>NC_141537.1:12583750-12885000 GCF_021556685.1 Rattus norvegicus | reverse complement strand
AATTTTTAATGAAAAAAATAAGTACCACTGAGAAACGAAATGAAGAAAAACTCTTTAAACCCAGCGAACCTTGTACCAGATTGGCCCATTTAGGTAAAATAAATTAATTAAATAATTAATTTTTAACAAAAACCTCCATCCCCTCGTCCCTGCTCTGACCTGGAGGACACGGGCCTGCAGGCTGTATAGTCCCTGGCCCAGGGATGACGACATTGCTAGGCAGGTGTTTCTTTTTTGGAGTGCAGCAGCATGATTTCTAAATGAGCCAACAGCAGTCAGCATTTAACCTTGATATGCTGTTTAATTGCATATTTTAACACACTGAACTGTGAAGTCAATTTAATTATGTAAAATTAAAGTTTCACCCAGATAAAAAGGATTTGAAATGAAAGCTCCAATTTCAATTTCTTTCATTAACTGTGAAAGGATAAATAATTACATTTTTCAGAGCTCCTCCGCCACAAATATTTCTTTCCTTGCCAGACATCACTTATAAAAGAGGTCTGTTTCTACGTGCGTGTATGGTCACTTATCAGATAATTGGGTCCTCTCGTGAATAGCTTTAAAGTCACTTTATCTGTAAGCACTTAAACAGCAAATAAGGAAACTTGATCCAGACGTGGCTCAGGCTACTGTTTCTTTATTAAGTGGTTTAAGCACTTTTTAATGCTGTAATACGGGAGGGAGAGTAAATTTACCTTACTTACCTAATTGAGAAATGCCTTTGGAATTTAGACTTCAGGTATCATGTGTGTAGTAGAAGAAGCTGCTCATGGCTTCAGGCTGCCTGGCACTGGTACTGTCCCTGACACTGGCTGAGACCAACACCTTAATAACTCCACAATTAGCCCTCCTCGGCTGTAAAATGCAGGGCTTACCCAAATAGCATCTGAGGACTCTGAGGGTGCTAAGGGCTCTTGCCCTCACAGCTATGAGTGTGTTACTTTGTGGAGCTGGTTGGCAGGCAAGAGTGTCAAGGAAAAGGAAAGTTCAGAGGTGTTGGGGGTTGAGGTTCTGGAATACCTTGAGTCTTCTTTTCTCTCTCTAAAGTGTGCTCTCCCTGTGGCCCACTCACCACTTGCCAGCTCATTCATACCCGCAGAGCAGAGTGAGTCAGAGTTAATAGACTGTGGTACACAACAGATGTGCCTCTGTGCCTACATCACTATGTGGTAAGCATGTGGGCACCAGGACGGTGACTTGGGTATCAGGACAGATACTTTGCCTCTGGTCTCGAGGCCAGCAGATGCCTTTAGTCCAGTCCCTGAGTATCTAAGAGCCTCCACTTCATCTCATTAAAAGGGGAAGGATGGGGGGAGGGTTGGGAGGGGAACACCCATAAGGAAGGGGAGGGGGGAGGGGGATGTTTGCCCGGAAACCGGGAAAGGGAATAACACTCGAAATGTATATAAGAAATACTCAAGTTAATAAAAAAAATAAAATAAAATGATGGCTTTCCTCTAAAAAAAAAAAGGGGGGGGAGGATGGTACCCAGTCTGCCTCTTATACTGACTGAAAGAGTTCAACCAAAGCTTGAGGGTGCAATCACGTATAGACCGTGAAGCTGGAATCAGCTTTAGTACGACCAAACATGTGCCACGTGAAATTTGATTTGATCTTTGAAATCACAGAGTGAAATAGTTATCACCACCCTAGCTCTTCATGGCCCAAACTGTGGTACAAGAAGGTTAAAGATACTGCCTAGATGTTCACAGCTAAGAAAGAAACAGACTTCTTTATTTATTTATATTAATCACTCCATTTTTTTACATCTCAAATGATATCCCACTTCCTGGTTCCCCCTCCACAAACCTACATCTGCCCTCTCCTCCCTCCCCCTTGCCTCTATGAGGGTATTCCCCCAACTACACACCCTTTCCCACCCCAGCGCTCCAGTATTCCCCTACACTGAGGCAGCAGACCTCCACAGGACCAAGGGCCTCCCCTCCTATGGATGTCAGACAAGGCCATTCTCTGCTACATATGTATCTGGAGCCATGGATCCCTCCTTGCACACTCCTTGGTTGGTGGTCTAGTACCTAGGCGTTGTCCAATGTTGTTCTTCCTATGGTGTTGCAGTCCCCCTCTGCTCCTCCAGTCCTTCCAACAGCTCCCTCACCGGGGGTCCCAAGCTCAGTCTGATGGTTGGCTCCAAGCATCCACATCTGCATTGGTCAGTTGCTGTCCGAACCTCCCAAGGAACAGCCACACCAAGTTGCTGTCAGCAACCACCTCTTGACCACAGCAACAGTGTCCGTTTTGGTGTCTGCAGACGAGATGGATCCCCAGGAGGGGAGGTCCCCAGATTGCCCTTACTTCAGTCTCTGCTCCATATATTTTTGTCCCTTTTTTCCCTTTCGACAGAAACATTTCTAGGTTAAAAATTTTGAGATGAATGTGTGACCCCATCCCTTGACCGAAGATCTTGCCTATCCATTGCAGCTGGTCTCTACAGGTTCAATCTCTGCTTCTCAGCTAAAGTTGTCCCTGTTGGGTCCTGGGAGCCTCTCCTTTTGCTGGAGTCTGGTACCCTCCATTGGCTATCCCAGTTCCTCATCCCCTACTGCTACACATTTTTATTCGATTTCCTGGCCCTCTGTACCTCTCTCCCACCCCTCCAGTACCTTATAATGCCCCCCTTGTTTCCTCCCCCTCCTTTCTCCCTCCCAGGTATGCCCCACCCTCCACCTTCCAAAATCATCCTGTTCCCCCCTCAATGAAGGAATGAAGCATCCACACCCGGGTCTTCCTTCCTCTTAAGTTCCATCTGGTCTGAGGGTTGTATCAGGGACATGGTGAGATTTTGGGTTAATATGCACTTACCAGTGAGGGCATACCATGTGTGTTGTTTTGTGTCTGCGTTACTTCATTCAGGGTGATATTTTCTAGTTCCATCCATTTGCCTGAGAATTTCATGAAGTCGGTTTTTTTCTAAATGAGTAGTACTCCATTGTGTACCATATTTCCTCTATCCATTCTTCTGTTGAGGAACATCTGGGTTCTTTCCAGCTTCTGACTATTATAAATAAGGCTGCTATGAACATAGTGGAGCACGTGTCCTTGTTATCCATTGGAGCATCTTTTGGGCATAAGCCCAGTAGTGGTATAGCTGGCTCTTTAGGTAGAATGATTTCGAAATTTCTCAAGAACCACCATATTGAATTCCAAACTGGTTGTACCAGCTTACAATTCCACCAGCAATGGAGGAGTGTTCCTCTTTCTCCATATCCTTGCCAGCATGTGCTATCACCTGAGTTTTTGATCTTAGCCATTCTGATTGGTGTGAAGTGGAATCTCAGGGTCGTTTTGATTTGCATTTCCCTGATGACTAATGAAGGATGTTGAACATTTCTTTAAGTGCTTCTCAGCCATTCAAGATTTCTCAGTTGAGAATTTTCTGTTTAGCTCTATAACCCCATTTTTAAAAGGGCTATTTGGTTCTCTGGAGTTTAACTTCCTGAGTTCTTTCTCTATTTTGGATATTAAGCCTCTATTGGATGTAGGGTTGGTAAAGATCTTTTCCCAATCTGCGGGATGCCACTTTGTCCTATTAACACTGTCCTTTGCCTTACAGAAGATTTTCAATTTTATGAGGTCCCATTTGTTGATTATTGATCTTAGAATATAAGACATTGGTGTTCTGTTCAAGAAATTTTGCCCTGTGCCCATGTTTGAGGCTCTTTTCCACTTTCTCTTATACTAGATTCAGCATATCTGGGTTTATGTGAATCCACTTGGACTTGACCTTTGTACAAGATAAGAATGGATCAATTTGCATTCTTCTACACGCTGACCACCGGTTGAACCAGCACCATTTCTTGAATTCTAGTCCATTTATTTGTCTGACTGACTCTGTACCAATACCATGCAGTTTTTAATCAATATTGCTCTATAGCACAGCTTGAGGTCAGGGATGGTGATTCCCCCAGAAGTTCTTTTATTGTTGAGAGTAGTTTTTGCTATCCTGGGTTCTTGTTATTCCAAATGAATTTGAGAATTGCTCTTTCTAACTCTATGAAGAAATTTTGGTGGAAACTGCATTGAATCTTTAGATTGTTTTCAGCAAGACGACTATTTTTACAATATTAACTCTGTCAATCCATGAGCATGGAAGATCTTTCCACCTTCTGAGATCTTCTTCAATTTTTTTCTTCAGGGACTCGACATTCTTGTCATACAGATCTTATACTTGCTTGGTGAGAGTCACACCAAGATATTTATATTATTTGTGACTATTGTAAAGGGTGTTGCTTACCTAACTTCTTTCTCAATGCACTTACCATTTGAGTAGAAGAAGGATACTGATTTGTTAGAAATAATTTTGTATCCAGTCACTTTGTTGAAGTTGTTTATCAGTTGTAGGAGCTCTCTGGTAGAATTTTTGAGGTTACTTATGTATACTATCATATCGTCTGCAAATAGTGATAATTCGACTTTCTCTTCTCAATTTGTATCCCTTTGACCTCCTTTTGCTGGCTAATTGCTCTGGCTAGAACTTCAAGTACTATATTGAATAGGAAAGGAGAGAGTGGGCAGCCTTGTCTTGTCCCTGATTTTAGTGGAATTGGTTTGAGTTTCTCTCCATTAAGTTTGATGTTGGCTATTGATTTGCTGCATATTGCTTTTATTATATTTAGGTATGGACCTTGAATTCCTGATCTCTCCAATACTTTTAAAATGAATAAGTGTTGTATTTTGTCAAAGGCTTTTTAAGCATCCAATGAGATGATCATGTGGGTTTTTTCTTTGAGTTTGTTTATATAGTTGATTACATTGATGAATTTCCATATATTGAACCATCCCTGCATTCCTGGTATGAAGGCTACTTTAACATGGTGAATGATCATTTTGATGTGTTCTTGGGCTAAGATTGCGAGAATTCTTTTTTTTTTTATTAACTTGAGTATTTCTTATTTACATTTCGAGTGTTATTCCCTTTCCCGGTTTACGGGTCAACATCCCCCTAATCCCTCCCCCTCCCCTTCTGTATGGATGTTCCCCTCCCCATCCTCCCCCCATTGCCGCCCTCCCCCCAACAATCACGTTCACTGGAGGTTCAGTCTTAGCAGAACCCAGGGCTTCCCCTTACACTGGTGATCTTACTAGTATATTCAATGTTACCTATGAGGTCAGAGTCCAGGGTCAGTCCATGTATAGTCTTTAGGTAGTGGCTTAGTCCCTGGAAGCTCTGGTTGCTTGGCGTTGTTTTTTGTTTTTTTTTTTTTTTTTTTTTTTTTTTTTTTTTTGGTTTTTTTTTTTCGGAGCTGGGGACCGAACCCAGGGCCTTGCGCTTCCTAGGCAAGCGCTCTACCACTGAGCTAAATCCCCAACCCCGGCGTTGTTGTTCATATGGGGTCTTGAGCCCCTTCAAGCTCTTCCAGTTCTTTCTCTGATTCCTTCAACAGGGGTCCTGTTCTCAGTTCAGTGGTTTGCTGCTGGCATTCGCCTCTGTATTTGCTGTATTCTGGCTGTGTCTCTCAGGAGAGATCTACATCTGGCTCCTGTCTGCCTAGTTTGCGAGAATTCTATTGAGTATTTTTGAATCAATATTCATAAGGAAAATTGGTCTCAAGTTCTCTTTCTTTGTTGGATCTTTCTGTGGTTTAAGTACCAGTGTAACTGTGGCTTCATAGAAAGAATTGGGTAGTGTTCCTTTTGTTTCTATTTTGTGGAATAGTTTGAGAAGTATTGATATTAGTTCATCTTTGAAGGTCTGATAGAATTTTGCACTAAGCCCATCTGGTCCTGGGCTTTTTTTTTTTTTTTTTTTTTTTTTGGTTGGGAGACTTCTAATGACTGTTTCTAATGCCTTGACGGATATGGGATGGTTTAGATGGTTTATCTGATCCTGATTTAACTTTGGCACCTAGTATCTGTCTAGAAAATATCCATTTCATCTAGATTTTCCAGTTTTGTCAAAGGCAAAAACCTTTTGTAATAGTATCTGATTACTGGGTTTCTATAGTTATGTCTCCCTTTTCATTCCTGACTTTGTTAATTTGTGTACTCTCTCTGTGCTCTCTAGTTAGTTTAGCTAAGGGTTTATCTATCTTGTTGATTTTCTCAAATAACCACCTCCTAGTTTTGTTGGTTCTTTGTATAGTTTTCTTTGTTTCTATTTCAGCCCTAAGATTGACTATTTCCTACCATCTACTCCTCTTGGATGTATTTGCGTTTGTTGTTGTTGTTGTTGTTGTTGTTGTTGTTGTTGTTCTAGGGCTTTCAGATGTGCTGTTAAACAGCTAATGCACAATCTCTCCAGTTTCGTTATGGAAACATTCAAGGCTATGAGTTTTCCTCTTTGCACTGCTTTCATTGTGTCCCAAAAGTTTAGATATGTTGTGCTTTCATTTTTATTAAATTCTAAAAAGTCTTTAATTGTTTTCTTTATTTCTTCCCTGACCAAGTTATCTTTGAGTAGATAGTTGTTAAGCTTTCAAGTGTATATAGGCTTTCTGTTGTTTTTATTGTTATTGAAGACCAGCCTTAGCCCATAGTGGCAGATAGAATACATGGAACTAATTCAATGTTCTTGTATCTGTTAAGGTTTGTTTTGTGTCTGATTATATGGTTGATTTTTGAGAAGGTACCATGAGGTGCTGAGAAGAAGGTATATTCTTTTGTTTTAGCAGGAAATATTCTGAAGATATCTGTTAAATCCATTTGGTTCATAACTTCTTTTAGTTTCACTGTGTCTCTATTTATATTCTGTTTCCATGACCTTCAATTAATGAGAGTGATGTGTTGAAGTCTCCTACTACTATTATATGAGACTCAATGTGTTTTTTGAGCTTCAGTAACATTTCTTTTACAAATGTGGGTGCCCTTGCATTTGGGACAGAGATGTTCAGAATTGAGAGTTCATCTTCGTAGATCTTTCCTTTGATGAGTATGTACTGTCCTTGTCCATCTTTTTTGATAATTTTTAGTTTAAAGTCTATTTTACTGGATATTAGAATGGCAACTCCAGCTCATTTATTGGGAACATTTCCTTGAAAGAATTGTTTTCCAGCCTTTTTTTCTGAGGTAGTGTCTATCTTTGTTACTGAGGTGTGTTTCCTGTATGCAGCAAAATGCTGGGTCCATTTTATGTATCCAATCTGTTAACCTATGTCTTTTTATTGGGGAATTAAGTTCATTGATATTGAGAGTTATTAGGGACCAATGATTGTTGCTTCATGTTATTTTTGTTGTAAGAAGTGGAATTATCTTTATGTGTTTCTCTTCTTTTGGGTTTATTGTAAAAAGATTATTTGGGGGGGGTAATAGTTTCCCTCCTTGTGTTGGACTTTTCCTTCTATTATCCTCTGTAGGACTGGATTAATGGAAAGATATTGTTTAAATTTGGTTTTGTCCTGGAATCATTTGATTTCTCCATCTATGGTAATTGAGAGTTTTGCTGGGTATAGTATCCTAGGATAACATTTTTGTTCTCTTAGAGTTTGTATGACATCTGCCCAAGATCTTCTAGCTTTTATATTCTCTGTTCAGAAGTCTAGTGTAATTCCGATAGGTCAGACTTTATATGTTACTTAACCTTTTTCCCTTTCCACTTTCAATATTCTTTTTTTGTTCTGTGTATTTGCTGTTTTAATTATCATGTGATGGGAGTAATTTCTTTTCTGGTCCCATGTTTGGTGTTCTGTGGGCTTCTTTTCTATTTATGGGCATCTCTTTCTTTAAGTTAGGGAAGTTTTCTTCTATAATTTTGTTGAAGATATTTGCTGGTCCTTTGAGTTAGGAATCTTCACTCTCTACTATACTTACTATTCTTAGGTTCAGTCTTTTCATTGTGTCCTGGATTTCTTGAATGTTTTGAGTTAGGGGCTTTTTGCTTTTTTGTATTTCCCTTGACTGTTGTATTGATGTCTTCTATGGTATATTCTACACCTGAGATTCTCTCTTCTATTTCTTGTATTCTGTTGGTGATGCTTACATCTAGGACTCCTGCTCTCTTTCTTAGGTTTTGCATCTCCAGGGTTGTCTCCCCTTTTGTTTTCTTTAATGTTTCTCTTTCCATTTTTAGATCCTGGATTGTTTTGTTCAATTCCTTCACCTGTTTGAGTGTGTTTTTCTGTGTTTCTTTAATGGATTTATGTGTTTCCTCTTTAAGGGCTTCTATTTATTTACCTATGTTCTCCTGTGTTTCTTTAATGGAGTTATTTATGTCCTTCTTAAAGTCCTCTGTCATTGTCATGAGATGAGAATTTAGATCTGAATCTTGCTTTGCAAGTGTGTTGGGATATCCAGGGCTTGCTGTGGTGGGAGAACTGCTTCTGATATTGCCAAGTAGTCCTTGTTTCTGTTGCTTATGTTCTTGTGCTTGCCTCTCACAATCTGGTTATCTCTGGTATTAACTTGACTCACTGTCCCTGGTTGAAACTCATCTATCCTGTGAGCCTGTGAGCCTGTGAGCCTGTGAGCCTGTGAGCCTGTGAGCCTGTGAGCCTGTGAGCCTGTGAGCCTGTGAGCCTGTGAGCCTGTGAGCCTGGATGTGTCAAAAATACCTGGGGACTGTGACTGGTGTGTGTGTGCTGAGTGGGTGGGGATCCAGAGAAGAACTCTGCTCTCAGCACAGGTGCAAACTGGAAGCAGGAAGGAACAGGTTTAATTCATTTAACTGACAATTTCAAGTCTTGTCTTTGGTCCAACGTCATGTAACCCATTTATAAGAGATACCTTCACTTTCAGCTTAGCTAGTCAGCCCTATAAAAGCAGTGAAGTTTATGCTTGTTTCCATTTGGTTGCTTTTAGAAAAGTTCTATATAACCAAAGGGTCAATGCACCAGAGAATAACTTATAAAATCCATGCTGCTACTTAGCTATAAAATTTTATTAAAAACCTAGTGAAGTAAGATCAGGGAACCCAGGAAGAAAGTATCTTCAACTGTTTTGAGTCACAGTGAAGTGTCTGTTTCCTGGTGGCAGCAACAGTCCATATTGCCTTCAAAGAATCTTAAAATGGGCATGAATAGAAACTGCATACATCCTGGTCCTTTTCAAAGGGACTAAAACTATGCAAGATACTAAGGCAAAGATGAGTGGTCCTTGTGGGGCCAGCTGTCACACTACATCTGATCGTTCTCCCCATCAGGTGTTTGTAACCATTTGGGTTTTACCCTCAGCCATTTCACAGACACTTGTCAAGTGTCCCTCCCAAGCCCCTGCCTGCTGGATCCCATAGTCCAGTTTCAACACTTACCATGTTTGTTTCACATCTTGAAGCTCTGACTTGATTGGGATCCTACGGATGACCTTAACTAAATTCCCCTGCCTCTGACCCTTCCAGCGCAGACTCCTTTGCTGATTTCCCCCATCTTCTACTCTCACTGAGGTATCTGTTGCGACACTTACTTCCTGTTGACCTCATTTGGCACCATACCTTTTAAGGCACATCTGTATCCTTACAAGTCCAGATTTAATTCCCCTGTACTCCTCTCCAATGAAGTCTGATCTCACAGATCCAATTCCCTATTTAAATGTATGATTGTCATTTCATATCTATACATCTTACAAAAAACTCCTCCCCTCCTGGTCTTCCTTATCTCAGCTTAGAGTACCCCTAACTTTGAACCATCCCACTTCCTCCTCTCACCACTTAAACCTAATCATCAAAAACAAAATTAAAAAATCCTACAGTTATAACTGCACCTGTAAAATAGTTTTCCTCCCACTTTCCTGCCATGCCTGCTGCTCCCCTGGTCTATACATTATCATTCTAGCTCCTAGAAACCCTGTCTTCTTGCAGTCTAACCTCAGAGCATCTAGTATAATGCACTTACTGGCAGTGATCACACTGTCCTCAGCCTGAGGACCTCTGGAGACCTGGAGATCTCACTATGGAAAAGCATAACTTTCCCATGTTTCAGAGCAGGTTTCACACAACTCTGAAAATCTATCTCCATCTTTGCCTGCCAGTTCTTCTCTTAACATTGGCATCCTCCTCCTTCCCTGCTCTTCAGACATTTAGAGCCAACTTCTGCTTTTGTTGTTCCTGCTTACTGAACTGTTCTCCAAAACCATAAGGCTTGTTTCCTCCCTCTCTTAGGATTTACCCAAATATCACCTCTGTGATAAGGACACTGCCTCTTCTTAATTCTTTTTTGTCTCCCAGGGAAGAAACAGGCTGCGAGTTTTCTCTTTTGCTTACTATTACATCCTCAGTATTTGAATAATATCTGGCACATGTAGACTCTCAATGGCTACCTATCAAATAAGTGAATTATTGAAGGAACTCCAGCACTCTTCTCGTAATATTGTTGATCTACGGTTGTCCAGATCCTAAGGGGGAAAAAAGTTTTGCTTTGCTGTAGCTGAAATGTGCTTCTTTATATATTTATTTCTACTCCTTCTACTTTTAATCACTGAGTTATTCAAAAACGGTTACTGCGTTTTGGGTATGATAACACATGCACTAAAATGCAAGGTGCCACAGTTTTTGAGCTTCATGTTGTCTTCAGAACTTGCAGTACTGTCTGCTAGCCATAAGAGGCACAAGGTATGAGCACCACCATCCGTGGGTGGAAGGAGTGAAGAGGAGAGGTGTGGTGGGAGGAAGGAGACTTGGAGAGAACAATCAAAGGTGTGATGGGAAGAGACCTTGGCAGGAGCTGCTTACAAATGTGCAACTGAAAATTGTCTTCTTCAACTTACTGTCTAGGCTACAGGCAACTTGGAAAATACTTAAAGGTAGAACACTGTGGTAGTTTGAATAGGTTTGGCCCCCATAGACTCCTGTATTTAAATGCTTGCCTACTAGGAAGAAGTGTGTCACTGTGGAAGAGGACTTTGAGATCGATCACTTCCTATGTCCAAGCTCTGCTTAATGCACATGATAGGCTCCTCCTGACTGCCTTCAGATCAAGATGTGGAACTCTCAGCTCCTTTTCCAGCACCACGTCTTCCTGTAGGTTGCCATATGTCCCACTATGATAGTAGTGGAACTGAGCCAATCCTAATAAAATGTTTTCTTTTAAATTGTTGCCTTGGTCACAGTGTCTCTTCACAGCAATAAAGCCCTAACTAAGACAGATACTATCATCCATTCAAAAGTTACGTGTCAAAATCATTCATATAGTGTGGTTTGCTCTAAGAACAATTCTAAGACTCCTTGATGACAGCATTTAGTGCTGTAGGTACTAAGTTGTATTTCTGGAATCTAATCCTGTTCTGACATTCACAGCTTCATAAAGGCACTTTGTTGGGCCATCTCCATGTAAAAGGAGTGAATGCCCTTTACTGACACCTGATGTACACCAGCATCAGTGAAAAATTAAAGCATAATAAGCAGAGACTCCTTTCCAAGGACAGTTAGACATGAAAGTATTCATCTTCTGGGATGTTTTTGAAAATTCAGCCTGTAGAAAAACATCAGCAAGTCTATCAGTATCACACAAAGCAAAGGAGGAACAATGATAAATACCTAGGAACCGTGATAGACATTGTTTAACAGAAACAAGTAAAACAGATAGCGGAGCGTGGGGAGTCTTTACTAGAAGCATTAATTTCAACAATAGACTACTTAACATTTTATCTCTATAAACTTCACTGGAGAAAGTTCTTTGTAACTATCAATGCAATGACTTTTTACCACCCATTTGAAGAAAGTCTGCAGCATACATGCAGGTGCTATATCCATGATTGCAGTGGCCTTTTATTCCTGCTTCACTGCACCAACACAGCTTGGCCTGAGGTGATAGCATCTTCCTGGCCTACTTGGACCTTGGGTAATGCACCTACTATAATCAAGAGGTAAAGGGTGAAGGCCAGCAACCCCTATGAGGTGTGTCTGCAAAGCACTGAGTTGTCAACATGCTCACAGGCAGAAGTGATAGCACTGTTAGAAGATGGGAGAGGCAGAATTCACCCAAGGCCAGGAGGGAGAGCAGCTGTGGTGTACATGTCAGCAACCCCGACATCTGTTCTGACAGAGCAGCTAGACATCTGGCTTCCTGGAGAGACAACAAATGGAAAAGGCCACAGCCAGGATCACTAAAACCAGATTCTGACCTACAGCCCTGGAATGACAGGGGAGGGTGTTCTTCAAAGAACATCTAAAATAACTACCCTTTGTACAAGAGAAAGTAAGTACAGAAGCTCCACAAGCAAACTTCATCTCCTAGCCTGGCATCTCTTCACCTGTTCTCTTCAGGCTATGTTTTTCTAGAAACTGGCCTTTCTCTGCTGATACACGATACTTCAGAGAATCTCTGTCAGTAAGAGAGATACATTTATGAAGCTCCCAGACTTTAATGAATGGGACACTAATGCATACTGTGTGTGTCGATCCCCAGTAACAGATGAAGGTATCTTCTCCCTCTTTCAGCAAAGTGCCCTAAAAACATGAGCAGCTACAGTGTTTTGGGCAGACTTGGAAGATTTTAAATGCCTTTCCAATGTATCATGATTAATTCAAACTCTTCTCACTTCTGTTGGGAACCAAGTTAAAGGTATGTTGATGATAAAGGTATTGTAAAACAATACTTAATAAATCCTAGCATGGTGTTTCTACCCATCTTAGACCATTTATGTTCCCAGATGAAAGACACACATAGCCTTGTATTTTTAAATATGCCTTAGGCAGCACAATAGCTGGATAGCTACCTACCACCCACGCTGTTAGTATTCACTTTTCTATCGATAACTCCAAGTTACTACTTACTAATTTCTATGTTCCATCTGGACTGCTCTCAACTCCAACTAGGCAGCTCTCTGGTCCCCATTCTCTTGGATCTAGCCCATGGAGGCTCTACTTTCTCCTTTCCTGAATGTTCTTCTCCATCCTATGGTGCCGTCATCTCTCTTCTCCTTGTAGTCCCAAGTCCAGGAGACCTAAACCCCACCTTTGTCCCTTCCCCATGCTATAAGCTGCTGGAATCTTTATTTGCCAATCATAATTAACTGGGGGTAGGGTCCCTCCATGTCTTATATGCTGCTCTCTCATATTTAGGGAAAACAGTTTTGGAGGACCCAAATTAGCAGGACAACCCACTACATTTTCCCTTTTTTGTCCAATTAAAAAGGCTCTTTTCTCTCAGATATAAATTAAACACAATTATAATTATGCACATTATAAAGTATGATATATGCTTATAACATCCAGTCCATTATACTTGGCAAAATATTCTATCATCTATCCTAACTTAAAGAGTTTACAATTTGGTACCTCAATCATGTTTGATTTCAACTTGTATTACCATCTGAAAAACATCCTTTCAAATCTAGAACGTCTTCAATACTCAACAACTTGTAACTATTCTTCAACCCAATCAGAGATCTCAGAAGGAATTAAATATTATGTGAATATGCAGGAAACACAAAGACATAGCTTCCAAAACTTAAACAATTGGCAGAGACGTCTGACTCCCTGGACAGTCCCCAATATTCCTTGTAACTTTGGAGCATCTATCTCTAGGTTTGGGGCCCAGAACATCTGACAGACCTTAAGTAAAGCAAGAATTTTGAAGGAATAATGTACCCTGTCTTGGCAGAGCTTAGCGGTCAACTTTCCTATGTCCATTTGTCCTTTTGGACGGCATTCTGTCTGCAGATGAAATTAGGGCATGTCTTGCCCAGTGGCTAATTGAAATAACTCCATATGGAGGTTATTGATGCTCATCATCTTCTTTGAAGTGGAATGGGATACTGTCAGAAGCAGATCTGTCTCATAATCAAAAGAACTTTTAATAGTGAAATGATTTTAAATGCCATATTCTGTGTATCTTTGACACTTTTGAAGACCATCTATATATAGCATAACTGAATTGTCAAGCATTGATTATTTTTAGCTATTCACTATTTGAATAACCTTGAAAGCACTTTATTGTAATTAACTAAATTAGAATCTAACTTGACCATGGGTTTCACTATCTGACTATTATCTTGCATTGCTTAATCATCCTAAACAGTTTGTAAAGCAGCTATTACAAGGACTGGGCCTAAGCCTTGTATTTGTGAATGAGTTCCATAGGCACAATGCCTATCTAAAAATAAGAAAATTAATTTTAAATTTTGTATCAATATACCAAGATTTGTACCAATGAAAACCTTAAACCTATATGAATATATAAATTCTGTATCAATGTAAGAAAATATAACTTCAATTCTGCATCAAAATATAAGGATTTCTGCCACAGAACTCAAACCATGTAACTATTTTGGTGAATTCAATGACAGTCACCAAGGAGAGCACTTGTTTTCCAGATGGAAATGTGACTTCTCACAATGTCACTTATTTTCAATCCAGCTGAGAATTCCTTTGCAGTACAGCCAGACAAATGAGGAACAAAGCCAAGCCTTTAAAAATGTCTAAAGACATATCCTCCAGAAGTAGTAGGAGAGAAATCCTTCCCAGGCAGAAACAACAATAAAGACAGAAACCCCTGAATGCAGGGGACAATCACTTTAGTTCATCCACAGGGCAATAAAAATTTAGTGTCAGCTTGTCTAGTAGGTCTCTGTTTGGGGTCAAAACACATCTTTATTTTTCCACCATAAACATGTCATATAAAAGCTATATGAAACAACTATAAATAATAAAATTTTTATTAGAAGTTAAAATAAATCCTGGGAGATTCTACCCCATCAAAACCTATTTCTCTTTGGCCATCTTTTGAGATATAATCTAACATGATTCTTTTCTCTCTAGCTAGTCCACTCAGTAGCACCTACATCATTATTATGATTAAGATAATAATTTTCAAGTAGTAGATATTACATTTCTATATGTATAGCATTTATCAGGGATACTTATTTTATAATACAAATTCTGTCTGGGCATTCTTGGAACCCCAGAACTCTTCAGTTAAAAACAAGAGGATTGAAAGTTCAAGCCCAGCCTAAGTCAATAGTAAGACCCCATTTTCAAAAAGAAATTGTTTCAATCATTCATTCTGAAGGATATCTCTGAAATCTGTTATAATTAATGAACTTTATTTTTTTATAGAACTTTTAGTTTTACAGTAAAGCTAAACAGAAACTTGAAGAGCTCCCATACATTTCCTTCCTTACCACTCTCACCAACAGTGGGCATCAGTGTGTCTACTGTTAGAAATATAATCAAGACTCTATGTTATGTATTCCATAAGTTGACTTTTTGTTTCTTTGTTGTGGTGGGGTTTGGGGTGAGTATATTTATGAAGCTAGTGAGATAAAGTCTTTCTGTAGCCTAGGTTGACCTTGATAGGGTATGAGCATACTCAGCCAACTGTATGACTTTTGACAAATGTTATCTTCAATTTCATCCAACATATTTAACATATGTAATACAATTTCTTTGAGGACTACACTTTAGACAAGAATGCTGTAGGTTATACATAATCCTATTAACACTGTGATTATAATTTAAAGATGCTGAAGCTAATGGCTGGGAACAGGCCAGAGTTAGTACCTTACAAATACTTGGCAACCTTCAATTTGTAAATAGGATCTGTTTCAAATTCCACTTCTAAATTGATGTTTGTGAAGTCAGAGCACATATTTTTCCTGGAAACAATTGATGTAGACAAAAGTGAAGTTCTTTGTGCCCTGTTGAAACCTTATCAAGGATTGTACTGGATCTCTTGAAAGAGTCTCTCATTTACAATATCATAGAATAAGACATTAAAAATGTACAAAAATTTACAGACAAAACTTTTTTAAAGTTCACAAATTAAAAATATGAAAGCTACACATATACGCCTCCCAAAAAATAACCTTTAATAATTAGGGGCAGGGAAGTCTTTTAAATCAAACTTCCCAGGTTCAAACTATAAAGCAAACATGTATATTCATTGAATCACATCAAAATAGGGCCCATGTGATAAAAACAATGAAGACTTGCTGATGAATTAGAAGCTCTCTAGAATTTTTCAAACTTAGGAGCACTTGTAATAAGCAAGAAATTCCTCCAAACCAATAAGAAGGAAAAGCTCATTTATGAATTACAGAATGAGCACATTATGAAGAGGTAATTTGTGGAAGAGGAAACTCAAAAATCAGCACCTGAGGTAAATTGTCCTGAAGCATTCATTATTACAGAAATACAAATTAAAGCAGCAATGAGTCATCAGCTCGCACCTGTGAGGCTGGCAGAGCCTAGGCAGGGTGATAGGCTGGGCTTTGCCTTCTCACCGTGCTAGCAGAGTGCAGACCATAGAAACCAGAGTCCAGTCCAACTGCTAAACAGCCCCTCTTACCATTTCTACTCCTGGGCTTGTGTCTAGAAATTTCTATCTAAGGCCATAGCAGACCGTGTATGATATTCTTCTGTGCAGTAATTTTGTAGCGTGTGGTGGCAAGAAATCTAGTCATTTGTTGAGAGGGGATAAAAGACTTCCAGGAGATTGGAGACCATGTGATACCATACAGCAGTTAAGGCACAACAAATTAAATGAGCACATAGCAACATCAAAGGATATAGAGGACAGGGTGCTTCACAGGAGGAACAAAACTTCAGAGAGAAGGTTAAAAGGCATAATCCAAAAAGAAAAAAAAAAAGGAAAAAAAACTACTCATTTCAGTGCTTAATCTAGAATAGCATTCAATAAATGTTAGCACCCTAGCCGCATTGTACAAGACACTGATGGAAACATTTAAAAAAAATGAAGACCAGGAAGTAGGGGCTGAAGGTCTAATTATCAGCCTGATATTGTTTATACTAGTATAGACAGCTACAGTCTAGCACCTAGAAAATATGAGTACAAAACTGTCAATTTCTAGTGAGGGAATACCTATTCACATTTTACATCTCCTTCAGAAAAAAAGAACAAATTTGTGTTCCAGGGTGAGGACATCTTAGTCTGAAATATGGACTAATATAATATGATAAAGGACTCACTTTTACCATCCAGGGAAACTCATTTATACAAAAGCCATTCCTGATTTGAACACCAACTCCAGATTGTGATGACTTCTTCCCTCTGGTGTATGCACAATATATTTTTTTGCTGATAACATGTAATTTAAATGTGGCTTTTAATTTTTAAAACTGTAGCACTGTTGTACCAACATGGTACCATCCAAGTAAAAAGAAAAGAGAGCCAGGAGCCAGGAGCCCTATAAGGTGAAACTCAGTAAAGTCATCATCAAGCTACACAAAGGGACTGACACATCTAGTTCAGTTTTGATCCAGACTAGAATAGGATTGTGTCCCCTTCTGGTCAGTTCCCACTATATCTAGCATTAGCAGGTACCCTATGTTTACTTGACTTCAACTAACTGGAAACTTTCTGTACCAACCCTTCCCATCATAAATAAACAGATAGATAAAGTAGGGCACAGGAGTGATAAATGATTTCTTGTGCACTATTTCTGGCATGCAGTCATCTGTCTTTACCATCTGGCCCATTGCTCGCGTAACAAATTGCTTTTCACAGTGTAGCATCATCCAAGCAAGCCATGAAACAAATTCCTATGATCAGTCCCACATGCTCACACACAGGGGCTTATTTCTGTAATTAGAATGCTTCTGAGTCTCCTGTAAGAGTTGAGCTTGTAAAATAAGACTAAATATTTAAAACACGGAGTACAGGTTCCTGTAATTCTAAAACCTTTTAAAAGATCATAGCAGATCTGTGTTGTCTTGACTAATTGAAGAAGTGAAAATAAGAAATTGTCATTTGAAACATCTCAACTCAGGTGATTCCTGAGTTTCTCTCTGTAATGTATTTGACTGACAGATGATTTGCACAGCCAATTTTTAAATCAAGCCAAGGACAAACAGACTTCTGAGAACTGCTGTTTCTTTGCTTTTCATTAAATGAGAGAAGACAAGCGGGCTGGGGAAAAAAAGAACTCTAAATGTCTAAATGTCTGAAGAGCTATCAAGTCTCTAGAGAAGAGCAGAAGGGCAGACATAGTGCAGAATAGACACAAGTTTGTCAGTCAGTGAACATCATTAAGAGCAGACATTTTTAACATCCTCAGTTACCAAAGTTAGCCCCGTTCTGCATTCGCTTCACCCCACTCCCCACCCTCTGGTTTGTTGTTCTTCCAAGATATTTTATTGTTCTGTGTGTGTGTGTGTGTGTGTGTGTGTGTGTGTGTGTGTGTGTGTGCATATGCCTGTGTACTTGTGCACATGCATATGCATATGCATCCAGTAGACTTAGAACAATGAAGATTGCTCTAATAGGGTTCCAAATTCAGCAGTGACCTGGCATATGGATATGTCATGAGGAATAATTGAATTGATGAAAACATTCTGGAACTCTCTGCAGCTACAAAACACTTCAAAGATAATAATTAGAAGAAAACTGTGTGGAGTTTGTGAACTCTTCAGCCAAGAAACTATTAATTCTTACAAATAAATCTTACTTTGTCCTGGAGTTTGCAATTAGGACAATGCAGTGACATTGTACCTAGACCAGTATTCCCCAACAGACACATGGTGTGAACCATGTACTTTCACTTTTCCTAGTAAACAATTTTTAAAGTCACAAGAAAGTGAGATTAACTTTAGTGATGTATTTGGTCTGCTGTTATCCCAAATTCCACTCTAATATGTATTCAATGCGTTAACGAGACAAGATCTTGGTTATCAAAATACCTGGGGTGTGGGATGAAACAGAAAAGATTTGTTTTGCTGTAGCTTCAGAGGATTTGGCCCATAGTGACAAGACAGGTTGCATCTTGGTATCTAGAAAGCAGAGAATACTATGGGAAGAAGCTAGAGACAACATATGCCCCAAGAGCCAACCCCAGGCTTCTACTTCTTCCAGAAGTTTCCAGAAGATCCTGAAATACCACAAACTGAAGATTAAGCCCCCAAGATATGTGTCTATAAATTATATATACTATTTAAATAAAAATAGTATACCCCTGGCCTCTAAACATTCATGAGCATCTTATAAGATTCATTTTGGTCCAACTCCAAAAGTACCCAAATACTAATAGTTCTAACACTGTTCAAGAATCTAATTTCAAAGTCTTTTCTGAGACTCAAGACAAACTCTTAGCTGTGAACCCTTATAAAAATGAAAAAGAAACACAGTTATTTTCTTTCTTTTTTTTATGAATGAGGTGTGAATATTTTTCCTCCATCTTTATTAAATTGGGTATTTCTTATTTACCTTTCAATTGTTTTTCCCTCCCCATCCTCCCCCCAACATAGCTATTTTCAAGCTATGAATAAATAGCATAGAATAAATAATCCCATTACAAGGGAGAAGAACAAAGATTTAGACCAATAGAAGACAGAATTCCTGTCAGGCAAACGCTAAATCCATAGTTCCCTGCCTGGCATCTGTGGCATGTGAGCACCAATGGGATTGGTTATCCCTGTCCCTAGGATCTTGACAATCATCCTCTCTCCTAGGTTGGTTCTACTCCCTACCTGTGGCTTTTCAGTAAACATTCTATATTCCTGGGTCTCTAACTTCCTGAGACCTGAGCTGCAGCTTAGGCTTCACGCATTGAGCTCATGAGGCCTACTATGTTTCTTAACCACTCATGCCTTTGTTTGAAATCTGAGTAGAAGGCTGTATTAACCCAAACTGTTGCCCTCTGCATGCCAACATTATGCATCACATAAGCAATACCATTTTCTACCATCGGCTCCTCGGGACACCGTTGCATCAGTCTCTGAGTTCCTGAAAGACTGGTGATAAGGTAAAATCCAGAAAAATAACTTTCTAGGTGGTCCTGCATATGCAGGACACTTATGAAACACTCTTTGTTGGGGGCTTTTTTTTAGGCCTTTAAACCCAGAGTGGATGAACGCCAGTTCCTGAGGGGTTCTCAGAGCAACTTTCCTATCTTTCTGGTCAAAGTTCTTGTCTTCTTTTTCATGGCACCAAAATCTTCAGAAGCTTTACTCCCTAGACACATCTTTACTAAGTAAATTGCAAGGGTTGGTTTTTTTTTTTTGAGTGTTTCTGTTTTTCTTCCCAGCTCTTGCTATAAATTTGTCTAAAAGCAGCCAACAATAACCATGCCACAACTCAAATGTCAGTCAACTATAGAATTTCCTTCACCATAGAAACTAGGCTGTCATTTTTAAATTCAATTCCACGCAAACTCTCTGGACATTGGCAGACTTTAGCCAAGTCCTTGGCCAAAATGTAGTCTGCTTGGCTGTCCTCCAATTTTGAATGGAGCTTCATTCCCATCTGAAATTTCAAAAGCCTGCCCTTCACTGTCCTTAGTCACATTGGCACTCCAGTTGTCCGACCTTCTAGCAAAAGTGCCCATAAAACTCTGCTTAGAGCATTCTTGCCTTTCTCTTCCCCACTTCTCTGAAATCTTCCAAGTTCCTCCTATAAACAATTCCTAAATGCATGTCCAGGTTTAACCACAGCAATGACCACACTTCTCTGGTGTCCATTTTCTGCTAGTCAGACTTTTCATTTGCTACAGCCAACATACATTCAAGATCAACTTAAAGAAGGTCTGCTTTGTGAATAATGCCATCATCTTAGAAGCAAGGACCTAACACTAGAGCCTAAAATAATATATAAACTTAAAAGTTAATTTTTCTCATATTATCCTTACCCAATGTTCAATATATACTTTAGTTCATCTCAATTCAGATATGGCTAATACTCCTCTGTAGTACAGCACAGGCACAGTAAACAAATACCACAAGGCTTCTGTTTCCATTGAGTAATATTCACAAGTTGATAACTCCTAACTCCTACATTCTTCAGCAGGAATCCAGCTTTAGGAAAAGAATAATGACAACTATCGAAATAATTGAATAACTATTATGAAAGCAAGGGCTATGCCACCTCACCTGCCCACAACACATTTAAGGTTCACAGAAGCAAGAACTTGCCATAGTCATTCAGCTAATGGTAGTTTAACTGGAGGGATCTCAGTCCTGGCTCCAGAGCCCTGGAGTTTCTCATCATGTCATGCTTCCTCTTCAGACACCACTGGGAAACAGTGTTCTCAGACTGGAAAGTTATAGACAGAAAAGATGTCTACAGAAACATTGGCTGCTAGACCACACAGGCAGAGTTTCTGATCCAGCAAGTCAGAGTGGAGCCTGCATTTCTACTAAGTTCCTGGGAGATGTTAATGCTATTACCAAACATCAGGCCACACTGAATGTCCACTGGAAAGACTGATATGATTACTTAAATGGGAGTCCATATGCTTTAATCTAATATTGATAATCATATTTGCTTTCAAAAACCAAAATTTGATGTATTGGTCTATTCTTTTCCCTTTGTATGGCCAAATTGGTTGCCATGTAGCACGTATGAGATGTGTGCACCCATAATGAGCCTCCATTTACAATTCACCATTGAAGTAAAATTCTTCATTGCAATAGAAAAGCATCCATCTCCTCACTCTCCCTCCTATAAGAAGAGATGGCTCATGCGGACGTCTTGGACCATGTGAACATTTGGAAGTCTTTCTCAAAAGTGTACACACTTTCAAGTCAGTACTACTTCTGGAAAGTTCGCATATCATTTTTTTCTAAGGCATGTGACATATTTTTCTAGGGTATGTAAACACATCATGAATGTTTTCCTGGTGGCATATTTTACAACTAAATGATAGTCATTGCATGGTGCCACAGTATATAAAAATTCTATCTGAGTGTTAAACGTAACACATTGTATTTTGATCTCCACTGCTGTGCCAAAGAAGCAACCAATTTCACCTAACTATAAGTTCCCTCGCTTCTTGATTTATTAAGTGGCTTGGAAATACTTTCAATCTTCCTGGCCATTGACCTCTGGCCCTCTTCACTCTTGCAAAAGTCATCCTTTTCATTCCTTTTATTTATTTCTAATAACTTTAAGCCTTTCCATTTATTCCAAGTCCCAAGCCTTGTCAAAAATAAAAATAAAAACAAAAGCAATTCAAACAGATTCCTTGCACTCAACATGGATGACAGAAGATTCAGGTGTGCCACTGGGACTGGATCAGGTCAAACTAATATGGGCACGAATAATGGAAGTCATCTTTAGTAGATGAAACATCAGAAACATGGGGAACATCTGTGTGTTTAAAACTGAAAAGAGAAACAGACTGGCTGTGGGTTTATTCCCCTCAGTCATCTAAATAACAATATAAATGGGAATGAAGTTGTGGGCATCAGCTGCAGAAGCAACTGAGGTTTGCTGAGCACATGCTTTAAGCCTGTTTCTTCACCAGAATGTGAAATGATTGATTGTGGAGGAAGACTAAGATTTTTATAAAAATTTCTTGTAGCTCAGCTACAAAAAAAGGGCAGATTTTTAATGTTTTGGTTACTTTTCTAACTGAAGAAATTGAATATATAATTGGATAGATAGATAGATAGATAGATAGATAGATAGACAGACAGACAGATACATACATACATACATACATACATACATACATACATACATACACACACACACACACACACATTGGCTCATGGCTCCAGAGAATTTTAGTCCATGAAGACAAGAAAGGCATGGTGGGACAGTTGGGTTCATGGCAGTGGAAACATGTGGTAGAGACCTTTCACATCATATCAGACAAGGAAACAGACAATGAATGAGACCAAAACGAGGGGACAGGTATAGCCTTCAATGGCCTACCACTGGTGACCTAATTCTGCCAGCTACGCTCAGTCTCCTAAAATTCTGGAGGATAGAAAATCCAGAATGTGATTCCTGTAGGAGGCATTTCCAATTCAAACCATAGCAGAATGCATTTAAATAAAAGAAACAGAGTAAGAAAAATGGTGTCACCTTATTGTAACACCTGCTTTGAATAAAACCTTCTGAAGAGCCTCCAGCTCAAATATGTCCTTCAAAGTACTGGACATTTGCTCTCAACGCCTTCACATATCTTTTGTCCACAACTACCATGTTCTGCTCTGTATTCAGGTGCTGCTTTCAGGGGAACTCTGGGAAGAGTATAGAAAAAATGAAAAAATAGGCTTAAAAATTAAATATCAAGAGTTCTTCCTCTACATTACATGGTTCATAAATGCAGAGTCCCTTCATTTGATGGGATTTAGAAACAGGTAGCGTAGTCTTGGAATGAATTTGCACAAATCAGTAGCCTGCCAGAGTTTTCATTTAATTCTACTTGACACAGCTTGGACTTCAGCCATTGAGCACAAAGCCTAAGCCCTGGATGAAAAGACATAGAACAACACATTCCAATTCTTTTGCTGTAACCCAGCAAGCCATGTTAGGAAGCGGCCATTTGTAGAGCATCATAAGAAGATGTGCTTGCTAACCTATCTACATGTCTTTGCTTATAGCAAAGTACTTTGCAAACATCCATGTTTGTCATCCACCTTGAGATCTTTGTGGAATGCAGACTGTGATTCAGGAAACTTGGCGTGTCTAATATGCTCCAAGGATACAAATGCAGAACATTGTCAGTAGCAAGCAAACAATCTGTTTCATATCTGAAAATATCACCTGCTGAAGTTCCAGGATCTCACAGGTAGTAGCCCAAGCAAGCAGGAGAGCCAGGATGTCATGGTCACTGAAGAAAGGGCATTTGCAGTGGAGACTCTCAAATGCGAGCTTTGCAGATAGGGAAGAGCATATGTGGAAACAGAAGAGGAGATAAATGAGGGATGGAGAGGACAGAAAAGAAGCATGGATCCTGATTAGGGCAAGAGTATGTTAAAGAACTGTGATATATATGAAAGCAAAGATAACCAGATAAGGATTCAGTTCCAAACCTGGAGCTGCCAAGTGTGGTGGAGCTCAGATATATGGAAACTCAACCCTAAAGAAACTTACATTAGCATGCATGCTCTGCTTTGCCAGCCTCTGTTACAAGGGCCTCTGTACACATTGTTTCATGTAATTTTTCACATATTTATACAGAAGACATTCTTATTGCATTTAAAGTCCTAAAGTCCTTACCTAGTAATAGACAGAACAAATGATTCATAGACTATGATAAGGCCCTGTGCCAACTGGGCAACCATGCAGAGTTACCTGAGTACCTGAAAAGATTCCTGCAGTGCCCCTCCCTAACCCAAATCAAGAAGGTGAATGAATAAACTAGTGAAGCTCTCAGACCTCATCAGAGAAGTCCTGCAGTGGACCGCAGCTAACACAGAAACTCACAGTTTGTCGAAGTGAAGAGAATAGCTGTCTGGAGAAGGCTCAGCCACAAATGGAACATTTATATCACACACCCTTCCCCAAGGACTGTCACTGAAGAAAGAACACAAAGACTGTAAGGGCCAATGATCTGGGAAGACCAGGGTGAAATCTGGATATGACAGGACTGCTGAACTCATGAACTCATAAAAGCTGTGGTTGTCTGTATTAGACCTGTACAAGATCCTTCTAATCAACAGTCCAGAATGGAGGCAAAGAGAGGCTCATGAGCTCCCATCCCCTGCTAAAGAACCATTGATAGACAGTCAATGGCTTCTACTGGAAAGACATTCAGGTTGGTTGTTTTGTTTTTCTTTTATGTGTTTAACCTCTGGTAGGTCAACTTGTACTCCAGTGGATACCCTACACCCATGGGTTATGAGAGAAAGAGAGAGAGAGAGAGAGAGAGAGAGAGAGAGAGAGAGAGAGAGAGGAGAGACAAGATTGGAGATTGGAAGGAGATAGCACTAAGGAGTGGATCTCAGTGGAGTTTGGGGAAAGAGTAGAGGCAAATATCAAATTTGTGTATGAAATTCTCAAAATATTAAAACAGTAAGTCAAAATAAATAAATTCATTAAAAATAATAACTAGGTTAGCCATGAGATATTGCTGAGGAAAGCTAAAAATAGGGAGTAGAGCCAGCGAAAGAAAAGGAATTGTTGTCTATCAGACATGACGATCCAGGATTTGGAGTTTGCCCCCTGGTTTTTGGTATTTCCACATTATGACATTTTGGAATGGTAATGTATAGCCTGTGATTTCAGAAGTATGTGATGTGCTTTTTCTTTTGATTTTATAGATAATTACAATTAAGAGATTGCATGGAACTTAGAAGAGACTTTGAACTTTGGACTTTTAATATTGTTGAGACTGACATAGACTATGGGGACTTTTGAAGCTGGACTAAATGTGTTTTGCATTATGCTCTGGCTAGGTATGGCCCCCATAGACTCATGTGTTTGAACAAGCCTATGGGTGCCAGGGAGTGGAATGTGATGATTTGAATGTGCTTGGCCTATGGGCAGTAGTGGAGGTAAGATCTTGTTGGAGTAAGTGTGGCCATGTTGGATGAAGTTTGTCACTGTGGGAGTGGACTTTGAGATTCTGTGCTGAAGCTCCACCCAGTATAGAAAGGAGCATCCTCCTGGCCACCTGCAAAGAGAGTTTCCTTCTGGCTGCCTTTAGATCAAAATGTAGAATTTTAAGCTCCTCCAGCACCAAATCCGGTTTGCTTCCTACTACGATGATAATGGACTGACCTCTGAAACTATAAGCCAGACCTGATTAAATGTTTGCCTTTGTAAGTATTGCCTTGGTCATGGTGTCTCTTCACAGCAATAAAACCCTAAGACAGGTGTTAAATATCAAAGTCCTCATTCTTGCAGAGCAAGCACTCCCAGCAGTCACTTGTGTACTTCTGTCTCCCTTCAACCAACCATCTTCACTCTTCTCTAGCAGTTCCCATTTCTCCACCAAGCAGTTCTTTATATGATAAACTTTAAGTTCTCTACTTGACACATACATGCACAGAATCAATGAATAATGCTTTAGAGACTCTGATGGGCTTACTTTGGAAACATAGGAAACTCTGGTTCAGTTAGGGATCATTTCAGTTGCAAAACTCTGTGAAGCTTTTTAGTAATTTAGTAATCCACATTTACAATTAGGTAAATTAAATTTTATGCAGTTTATCCAGCTTGTCTTAAGTCAGGCAGTGTTTAGTAGATGATTCAAAATTATTATAATCTCTCCTGATCTCAAATCCCAATGCTCAGTCTGCTGATCCATTACTGCTTTGCAATATTTATAATTTTATCCAATGAGTAAATTTATAATATGTGTCCATATTCTTAATCTTATTTGGTCCTTCCAAAACTCCATTATCATTTCTATATTGCTTGTAGGGAAGAGAATGGATATTCACAAAACTTGGGTGGCTTTTCAAGATTCTACGTTTCATTCAAGTTCAAACCAAGTTCTCGTCTCCATCTCCTGGTTCTTAGAGGAATCAGTGTTGGGTGAGCACAAGGGGTGCTAAAATAAAAGTCAAGCTGAATCCCTCAGGATCTCAAACAAAAGCTTCAAGTTCTCATCTCAGTTTCCAATGAGGTCTATGAAAAGAACACATGCATGACAACACCTTGTTTTGGTTTGAGTTTGGTTTTGTTTTGATGAAATAATTAGGGAAAATTCTGTTGGACATTTATAGTCCCATAAATCTAAAGAAATAGCAATGTAGTGGGGGAGTATTCCTCCTGCAAGCTAGAAGCAAGCATTACCTCTGCATGGTAAGAAAGACTGTGACTCTAGCAGGCTACTAAGAACCCAATAAACACATCAGAAATCGTGATTGGATGGCTTTTTTCCCACCCCAGAGTTTAAGACCTAGTGCAGAGTGTATACCACTGCCAATTTACTGTTTAACCAAGAAATTTCTGGTAGTTTTGCTGATCTATGGAGAGACACTCAGATGACCTCTAATCTTAACATGCCTTGGAAATTACTTCTTCTGAATAGGTAGCCTAAAGCACACGTCCTTGTTTCTTGCTATGACTTTTAAAGGTAATTATGCTTCCCTTTCAGCTGAACTTTTCCAAAGAAAGTCATTCCCCCGGAGAAATGACAAAAACATTCTCTGTCTCATCTTTGCCTGGTGTTTGTCGAGCTGCTATTATAAAGGAAGCACAATACCAAATGTGCAAGGGAACCATTGTTTCTAAGTTCTTGCAAGCTGTTCCATGGCACCTCCTGTAATGACTTGTGGCAGCAGGACTGCCCTAGAATCAAAGGCTATTACTGTAACGCTATCCCAGCAGGGCCCTTGGCAAGCATTTCTGCTTCTCCTCCACACCACCTATGCCCGGTGCAGATGCTGGCCACCGTATGGCACACAGAAGGAAGCTCTGGCCTTCTGAACAAGTTCCCAGAGCTCCTGGACAGTCAGCATCAAACCTTTCAAACCACTGCTCTTCTGACCATTCCTAGAGACGTTTTCAAAGTGTTTTTAAAACTCCAACATGACTAGTGGTGGTAGCCCACTCATTTAAGGGAGGAGGAGCAGGGGGGGAAGGGAGGGAAAGAGAAAATGAATGTGAAACGGAATCATTGCTTCCATCGTCTTTCCTCTTCCTGAAAATATCTCAAGTTTCTTCATTTTCTTCTTCAGTTTTCTGTACTGTGACCTGGTGTGGTTGACCGTGCAGTGCCCTGATCAGTTGGTTGAAATAGTCTTAGAAGTAGCTGGAAACACATTCTTCCTCAATGAGAAAAAGCTGACCTAAGAGAGCAACATCTCATTGACCTTGTGTGAACAGACCTCATACTCTCCTCTCTGGGGACTGAAAACAGCTCTCAGTACCTGTGTTTTCATGGTGAAATCGGGGCTTGGCAGACCGGGGCTTGGGGCCCTTTGACACACAGCCGAGGAGTTCTGTAACTGTGTGGTATAAGATATCAATATCCTAAAAGAAAGGTCTGGTGTTCTGTTCCTAGAAACAAGTTATCTTTTGTGCCATAGCATTTGCTGAACCCATTTCCTATTGTCTGAAATCAGCCTTCTTTTTCCCACACGTAAGATAATATGTGTGTACATTGTCTTCATGTGGCATCACCTTTAAAGAAATGGAAGAACACATTAAGTGTTCATCCTCCCTTCCTCTCCCCTCCCTTCCCCTCCCCTCTCCTCCCTTTCCCATTCTCTTACCCTCCCCTCCCCTCTCCTTCTCTTCCCTACCTCTTCTCTCCCTGCTCCTTTCTTTTCCTTTTCTTTGAAAAATTCCCAAACACATATGGATTGCAGGAAGCCCAATTGCAAAGATAGATATATAGATATCATTTCAAATGTTTCTCTTTAAACACTTTTTCATCCAACCAGCGAATGCAATAGAGGCTTCAGGTTATTTATAAAAACTAAGTTGAAGGCAACTAGGAATGCTCCTCATGTGAGGGGAAAGGGGTCTGTACACATCAATTCTTGCTGCCCTTAAAGGCTGACCAGAAAGTAAAGCCATGTTTGAAAAAATGAACAAGCAAAAGTAGCTAATTTTGTTTTTGTTAAGATGTCCCTAAAGGGATAGGAACTCCACAGGAAGACCAACAGAGTCAACTAACCTGGACCCTTGGGACTCTCACAGACTGAACCACCAACCAAAGAACATACACAGAAAAAAGAACATATACAGCTGGACCTAGGCCTCCCCACAAATATGTAACAGATGTGCAACTTGATCTTCATGTGGACCCTGAACAACTGGAACAGGGTGTTGTTGTAAAAATATAATAAATAAAAAAGTATAAATAAATAAAAAAGGTCTTTTACCCACTAGGTCTGGCACCTTAGTGCCCCAAGATATCTGCTAGATATCTTGGCAAAAACACATCCCAGCCACACACTTTCCTACACCCAAACCCTCACATAAAAGAACACACAACACTATAATCTTAGATCCAGTTGATAAGATACAATTGCCCACTTAAACATACAAAGCCCAGTACCATCCATCCCTTAGGAAATTAATAACAACCTGTAAATACACAGAGCAGAATCTTAACATCACCTGCCATGGCTTCTCACCCTCTCCTCTCCCCTGTCTCTTCCTTTCAGTTTCAGTCTCCTCCTCTTTCTTCAAACTTCTTTCCTACCCATCCTTCCTTCTCCTCCAATGACAGGCCTCCTTCTATCCTGTACCTGCCTCTCACCTGTACTTTACAAATTAAATGGGGAGAAGTTTCTAGTGAAGTCACCTGATTCCTGAGTATGTGACTAGACAGCTGTCCTTGGGGCAGTGGAATTAGCATCAAAATACAGTAACTTCTGGGCAAACCACAACAGCAGGGGTTATTCTAAAAGCTGCTGACTATATATGGGGTATGTCCCTCTAGCTGGGCTGCCTTGTCTGTCAGTGGGAGAGGAAGCACCTAGCCTCACAGAGACTTGACGTGCCAGGGTGAGGGGATACCCAGGGGGACCCCTACCCACTCAGAGAAGAAGGGAATGGAAGATGGGGGAAGGATTGTGGGAGGGGGCAGTGAGTGGGATGTAAAGTGAATAAGTAAAAAAAATAAATAAAAAAATAAAAGATTGCCTATTTTGAATGTAACTTTTTGATAAAAAGTATAAAGATTGAAGGAATTGGCCAATAACACTGATACTTAAAATAATTTTTACATTCACATGAATGATCCACTTAAATACTTCTCTCTTGTTGAGCTTTATAACATTCTCAAAAGACTAAAAGAAAGTAGGCCGGAATGGTACAGATAGAACATGGTCACAGGGAACCTGAGACTGACAACTAGGTAGCACATGTGCTTTGATCTCCACTTTCATAGCCCACTGCAGACATAATTAATCAATCCTGGTAGCCTTTCACCTGAGCCAGAAGTCTCAGAATCGTCCTCAAAATGTGAAAGCCACTACCAAGTACTCAGGAGGAAGCACAGAGGTCCAGCCCGTTTTCTAGACTACCCCTGAGGTCCCCTCCTATGTGACAGCTGCTATTCCTCAATGAAGTCTCTTTGCCTTTGCAACTTAATGTCCCTTCATTCACCTTTGCCCTCTTCTGTTATAGTGAGTTCCTTATGGATCCTCTTTGTGCTTGCCGATGAGCTCCCAGGACCCTAGAACAGTGCTTGCCGAGGACTGGGAGCTCAACAAAAACTTATAGGATAAATAACCTTTTTTCAATATTTTAAATCTTTTGTTTTATAGAAATTTGAGTGGTAACTCATATTTTTTGTAACAAAATCTCCTGGCCCTTCCTATCAAAAAGCTACTTTCTAAAAATATGTGTATTAGTTCTTTGAGAATTCCATATGATGTATTTTTTTCCATTTTTATTAAATTGGGTATTTCTTATTTACATTTCAAATGTTATTCCTTTTCCAAGTTTCCTGCCCATCAGCCCCTTAACCCCTCCCTCTCCCCTTCTATAAGGGTGTCCCCCTCCCCATTCACCCTCCTTTACTGCCCCCCAACAATCCCCTACACTGGGGTCCAACCTTGGCAGGACCAAGGGCTTCCCCTTCCACTGGTGCCCCAACAAGGCTATTCACTGCCACATATGCAGTTGGAGACAAGTCTATGTATAGTCTTTGGGTAGTGGTTTAGTTCCTGGGAGCTCTGGTTGGTTGGCATTGTTGTTCTTATAGGATTGTAAGGCCCTTCAGCTCTTTCAGTCCTTTGATTATCATATTCATTTCTACTTCTCCCTTTTAATTCCCAGACACATTCTGTGATAGTTTGAATAGGAATGGCCTCCATAGATTCATGTGTTTGAATGGTTGTCCCATAAGGAAGTGGCACTATTAGGAGGTGTGACCTTGTTGGAGGAAGCGTGGTGGGGGGTTGAGGTCTCATATGCTCAAGCTATTTGGAGTGTGGTACGCAGTCACTTTTGCTGCCCGCAGATTAAGATGTAGAACTCTCAGCTCCTTCTCCAGCACCAGGTCTGCTGGCGTGCCTTCATGTTTCCTGCCGTTATGATAATGGACTAAACGTCTATAAGCCAGCCCCAATCAAATATTTTCCTCTTAAAAGTTGCTGCAGTCTTGGTGTCTCTTCACAGCAATAGACTCTCTAACTAAGACACACTCTCACCTCCCTAATCCCCCAACTTCATGTCCTCTTTCTTGTTAAATAACCTGTGGAGTGCACTTTGTGCTGGCCAAATACTTCTGGGTATGGGGTCATCCAGTGAAATATGAATGACCTATCAGGGGCCACATCCTTAAAGAAATCTGACTCTCCTTCCTTGAGAATCTACCGACCATCCATAGTCCCTCAGGTAGTTAGGGGTAGCTCATGAACTTTTCCTCCTTAATGCTAGAATGTTGACTGACTTGATCCTATACAAGAGTCGTGCTGGCAACTACACTGCTGTGAAAGCCTAGGTGCATAAGCCCTGTCTTGTTCAGAAGACACTGCGTCACTCCAATGCTCCCTAACTAATGGCTCATATAGTCTCCCCAACTCTTCTATGATTGTCCCTGAGCCTTGAGGGAAGAGGTGATACAGATGTCCCATTTGTAGCGGACGACTCCACTGACACTCAGAATCTGCTCTTTGACCAGTTGTGAACCACACAACTAGTGTGATTTCCCGTCCACAAAGAAACTTCTCTTATGATGTCTGAGAGCTCTGGTAATCTGTAGGCAGAGAGACACACACTTAGAGGGCACTTGGATACTGTGTGTATACACCAGAGTAGTAGTAGTAGATTAACCATTAGGACTGTGGCTCCCCAACCATGAATGAGTTCTTGGGCAGATTTATAGTACCAGCCATGGGTTTCTTCCTGTGTAGTGGTCTATAAATCTAATCACACCTGCCCGTAGAGGCAAAAGGCAGCCTGGTACCTTTTTCTTTTAATAGTCTCAATTTTTCCTTTAAATTTTTGCTGGTTCTTTGTGAATTTCACATCATGCCCACCAATCCCACTCATCTCCCCATCCCCTTGTACCTGCCCTCCACCTTTTCAACCTCCTCTCCAAAAAACAAACAAACAAAAAAATCTCATTGTAGAAGCTATAATGCATCACAGTGTGTCCCACAGGATACTCTTTTGTCCACATTTTTCTTTTTTTTTCTTTTTTCTTTTCTTTTTTTTTTTTTTTTCAGAGCTAGGGACCGAACCCAGGGCCTTGCGCTTGCTAGGCAAGTGCTCTACCGCTGAGCTAAATCCCCAACCCCTTGTCCACACTTCTTTACTGGCAAATGTTCGTTTTAGTGAGTCATTGGTCTGGCTCAAGGCCTCTGGTTTCTGCTACACTATCAATACTGGAACCTGTCTGGTACTCCTCTCCAATCTCCTGTTGATGCTCTGTGCATGGAGATCCTACAGCTTTGGATCTACAGGACTGGCCCCTTCACACAATCCAACAGTTCATAGATGGGATAGATGTTGGGGAGGGCAACCCAAAGCCCTAGATCCGGTCTTGAGAAGTATCTGAGTTAGTCAGCCCACCATCTGTCCTACACCCACACCACCAGGACAAGCTCTCCAGCATTACCCTGGCTACCTCAGCAGCCTGGGTCCTCTCAGATCTTACAAGCCACACATAAATCAAGTCCCAATCTCTTGTTCAGAAGAAAGAGTGAGATGTCATGTAGCATAGATTACACATTAACTAAACGTGATTCTACATGAGGCCAGCTCTGCCCCTTCACTCCATCTCCTAAGAGACCTCTGAAAGAAGACCCCTCACTTTGGCTCTTCAGCCTGAGACTCCTACTTCAGACCCTGATATTTAGCTTCCATTTTTATAGTCCCTTACCATAAAAAAAAAGCCCAATTCAGCATCGCCTTCTTGAACCCTCCTCCTAACAGAGATAGACCTAAAGTCTATCATTCTTTCTGCTCAAACTTCATGGTCCCTCTGTGTTGTCTGGCAGCCATGAAGCTCTTGGGGTATCAAGTTTTGATTGCCTCCTCATGCCAGCCCTACAAGAACTCAGGATCCTACAGCCGTGGTTCCATTACCTCTTCAGTTCACCACAGGAAAGAGCAGGCTGCGTTAGATGGCACAACTGTGCTGCAAAGTGAATGAAAATATCAAGAGAGATCAGAAAGAAATCAGAATCCTCATTCCCCTGTTGCCTAGAGGTAGAGAAGAAACCATTCTTGGGGCTCCTCCTCCTGAGGGTGGGTTCACCTCCAGAATTTTAATGGCAGCCTCTTTCCCATGCTGTTTCTCACTCTCAGGCAGGCAGAACACGTTTGGTGAGTAAGACTCATGACTCAGCCTTTCATCCTGCAATCACATATATTTTTAATTTAAGTTCTGTGCAATTTGGCTAACATTAACTTTATTGGGTAATTTCCTCATTCGGAGTGCTTTCCACAGAGCTGTTGATAGGGATGCCAGTCTACAGAAGATGTGCTTGCTGACAGCAATACAAAAAGAGGCTGAGGTAGGTTTTCCTTTTAACCTATTCATTACATTTTTATAAGCCATCTCCCCTTGTGGGCTTTCCCTTGTAGTTTGCAAGGGACCACAGCTGTTAGAAAGCAAACGCAGACTCCCAATCTCACTGTTACCCAAGCCAGCTGCCTCTGAGCCAGAGAAATTCCCTGAAGGCTTTCTCATCCACACAGGAATTGTCAGGTCAGTGAGGCACCACCACCTGGCAAGCTAGCCAAAGACATCGGGGCACCACTGGGGAAGGACACGGGTGTGTTCTGCCCTGAGACAAAAGGACTGTCTGTGTAGGGCTAGGCAGACCTGGCTGTCCATATTCATGATCAGCAACCCCTAGGAGGGTATATAATCTTAACATGAAGCCCCACATGATCCTGAAGTTAAGTAAATATGTTCTCTTGTTAGGTACGTTTGCGATACATGAGGCAGACTTCATGCTTCTTAAAGAACAAAGAGGCATAGCCACATGCATAGGATTCTGAGAACTATACCTGGCTATTACTGATTGGATCATGTCATCCCAAAACATTTTATTTGTTGAAGTCTAATAGTGTGACCTCAGAATGTGACCTTATCTGAAAATAAGACTGTTACATGTGAAATCAGTTAAGATGATGTTGCAATGATGCTGTGTGAGCCCCTGATCCTTGCCTTAGGAAAAGAAGAAATGTGAGCGGGGCATGGTGGTCTGTGTGTGTGGTCCCAGCACTCTGGAGACTGGGGTAGGTTTATCCTGAATTTGTGGTGACCACAAATGGGATGCAGAGCGAGTTCCAGGACAACCCAAGCCTGGAAACACTGTCTCAGAAAAGAAAAAGGAGGTGTGGGCAGAGACCTACACTGGGACAGCACTGTGCAAACTTGAAGACAGAAGACAACATGAGCCTTCCCCAGCATGGATCCCTTGAAAGTTTCCAGCAGACCACCGGAAGCCAGGACACAGAGTAGAGCAGCTTCCCCTTGGGAGCCTTCAGGACTAACTGAACCCTGCTTCAGACCTCCAACCTCCAGAACTATGAGACACTCAGTTGTTGCTCTGTAGGTCACCAGGTTATAATATTGTGTTACAACCACCCTAGAAAACTAACAAGAAGGCCAGACAGGTTCCCTAAATGAAGCAGATAGTTAGCAGTGAGACCAGAAAGATAGATCAAACGTCCGGCCTGGGGTCGACCAGCAGGCCCAGTGTCAGCTCATCTGCTTCAGGTGGCAGAAAAATGACACAGAAAGAAAGAAGGCTGGCTGAAGAAACAGAAGATGAGAGAGGGCATAATGTACTCTCTCCTGTTTTTTAATAGAACTCTCGTGAATGAGAATTGAAAAGATATTGGCCCCCATTAAAGTTGCTAAGTTTGCTTTGTGAGCCATCACCTGACCTTAAGAGTGAATCCCCAGTAAATATACTGATGAGTAATCTAACACAGACATGACCAGTGTGTCCACCTAAAACTCAATGTAGGCAGAACTTGGCCCCTGGCAGCCAATCCAGACTCTAGTTCTAACCTCTTTGCTATCTCTTTCCTGGCTTTTACCCTGGGGATGAAAGCAACTGCACAGCACAAGGGCAAGTGATTTCCCAGATTTCCCAGTGATTAAACCCCAGTGAAGCTCTACGCAAAGGCTTATCACTGTGCCCTGATGTTTTTTCTACACTCTGGCTTTTTAGGGGGAAAAAAAAAGTACTTTGATTGCTTCAAATCTGGACACCAAGATACGATCCAATTTATTCAAGTATTTTTATATAGCTGGTTCTTTCTGATCATGGAGTTTGCTCTAAGGATCTCTCTTTGCAGTACAAAGAGCATGTGGGATTAAAAACCTCTTTGGAATGGAAGTCTTAGCATCTTCATACATTAGAGCAGACCCACTTGCCTTCCTCTTTGATGCAAGGCCAACGGGGAGTCTTCACCACTGAGGTAAAGCCTTCACAGCAAACTACTGGCTTTTCTGGGGCAGGTTTGATCCCAAGGGTCCTGCCCTGTGCTGGCATACAAGCCAGAGGTCCCAACCCACCAAGGCTCAAAAAATCAGGTTAACTATCCTATGCTACACATTAGGCAGCCAAACCCAGCTACTGATTTCTGTAGCTCCTAACCAGGTAATATCTCCAAGAGGACTGAGACATCTTTGTCTCCCGGTATTCCCAATGTGTGCCCCAATACAAAATATTTTTGTACAAAGAAAAAGAATTCCTGTCACTTGTGTGAGAACTGGGAGTCAGATGGAGAAAAACTAGGGAGTACAACCTTATATAATGTTAGAAATGGTTTGCAGGAGTGTAAAATACCCTCTCATGCTAGACAGAAGAATGTCATTTAAAACCTCAAAGATTTTTTTGCTTGCCCTGAAGCAAGTCGCTACTGTAATACTTTAACTGGAACCTTTTATTGCATTAGTCACTGACTTTAAAAATGCAAATCTTTTGAATATAAGCAACATAAAAGGCTTATTCTTCAGGGTTTCTTCTTCTAGAGTCTCTGAATTTTCGCTTACATCTTTTTTCTCAGCTTATCAGAACATGAAGAAATGCACGCCCATGTTTCTTTTGAATCTTCATTGTCCATGTGTATTCTAAAAGGCGTCTCACTTAGAATCTGAAAATGCATTGTTTGGAAGGGAAAAAATTAGTTCCAAAATAGCCTACACTCATACTTTCAAGTTTAGGTGTACAGATTGATTGGCACTAGATATTTTTTAAAAGGATGAATATTGAGTTTTTAATTGACTGGATGGAGAATATGTCCTAAATATAAACAAGTAGGAACTCAAAGCTGTTGGGGCTACCGCTAAAACTATATACCCATGTGGATAAAAAAATGCATTTAAAAATATGATTTGTGAGTTTGGGCCACACCGCTCTTTGCACCATCCTCCAGTCCCCGCTCGTAGTCCCTCTGCCACCATGCCGATGTTCATCCTGAATACCAATGTTTCCCACGCCTGCGTGCCAGAGGAGTTTCTCTTCGAGATCACCCAGCATCTGGTGCAGGCCACCGGCAAGCCAGCACAGTACATCACTGTGTGCATGGTCGCGGACCAGCTCTTGAATTTCATGGGCTTGAGTGACCTCTGTGCCCTCTGCACCCTGCACAGCATCGGCAAGATTCTTGGCGCCAGAACCTCACCTACAGCAAGCTGCTGTGCTTGCAGCCTGCTGTCGGATCACCTGCACATCAGCCCAGGCCGGATCTACATCAACTATAACAACATGAACACAGCTAACTCGGGCTAGAACGGATCTACCTTCGCTTGAGTTCTGACCTGCACCGCTGTTCTCAGAGCCTTGCCGTACATGGTGTTCAGTGTTCAGTGTTCATCCACCAATAGTGATGCCCACCTTCTGGTCGGGAAAAATAAATAGTTTAAGAAAAAGAAGTATGATTCATTGGCCTGGTACACATAGTTATAGTGACCAGTAAGGTTCTTTTAAATCACCAGAATCCAGCATGGAAAAACATCCCATGTCTAAAACATTGTGAAATCTTCGATCAGGAGGGAGAAGGGTTTCTCAATGTTCCTTCATTTCATGTCTTTCTAAGCCAGTGGTCCTCACAGATCAGCGTGCTTGAGAAACACCACTCAGTGGCTTTCAGTCACTGAGCTTCAGTGGTCAACACTGGCAACTTAGTTCTGCAGGCGAGGGTGAGGACCTTGAGTGTGCGCTTCTAACAAGGGTTGAGTTAGCAGGCTCTGCCATGGACAGAACCACGCTTGGAGAACTTCCCATCAGGAGAATAAGGGAGCACTACTTCAAAGGTCACAGAAATAGAGTCATTCGGGTGTTTTTCTTTTGTTGTAGATTTCTACTTGGCTTCTCTTCCCACAGACGGCATGGAAGGTGGCTATTTTGCTGTGATATCGATGCCGTGTTGTAAATCACCAGGACAGGCATTTACCATGGGAGAAACAAACACGCCCACTGCTGGCTGGAAACTCCTCACCCTGTCACCCCACTGCCATTCAACTACAAAAACTAGCAAACTCTTTCTGGGTCCCTTCAACTTAAGGAACATTGTTCCCATGCCATCTGAAGGGCACAGGCCCCTCTGGTCATCTCAAGATGTTTAGGCCAACAGCTAGCACACAGCATCACAGACAGATTCTCTGCTCTTAGAGTTTATTGTGTGGCCTGGAGGAAAAGCAGTCCTCTCTCTTGCCTTCATTTTCTGCCATGAAATATGGAAATATTATTGTCTGGTTCATTGGATAATCTCTCAAAGGTCAGTGCTGTCTGCATGTTTTTTACTGAGTCCCTCCTATTTAGGAACAAGTTTAGAGATCCACCAAACTTTGGTGTTTTACTCGCTCAGCTCCTAGAAAACCAGGTTTGAGATGTTAGCAAGCAAAAGCACTCTAACAGTCTCTGAAGCCCTTTGGCAGTTGCTCACCTCTGGCCATGTGGCTCTGAGGCTGTCAGGGGCACAATGCCCCTGGTCTATAACCCTGAGAGTTAGCATTGACAGCTTTCAATACCCTGTAGCTAATATCCCCGAGGCTGATCCAAGCCTCCTCAGAACACCCCCACTCTGTGCCTGATTGCCAGTACCTCAGAGGAAATAATGCTATCTTAACTACTCCATAGAAAGTGAGGGTGGCCAATTCACTGTCTTCCCCAGTAGTCAGCTGCCATCTCTTTCCTTGGCGGAGAAATTGACCTAGAGATGGAGATGAGATAGAAACGGGTGAGAAAGTTGTCTTTTTTTTTTTTTTTTTTTTTTTTCCGGAGCTGGGGACCGAACCCAGGGCCTTGCACTTCCTAGGCAAGCGCTCTACCACTGAGCTAAATCCCCAGCCCCAGAAAGTTGTCTTTTTAAGAAATTCTTGCAAGTTCGGGGAAAGGGAAATAGGACTTCCTTGGTTAGGTAAGGGAATCACTTCAGCAGCCCGGCCTCACCAGCTGCTTATCGGCCTGTGTGGATATTGATATTTTTATTGGATATTTTCTTTATTTACATTTACAGAAACCCACTATCCCATCTACCCCCCTGCTTCTATGAGGGTGCTCCCTCACCCACCCAACCACTCCCTCCCACCTCCCCATGCTGGTATTACCCTACACTGGGGCATCAAGCCTTGACAGGACCATGGGCCTCTCCTCCCATTGATGCCGGACAAGGCCATCCTCTGCTAAATATGCAGATGGAGCCATGGGTCCCTCCATGAAAACCCCTTCAGCTCCTTCAGTCTTTTCTTTAGATCCCACATTGGGGTCCCCTTGTTCAGTCCAATGATTAGTTGCAAGCATCCTCATCTGTATCAGTAAGGCTCTAGCAGAGCCTCTCGGGAGACAGCCATATCTGGCTCCTGTCAGCAAGCACTTCTTGGCATCAGTGACTGGGTTTGGTGGCTGAATATGGGATGGATCCCCAGATGGGGCAGTCTCTCAGTTTTTTTCTTGATCAGCCAGAATCAACTGACTCTTAGCATGGTTGAATAACTTGGAATTTATGTCTCCCTGGTATGGGCACGAACTCACCAGCAGTATATTTAATCACTCCACAGATTTACCCAAGAAACACCTGGATTGCCACACACACACACACACACACACACACACACACACACACACACACACTCATAGAAGAATCATTCCCATTCCAAAGAGAAATTAAAATATTTGCTCTGCTTCCCCAGTGGCAGACTAACATCCAAGATGTATTCCAAATGACTTTCCCCTACTTTGCCCAAATCTCTCTAAAACCTTCCTTCCCTCCCTACTCTCAACCATCCCTTCTCTGCCACAGAGTCTCCTAGGCTGAGGGCTGTGTAGCCTGACCCTGGATCCAGACTGCCTTGGCTAAAATCCATGTTCTAACGGCATGTAACGTCTATAGGAGTTTCCTTCTTCGGCACATACACACAAGCACGGCTCTGTCTGTGGGCAGAACTTCCTCATCTCAAACATTGGTGGCACCATCTACTCTTTAAGTCACCAAGAATCCATAGAAAAGAGAGCAAGAGTAGATAGGCAGCAGTTCTGCATCCTTTGTCAGCAAGCCCATGACATGTCCCATTCTATAGTAAATATATACCCAGTGTTCTCTCTCCTCACTGGATTTTCCTTCTGTCTCCTTGCCTCACCTAAAATCCAGCACTGCTATAAGACCTCTCCTTCTGTAGCCCTGTCCAAACAAGGTGGCACGTGCTTTGTAAGACAGTGGTGGCAGTGACCTTTAAATTCTTACTCTACTTCCTGAAAGGCTTCCCTCACCATCTGCTCTGCCACCTTTCTGAGCATGTATGAGCATCCACACGAATGTAAGCTCATGGACCTCTACTTTCCTCACTCTCAAGGCCTCTTCTCTACTCTGGCCACCTTCGTTGGACCCTGGATTCTCTCATTACCTAGAACTTTTAAAGAAGCAAAACTCAATGTCCACTCTCTGCCTTTCAACTTGATCAAGACCTTGACCCTTCGAGCTAGACTTCACTCCCTACCATCACTTGCTTTCTTACAAGGTCCCTCCCTATTTTTTCCCTTTTCTTACCAATATCCTCAAACATTTCCCCATGTATCCTCGTTGGAACCTAACAAGTTTCTACCCCTAGGTCCATCCCACTCTCTACCTTCTGCATTCTTCTGCTTAGAATGCTAAGTAGCACTGACAGGAAAAACACAAATGACCACAGAGATAGCTCCTGTTCCCACGAACATAAACCTCTGTTCCTTGGCTTGGACTCCTGATAGTTCCTGGCTATTTTGAGCATTCCCCTTGTTTCCTGAAGGTAATTAACTCAATCCTGTGTGTACAACAAAGCTTAAAACATGCTTATATTGTCTCTTTATAAAGTACATACGACCGGATTCTGTTGACTGAGAAACAATGCTTAAGATAAGGGTCTAGGGGGCTGGAGAGAGGGCTCAGTGGTTAAGAGCACTGACTGCTCTTACAGAAGTCCTGAGTTCAATTCCCAGCAACGACACGGTGGCTCACAACCATCTGTAATGGGATCTGATACCCTCTTCTGGTGTGTCTAACAGCTACAGTGTACTCAAATATATAAAATAAATAAATCTTTTTTAAAGATAAGGGTCTAGGAAGAATGACTGAGATAAACAACAAAGTCTGAGGGAGTCAGATGTGGCCTGTCCCTAGAGATAACACAGAGGTCACCTGTAAAATACATGTGACATCTCCCGTAAGGATGGGGTCTACAGACTGAGGAACATTGCTGAGAATAAAGACTTTGGAGGGAAGAATCTGGGATAAACACAATTGTCTGGGGCATTCAATGTGGCCTGGCAGATAGCACAGGTCACTAGGATAATAGCCACATCCACTCCCAGCCTTCTGCCAGAAAACAGTGCACATCTCTTCTACTGAAGAGACAACCTTGTATGTTTGATATCCTGTGTTCCCTGGTACTTATCTGTGAGTACAAGGACCCTGAATTCTCCACACCTTCCCTCACTTTCCCCATACTCCTGAAATGTGCTGGAGTCTGATGACTTAAAAACTACCCTTAAAATATTTCCTCAGTCTATCCTCCTTCTTCCTCATAAAGCTCCCTGACAGTCACTCCCATCAGCCCCCATAACTTGCACACTGTCTCTGGCTTGTGTACAAGACTAATAAATGTCACAAGTACCACCTGTGCCACTAAGTCCAAATGATTCTCTTCAGTCATATTCTGCAGACTTGACCCTGACCACTCCTACTTACTCAAAGTTCCCTGTTCTTTTGGCTTCCTCCTCTTTTTCGCATCCTCCTTGCCTTCCTCTTTTCTCGCCATTCTTGCTACATAGACAGACCTTGCTTCCTCTGTTTGCCACTTAAATATTTATATCCATTGTGATTCAATCATTGAAACTCGCTCCAAGTATTATCATATTAAAAATGAGTTGCAAAACCTAATGGCTGAAAGTAGCAATCCTGGTCAAAGACATCAGGGGCTAGGAATTTAGTCCAGATTCTGTGGCAACTCCTATGCTCCCTGAAACATTGACTAGATCACACATGTGTTTCAGTTCATAGCTGGACCATGGTATTGTGGCTCCTAGAACCTTGGCAGAAGTGATCAGCAACTTACAAAACTATTTCTCTCCAACTTCCCCACATGACTTTTCCAGAAAAGTTGCCAGCCTTGTCATAAGGCAGCTCAAAGATCCAAAAATAAACGTTGAAAGAGATAGGAAGAGAAGGCTGGCCTACCAAGGACCTAAGTGGGGTCTGGCACAGGATTCCTGAAGATTCCTGAAGAATCCTATTGGCCAAGGGCAGGATATAGAAACCTTTATTGAGAGGGAGATCCAGGAAACTGTGGTCATCTACACTACTACAGAAACCTTCTCAGAAAAGTGTCTGCTATGTTTCCTCCTATGAATATTTTTGTCCCCCCCTCTAAGAAGGACTGAAGTATCCACACTTTGGTTGTCCTTCTTCTTGAACTTCATGTGGTCTGTGGATTGTATCTGGGTAATCCGAGTTTTTGGGCTAATATTCACTTATTAGTGAATGCATACCATGTGTGGTTTTTTTTGTGATTGGGTTACCTCACTCAGGATATTTTCTGATTCCATCCATTTGCCTATGAATTTCATGAAGTCATTGTTTTAAATAGCTGAGTAGTAATCCACTGTATAAATGTACCACATTTTCTGTAGCCATTCCTTTGTTGAGGGACATCTGGATTCTTTCCAGCTTTTGGCTATTATAAATAGGGGTGCTATGAACATAGTGGAGCACATGTCCTTGTTGTATGTGGGAGCATCTTTTGGGTATATGCCCAGGAGTTGGTACGGCTGGGTCCTTAGGCAGTACTATGTCCAATTTTCTAAGGAACCTTCAGAGTGATTTCCAGAGTGGCAAGTGTACCAGCTTGCAATCCCACCAACAATGGAGAAATATTCCTCTTTCTCCACATCCTCACCAGCATCTGTTGTCACCTGAGTTTTTTATCTTAGCCATTCTGACTAGTGTGAGGTAGAATCTCAGGGTTGTTTTGATTTGTATTTCCCTGATGACTAAGGATGTTGAACATTTCTTTAGCCATTCGGCATTCCTCAGCTGTGAATTCTTTCTTTAGCTCTGAACCCCATTTTAATAGGATTACTTGACTCTCGGGAGTCTAACTTCTTGAGTTCTTTCTATGTATTGGATATTAGCCCTTTATCAGATGTAGGATTGGAAAAGATCTTTTCTCAATCTGTTGGCTGCCATTTTGTCCTAATGACAGTGTCTTTTGCCCAGAAGCTTTGCAATTATATGAAGTCCCATTTATCAATTCTTGATCTTAGAGCATAAGCCATTGGTGTTTTGTTCAGGAAATTTTCCCAGTACCCATGTATTGGAGGCTCTTCCCTACTTTTCTTCTATTAGTTTGAATGTATCTGGTTTGATGTGGAGGTCCTGGAGCCACTTGGACTTGAGCTCTGTACAGGGCTATAAGAATGGATTGATTTCCAATCTTCTACATGCTGACTGCCATTAGAATCAGCACCATTTGTTGAAAATGTTGTCTTTTTCCCACTGGATGGTTTTAGGTCCTTTTTCAAAGATCAAGTGACCATAGGTGTGTGGGTTCATTTCTGGGTCTTTAATTCTACTCTGTTGATCTACCTACCTGTCTCTGTACCAATACCATATAGTTTCTATCACTATTGCTCTGTAATACAGCTTGAGGTCAGGGGTGGGTGGTTCCCCCAGAAGTTTTTATTATTAAGAATAGTTTTTCGTTATCCTTGGTTTTTTGTTATTCCAAATGAATTTACAAATTTCTCTTTCTAACTCTAAGAAGAATTGAGTTGGAATTTTGATGGGGATTGCATTGAATCTGTACATTGCTTTTGGCTAGATGGACATTTTTACTATATTAATCCTGCCAATCCATGAGCATGGAAGATCTTTCCATCTTTTGAGATCTTCTTCAATTTTTTCTTCATAGACTTTTTGAAGTTCTTGTCATACAAATCTTTCACCTGCTTGGTTAGAATTATACCAAGGTATTTTGTATTATTTCTAACTATGGGAAGGGTATCGTTTCCCTAATTTCTTTCTCAGCCTTTGAGTAGAGGAAGGCTACTGATTTGTTTGAGTTAATTTTATATCCAACCACTTTGCTGGAGTTGTTTATAAGCTGTAGAAGTTCTCCGGTGGAATTTTTGGGGTCACTTAAGTATACTATCATATCATCTGCAAATAGTGATATTTTGACTTCTTCCTTTCCAATTTCTATCCCTTTGACTTCTTTTTGTTGTCTAATTGCTCTGGCTAGGACTTCAAGTACTATATTGAATAGGTAGGGAGACAGTGGCCAGTCTTGTCTAGTCCCTGATTTTAGTGGGATTACTTCAAGTCTCTCTCCATTTAGTTTGATGTTGGCTACTGGTTTGCTGTATATTGCTTTTAGTATGTTTAGGTATGGGCCTTGAGTTCCTGATCTTTCCAAGACTTTTATCATGAAGGGGTATTGAATTTTGTCAAAATGCTTTCTCAGCATCGAATGTGATGGTCATGAGGCTTCTTTCTTTGAGTTCCTTTATATATTGGATTACATCAATGGATTTCCATATATTGAATCATCCTAGCATCCCTGGGATGAAGTATACTTGATCATGGTGAATGATTGTTTTGATGTATTCTCAGATTCAGTTTGCGAGAATTTTATTGAGTATTTTTGCATGGATATTTGTAAGGAAAATTGGTCTGAAGTTCTCTTTCTTTGTAGGGACTTTGTATGGTTTAGGTATAAGCGTAATTGTGGTTTCAGAGAAAGAATTGGGTAGTGTTCCTTCTGCTTCTATTTTCTGGAATAGTTTGGACAGTATTGGTATTAGGTCTTCTTTGAAGGTCAGATAATATTATGCACTAAACTGATCTGGTCCTGGGATTCTTTTGGTTATGAGACTTTTAATGACTGCTTCTATTTCTTTAGGAGTTATGGGACTGTTAGGATGGGACTGTTAGTTATGGGACTGTTAGTTATCTGTTCCTGATTTAACTTCGGTACCTGGTATCTGCCTACAAAATTATTCATTTCCTCCATATTTTTTCAGTTTTGTTGAGTATAGGCTTTTGTAGTAGGATCTGATGATTTTTTGAATTTTATCTGATTCTGTTGTTATGTCTCCCTTTTCATTTCTGATTTTGTTAATTTGGACACACTCTCTGTGCCTTCTGGTTAGTCTGGCTAAGGTTTTATCTATCTTGTTGATTTTCTCAAAGAACAGCTCCTGGTTTTGTTGATTCTTTGTATAGTTCTTTTTGTTTCTACTTGGTTGATTTCAGCTCTGAGTTTGATTATTTCCTGCTGTCTACTCCTCTTCATTGAATTTGCTTTTTTTTTTTGTTCCAAAGCTTCCAGATATGCTGTCAAGCTGTCAGTGTATGCTCTCTCCAATTTCTTTGGGGGGGGGGCACTCAGAGCTATGAGTTTTCCTCTTAGCACTGCTTTCATTGTATCCCATAAGTTTGGGTATGTTATGCTGTTATGCCTTCATTTTCATTAAATTCTACAAAGTCCTTAATTTCTTTCTTTACTTCTTCCTTGACCAAGTTAGCATTGAGTAGAGCATTGACAACTTCCATGTACATTTGGGCTTTCATTCATTTTTACTGTTACTGAAGCCTTAGTCCCTTGTGATCTGATAGGATGCATGGGGTTTTTCAATCTTCTTGTATCTGTTGAGGCCTGTTTTGTGACCAAGTATATGATCAATTTTGGAGAAGGTACCATGAGATGCTGAGAAGAAGGTATATTCTTTTGTTTTAGGATGGAATTTTCTATAGATATATGTTAAATCGATTTGGTTCATAACTTTTGTTAGTTTTACTGTGTCTCTGTTTAGTTTCTGTTTCCATGATCTGTCAACTGATGAGAGTGGGGCGTTGAAGTCTCCCACTATTATTGTGTGTGGTGCAATGTGTGCTTTGAGCTTTAGTAAAGTTTCTTTTATGAATGTCAGTGCCCTTCCATTTGGAGCATAGATGTTCAGAATTGAGAGTTCATCTCGGTAGATTTTTCCTTTGATGAGTATCAAGTGTCCTTATATTTTTTAATAACTTTTGGTTAAAAGTCATTTTATGCAATATTAGAATGGCTACTCCAGCTTGTTTCTTTGGGCCATTTACTTAGAAAATTTTTCTCCAGCCATTCACTCTTAGTGTCTGTCTTTGTCTCTGAGGTGTGTTTCTTGTATGCAGTAAAATGCTGGGTGCTCTTTAGGTATCCAGTCTGTTAGTCTATGTCTTTTTCTTGGAGAATTGAGTCCATTGGTATTAAAAGATATTAAAGAATAGTAATTGTTTCTGTTACTTTTATTGTTAGAAGTGGAATTATGTTTATGTGGCTATCTTCTTTTGGGTTTGTTGCAAGAAGATTACTTTCTTGTTTTTTCTAGGATATAGTTATCCTCCTCATATTGGAGTTTCCCATCTATTATCCTTTGTAGAGCTGGATTTGTGGAAAGATATTGTGTAAATTTGGTTTCTTCATGGAATATCTTGGTTTCTCCATCTATGATAATTGAGAGTTTTACTGGATATAGTAGCTTGGGCTGGCATTTGTTTTCTTTAGGGTCTATATGACATCTGTCTAGGATCTTTTTGGTTCCACAGTCTCTCTTGAGAAGTCTGGTATAATTCTGATAGGTCTGCCTTTATATGTTACTTGACCTTTTTCCCTTACTGCTTTTAATATTCTTTCTTTGTTTTGTATATTTTGCCTTTTGACTATTATGTGATGGAAGGAATTTCTTTTCTGGTCCAATCTGTTTGTAGTTCTGTAGGCTTCTTATATGTTCATGGGCATCTCTTTCTTTAGGTTAGGGAAGTTTTCTTCTATAATTTTGTTGAAGATATTTACTGGCCCTTTAAGTTGGGAATCTTTGCTCTCTTCTATACCTATTATCTTTAGGTTTGGTCATTTTATTGTGTCCTGGATTTCCTGATGTTTTGTGTTAGGAGCTTTTTGCTTTTTGCATTTTCTTGACTATTGCATCAATGTTGTGTATGGTATCTTCTGCTCCTGACATTTTCTCTTCAATCTCTTGTATTCTGTTGGTGATGCTTGAGTCTGTGACTCCTTATTTCTTTCTTAGGTTTTCTATCTCCAGGGTTGTCTCCCTTTGTGATTTCTTTACTGTTTTTATTTCCATTTTTAGATCCTTGATGGTTTTGTTTAATTACTATGCTTGTTTTGTTGTGTTTTCCTTTAAGGGATTTTTGTTCTGTTTTGTTTTTCTTTAAGGGCTTCTTCTTATTTACCTGTGTTCTCCTGTATTTCTTTAGGGGAGTTGTTTATGTCCTTCTTAAAGTCCTCTATCATCTTTATGAGATATGATTTTAATTCCAAATATTGCTTTTCCAGTGTGTTAGGATATCTAGTATTTGCTGTGTTGGGAGAACTGGGTTCTGAGGATGCCAAGTAGTCTTGGTTTCTATTGCTTAGGTTCTTGTGCTTGCCTCTTGCCATCTGGTTTTCTCTGATGTTAGTTGGTCTTGCTGTCTCTGACTGGAGCTTGTCCTTCCTGTGGGCCTGTGAGTCTGTGATCTTAGGAGTGAGAGCACTCCTGGGAGACTAGCTCTCTCAGGGCAGGTTTTGGGTCTGGAGCGCTGTGGAAGCCTTAGCTCTGAGCACAGATAGAGACAGGAAGGGTCCTGTCCTAGGCTGCCCTGTGGCTCCTGAGCCCTGTGTGCTCCCTGTCGGTCTCTCCTTGGCCAGTCAGTGCAGAGAAAGTGGGATCCCACCTGTAAGCTTAGGAGGGAGAGAGCTCCTGGCCAACCAGCTCTCTGCAGGCAGTTTTTGGGTATGAGAGCTGTGGGACAGCCCCAGCTCTGGGCACAGATGGAGACTGGAAGGTTATAGATGTTTTTTAAGTGAAACATTAAGTAGTGTCTTCACACATTATACAACAGAGTTCTCAAAGTGTTTTGATTTTGTGAAACAGAAACTATATATTCAATGAACAACTGCCTTCCCTCCTCCTCAGCAGATAATTGTCATTATACTTTCTTTAACAAATTTGACATCTTTAGATCTTTGTGACATCATGTAGTATTTGTCTTTTTGTGAGTTAGCAAAATAGTCTCTAGTTTTATATCTCATATTATAGCTTGTGACTCTCCTTTCTCTAATATTGTATTAGTATATGTGTATGGTCTACTGTTCAAAAACGTTGTATTGTATGTGTATGGTCCACTGTTTAACAACATTATATTACATGAGTATGATCCAATGTTTAATAACATTTCATTATATGTGTGTGGTCCACTGTTCATTCTTACATCTATCATGGGCATTTGGATTATTTTTACTTCTTGGCTCTTATGAATAAGTTGGAGATCCCCCTTAGATTATTTTAAATATATACTTAGAAATATGACTGAATTACATAGCAATTCTGTTTTAGTTTATGAAACTGTCATGCTGTTTCCATAGTCTGTCTGTCTGCCTCTCTCTCTCTCTCTCTCTCCCTCCTTCCCTCCCTCCCTCCCCCGTCCCCCCCCCGTGTGTGTGTGTGTGTGTGTGTGTGTGTGTGTGTGTGTGTGTGTTTTAATTTTTTTTTGAGATGTGGTTATATAGAATCCAGACTGGCCTTGTTATATAGCCAAGGTTGGCTTTGAACTTCTGATTCTTGCCTCAGTTCCCAAGTGCTGGGATTGCAGGCATAAGTTCCAATGCCTATTGCTCAATTGGTACTTTTCAATTATGTTACTGTCTAGTTTTGCTTGAAAGGAACAGGGGGATAGTTCCTTTGCATATTAGCTACATGCTGGTCAAAGCACACGCAATGCTTTATTTCTTTTACAAGCAACACTTAGAAGAGCTTTAATTACTGAACTTTGAAGTTACAGAGCTGAAATTGGCGGGTCACAAGCACAGTTAAGGTCTAGGACATGTATTCAGCTCTCTCTCGAATTTCATTTCTACTTGAGAAGGGTCCATTCTTCCCCAGTTCTGAAACAATTGGTGAAATGTTTTTCATGATTTGTGGAGTGCTTTGAGAATGATACGGTTATATTTAAAAGGATACAGAGCCAGTAATTGTATCACTACACTTTGATGATTCTAGCCTCAGATACTTAAATGGTCCTGTCGCCCTAAGCAGAAAGGAGAGGGAGCTGATTCATTCCTCTCTTGATTGATAGCAGTAGGGTTTGCACCACACTGAGCCTCCCATCTTCAACTTAGTGTCTACATTGTACCCACCTGCCATTATTGGGCGGGATTAATGACTAGTTTGCAAACCAGCATCACATTTGTGAAAGTTGATGGACATGTTAATTATACCTATTTAAATGTCACAGAGGCATGACCCAGATTCTTCTTTTCTGCCAAATTTTGAAAGACTTGTTGGCCTTGTGGAAACTCCAGTAAACATAGTTAGTATATTAAAATGTAAGCATTGGAGGAATTGGCCATGCAGAAATGGGTGGCCTTGGCTTATCTGATTTCAGGGCTAAAGTCTTATGGCTCATTCTCAGGGCTTTTGGTAGAGTTCACAGCACACATTGCTGTCCTCTTTTGTAGTTAGATATTCTGCACCTACTCATCTCTCCCTTCTAGTATATGAAAGTCCATATAATGCAATGAATATCAGAGGTCCGCTGAACACTGATCTTAGTGGCTGGCTACAAATATTCTCAGGGCATGAGACTCTTGTCCTTGGTGTTTGAAGTGCATCTTTTTATAAGAGTAGGAAGAAGGGAGATAGGCTTCCCAACTTCTTACTGAATTATTACCGTGGTATGTATTATGTATAATGCTGATGACATAGCTGTAAACAGGGTAAAGCCTGTTTGTGACAGGGAAGAGGGAGGGAGGGGGTAGAGAGGCAGAGACTGGATTAATAAACTAGTTGTCAATTACATCAGCTTGTGGTAAGGGCTATCTATAATTAGGTGAAGGATGAAGACACAGAAACATACAAAAGAGTGGTAAAACACAGTCCATTATTTGATGAAGAATTAGAGTAGAGAAAGTTCCCTGGATGAAGTACTACAGACCTCTTCCTGTAAGAACGCACTGATTCTTAGATTCAGAGTATACCAGAATCAGCTGGGAACAATTGCTAAAAATCATGATTTCCATTTAATCCTTTATCTGTCCTTTACCTTTTGTTTATTCAATGCTAAAGATTTTTTACGAGAATATATTGTATGTTGGGTATATTTCCCCTCATACAAAATTATAACATCTGACCTCCACTTAAAAAGTTTTAAACTCATTCAGGAAATAGAGACTAGGGCCTGAGAATGTGCTTTTCTAAGGACTTACCCATGTACACTGGCACTGACTGCCCTGGGACTACATGATATTTAAGAGTTTGAAAGAGGACAATGTGTGTGAAGTGTGCATTTGTACTCACGCACAGGAGATGGATCATGGGACAGAGTGGATGGACGGAAGACTATCCCAAGGAAACTGAAGACAAAGGGGATTGGAACCAAAGGAAAGCATGGACCATCAGTGTCACAGACTCAGAGTTTAAGAGGAAGGTAGTGAAGGTGAAGATAGTGAGGGTGAAGGCTAAGGTACCAGAAGATCACAGGGACTCGTTTGCTGTGCTAAGGCAGTTGGCCTTTTCTATAAGGGAATGGAGATCTATTAAAGGGCTTCAGCCGGGTGATGCGATACAATGTGATGTGATGCCCATGCTCGGACTTTATGAAGATACCCAGAAGGAAGGGGCAACAGAAGCAGAAGACCGTGGGGTATTCCAGAAGGGAACTGACAGAGACTTTTTTTCCTTCCTTTTTTCATTGAATTTTTTATTTATTTACATTTCAAACATTATCCCCTTTCCAGGAATCCTGTACATGAACCCACTATCCCATCCTCCCTACCCCTTCTTCTATGACAGTGACCCCCCACCTACCCACCCACCCCTTCCCATCTCCCTGCCCTGAGATTCCCCTACACTGTGTGGTTGAGCCTTGATAGGACCAAGGGCTTCTCCTCCCATTGGTGCTCAACAAGGCCATCCTCTGCTTCATATGCATCTGGAGCCATGGGTCTGTTCATGTGTGCTCTTTGGATGGTGGTTTAGTCCCTGGGAGCTCTGGTTGGTTGGTATTGCTGTTCTTATGGGGTTGCAAACCCCTTCATCTCCTTCAATTCTTTCCTCTAACTCCTCCAATGGGGACCCCATTCTCAGTTCAATGGTAGACTGTGAACTTCTGCCTCTATATTGTCATGCTAAGCAGAGCCTCTCAGGCTCCTGACAGCATGCACTTATTGGCATCAGCACTATCGTCTGGGTTTGGTGACTCTAGGTATATAGACTGGATCCCCAGGTGGGGCAATCTCTGGATGGCCTTTCCTTCAGTCTCTGCTCCAAAATGGGCAACACAGGTAAACAAGTAGAAGCCCTTAAAGAAGAAATACAAAAAAATCCCTAAAAGAATTATAGAAAAACACAACCAAACAGGTGAAGGAATTGAAAAAAAATCATCCAGAATCTAAAATTGGAAATAGAAACAATAAAGAAATCACAAAGGGAGACAACCCTGGAGATAGAAAACCTAGGAAAGAGGTCAGGAGTCATAGACACAAGCATTACCAACAGAATACAAGAGAGAGAAGAGAGAATCTCAGGTACAGAAGATACCATAGAAAACATTGTCACAACTGTCAAAGAAAATGCAAAATGTAAAAATTACTAACTCAAAACATCCACGAAATCCAGAACACAATGAAAAGATTGAACCTAAGAATAATAGATATAGAAGAGAGCTAAGATTCCAAACTTAAAGGACCAGTAAATATCTTCAACAAAATTATAGAAGAAATCTTCCCCAATCCAAAGAAAGAAATGTCCATAAACATAAAAGAAGCCTACAGAACTCCAAATATATTGGACCAGAAAAGAAATTTTTCCCATCATGTAATAGTCAAAACACTAAATGCACAAAACAAAAAAAGAATATTAAAAGCAGTAAAAAAAAAAAAGTCAAGTAACATATAAAGGCAGACCTATCAGAATTATACCAGACTTCACAGCAGAGACTATGAAAGCCCGAAGATCCTGGGCAGATGTCATACAGGCCCCAAGAGAACACAAATGCCAGCCCAGGCTACTATATCCAGAAAAACTCTCAATTAACATAGATGGAGAAAGCAAGATATTATGACAAAAGCAAATTTATACAATATCTTTCCACAAATCCAGCCCTACAAGGATAATAGATGGAAAACTCCAACACAAGGAGGGAAACTACACCCTCGAAAAAGAAAGAAAATAATCTAATTTCAACTAACCCAAAAGAAGATAGTCACACAAACATAATTCCACCACCTCTAACAACAAAAATAACGGGAAACAACAATCATTGGTCCCTAATATCTCTCAACATCCATGAACTCAATTCCCCAATAAAAAGACATAGACTAACAGACTGGATACATAAAGAGGACTCAGCATTTTGCTGAATACAGGAATCACACCTCAGAGACGAAGACAGTCACTACCTCAGAGAATTCCAGTAGCGTTAGCCTACTTCGAAGCTTATTCTTCAGTCATGATTTATTTTCCTTTCTAAACAATAAATCTCACTATGTGCCTGCAGAGAGTCAGTTCCACACTCATAGGGTTTACAAAACTCCTGCATTCTCTACCCACACACAATCTTTTCTGGACGCCCTCCTCCCAGTGGCCCTTTCTGTAACTCCATGTACACTACAGACAGTCTCCGCAGCACCCCAGCCTTCTCGTGCCGTGAGTATTGAGTAGGTGTCTACCAATGAGCCATGTAGCTATGATGGAAGGAACTCAATCTGGAAAACTGTTCTTCCTTCGCACCTTCCTTAGCAAAGATCCAGCCACACGGCCTCCTCTTGACAGACTGAAGAGACTTTTGTAACATAAAGAGGTCGCAAAGAAAAGATTAAAGGGTGTGCGGCCGAGGTGGGAGCGGGCAGTTGTCATTAACATAACAGCTGTATCAATGTAGCACGTGTCTCGTGATGTCAACAGCATCTGTGGCTGAGAGGCCCATCTCCGCATTGGTAATAAGACTGTGAATGAGACCTCCATCCTACAGTTGTCAGACTTTGGATGAAATAATATGCTTAATGATTTCACCCAACACCTGGTGCACTGGAAATCTTCATAAATGGTGGCTGCTGTTACCATTATGGGGTCAGTCTTCCCAGTCCATTGTTGAGGTATGCAGCATCTAACAGACCTCATTATCGTCTCTAGTACCACTGTGCAATCGCCTGCAGGCAGAGAAGTAAGAGGCAGGAAATAGCAGGTGCCACCTTAAACATGCTAAATTGAAGGTTCAAGTTCAATAAGGCAAGACAGAAGCATGTCCATGTAATTATGCACACGTCACATAAATCCTCGGGAAAAGATTTATATAGCTAATCATCCTGTTGTATACAGTTAATTCAAGACAAATTCTGCTCATTGTTTTTAATTACACAATTAGGTTCAATTGCCCAGATCATATGGATGCATTTGTATTATTAGAAAAAAAATGGCAGTTAAAGAAACAAAAGGATCAATTTGCTGTCTTAAGGTTTTCACTGCTGTGAACAGACACCATGAGCAAGGCAACTCTTATCAGGACAACATTGAATTGGGCTGGCTTACAGGTTCAGAGGTTCAGTCCATTGTCATCAAGGCAGGAACATGGCAGCATCCAGGCAGGCATGGTGCAGGGGGAGCTGAGAGTTCTACATCTTCATCTGAAGGCTGCTAGTGGAAGACTGACTTCCAGACAGCTAGTAGGAGGGTCTCAAAGCCCACTTCCTCCAATAAGGCCACACCTCCTAACAGTGCCACTCCTAGCCACAGCATAATGTGAGTACATTTAATCCAACTTCAAAGGTCCCATAATCTATAACAATCTCAATAATGTTAAAAGTCCAAAGTTCAAGGTCTCTTCTGAGATTCATGCAATCTCTTTAATCTAATTCCCCTATAAAATCAAAATCTAAAAGCAGACCACATGCCTCCAACATCAGAGTATATACATTTCCATTTCAAAATGTCATGGTGAGGAAATACTGGGCAAAAGCAAGACCAAAAGCCAGCTGGGCAAACTCCAAACTCTAGATCTCCATGTTTGATATTCAACTCCTTTCTACTTTGCTCACTGCAACACAGTTCTTTCCCTTTGGCTGGTTCCTCTCCCTGTTAGCAGCCTTTCTCAGCAGGTATCCCATGGCTCTGGCATCCCTGACATCTTGGGGTATCCAAGGCAACTTCAACCTTACATATTCTTGTAAAAATGTCTGGGATCCACACATGATCTTCTGAGCTCCTCCAAAAGCCTTGGGCCCCCTCTGTAGCATTTGGGCCTCTGTTTGACTCCACTCTACTTCTGCTACTGTTCTTGGTGAGCATCTGTGGTACTGGCATCTCCAGTTTACTAAAGTCTTCCACTGTAACTAGGCTTCACCAATAACCTGTCATAGGCTCCCTTTATGAGACCACACCTCAGCTTCTTTGCATGACCCCTGTAGTACTGCGCTGTAAATGGAGCTGCACCTTCCCCCGTGTTCTTCCCTGGCCTCTCACAGTGTCAAGCCTCAGCCGCTCGCCATGACTCCTTCATGCCTCAGAGCCGGTATCATCTCAGTGATTCTTACATATTGCAACATCTAATGCAGCATGAGGTACAACCTTGGCTATCTCTGGAACACAGCTTCTTTGTGCTCTCAGAAAACACTTCCCAGAAGATTTCACCTCAGTGATGTTGGTCTCTTCTTAATCACTACTCACTTCTTAGCTCCAGCTGGCCAGCATCAATAGTCCCAGTAGTCCCTTCTGTTCTTGACTCGAAAGTCAGAGCCACATAGCCTAAGCTGCCGAGTTCTGCTGCTTGCTGGAGCTGGAACATGGCGCCCTTGTTCTATTTCATTATCAGCAGCTTTCTGTTTTCCAACTCCTTCACTGCCTCAGCTTGGCTGTCCTGGATCTTGCTCTGTAGATTAACCCTGAACTCAGAGATCTGTTTCCTGAATACTGAAATTAAAGGCATGCATCATCCATCACACCTGGATCTATGCTTTTTTCTACTTGAAAATTGCTCTGTACCAGGCTGGCCTTAAACTCAGGGATCTGCTTGTTTCTGTCTCCTGGGATTAAAGGCGTGCACTACCATGCCTGGACCTAAGCTTTTCTTGGCCACTCTTCCTCAAGATCAGGATCAAAAGTCTGTGTCTTCCAGCCTCAAGATATAGATCACAGGTGTGCCCTCCATTTCTGGATTGTAGTTCATTCCAGATTAAAAGTTGAGACTGTTCCTTATTCAACGGCAAATACATAAGCAATAAGCTTAGCCCAGTGAGATCTTGCCCCGAAGTCACCACTCCCTTAATTTGTTTATCTCCTTGAATACAAGATTCAGTTCCATTTCACTACCTGGTGCCCCTTTATTACTTGAACCATACATTTTGTTTTGTTTTTTTTTTTCTTTAAGCTTGCTACACTTCATCAGAACACTCTTCATAAGACTAAACCACAGCACAGAGTCTAAACTTGATTGTTTTGAGACTTCCTTTGTCAGTGCAATTAATCTGAGTCTCTTCACCTTAGCCTCAGACAGACTCTTCAGACAAGGACAAAAAGCAGTCACATTTTTCTCCAAAATATCACAAATACAGTCTCTAGGATCCATACTAATATTCTTCTCCTATGAAACATCTTGGGCCAGGTCTGCACAGTTCAAATTGTTATTCCAGAAATGTTCATGAATCCCAAAAGACCACCTAAGAGCTGATTCTGATGTGTCTCTTTATTCCAGATCAAGCTTGGGCTCCCTACTGACCCTGACACAGCAGGAAGGTGGCGCCCTGAGCCTAGTTTTAGGCAAGCATTTATAGAGGCAAGAAGGGTGTATCTAGCCTGGTGCACATCTGACTGGGGGAGCCATTACGACTGGAGCCAAACCATAGTCTTCTGTTTTCCTCCTAATTGGTGGTTGTTAGGATGTGAAGTGTCAGGGGTGGGCTTGTAACCTGGAGGTGCAGATTTGTTGGGGAACAACTTGGAAACTGGTGCTAGACGCTGGATTTGTTGGGGGAATAACCTGGAGATGCAGGTCTTGTTGGGGAGTAGCGTAGAAACTGGAGCTAGGCTCGGATTTTTTTTTTTTTGGAGGGTAACCTGGAGACTGGTGGTAGGTACCAGCCTGTTAGTTTACTTGAGTTCAAACTTAGGTCAGATTCCCTAAGATGGGGTTGAACACAAAAAAAATTTAGCCTCTCAAAATTGCCCTCAATGCCAATGTCTTCCATAGACCCGGGATGGTTCATTAAGCCCAACTAAAAGCATTTTATGGCTTTCCAAATCCAAAGTCCCCAAATGCACATTCTTCCAGTCAAAAACATGGCCAGGCCTATCACAACCTGACCCCAGTCCCTGGTAGCAACTTCTGTCTTAATTAAGGTTTCCATTGCTATGAAGAAACACTGTGACCAAGGCAACTCTTACAAAGGCCAACATTTAATTGGGGCTGGCTCACAGTTCAGAGGGTCAGTCCATTATCATCAAGGCAGGAACACGGCAGGCAGGCATGGCACTTGAAGGAGCTGAGAGTTCTACCTACATCTTGTTCCCAAAGCAAGCAGGAAAAGACTGTCATCCAGGCATCTAGGGGAAGGGTCTCAAGCCCACCCCCACAGTGACACACTTCCTCCAACAAGGCCACACCTCTAATAGTTCCACTCTTTGGGTCAAGCATATTCACACCAACACATTTACTAAAATTGCAAAGTTGTTCAAAACCAACCAGACAATGCTGGAAAATTCTCTGATTAAACTGATGGTGGTGGCCCATGCCACTATTAGCACTAAGGGGGTCAAGGCAGGAGGATTGCCATGTGTTCCCAGCCAACCTACACTGTGTAGTAAGCCCCAGTCCATTCTGAGCTACAGCAGTGGATCCTGTCACAGGGAGAAAGAGGGAATGAAAGAAAGACAAAGGAAAGAAAGGCCAGCCAGCAAGATAGCTCAGCAAGTGTAGGTATTTGCTACCAAACCTGAGGCCCTGCAGTCAGTCCTCAGAATGCACATTGTAAAAGAAAGAACTAATTCATACAAGCTGCCCTCTGACCTCCACACATATGCTATGGCAGACAAACACACACACACACGAGCAAACCAAGCAGCTGGAGAGATGGCTCGGCTGTCAAAAGCGCTGTCTGCTCTTGCAGATGACTCAAGATCAGTTCCCAACATCCACAGGGTAGTTCACAAGCATGGGTAACTCCAGTTCCAGGGCATCTAATGCCCTCTTCTGGCCACCATGGGAACTGCATGCATATACATACAGGAAAAATGCTTATATTCATATACAAAAGAAAAATAAATAAATATTTTTTAAAGTATTTAAATTCTTAAAGAAATATAAGAGAATGGGGGAGAAAAATGAAGGAAAATAAAACACAATTCTTTTCCTGCATCCTGGGTACAACCTGGCTTATTCGCAATTTGAAACTATTTCAGTACACCTATGCTATTGCAAGCCACTTCTGATTATGTTTGGTTGTTCTTGGTTTCTTTAACTTCCAGAATTTCCAACAGACAGTTTTCCAATCCCAAAATAAGCTGTTCTCACAGTGGTATTGGGAGCCCCTCGGGGAAAAACAAGTCACGACTGAAGCTCTGTTATTCTGCACATGTTCTCTGCCCCTGCGTTCATGAAGGCCTTCCCAGTGCCTTCAGTATAATCTAGGTGACCTGTGGACACAGTGCAGCTGTATGACACAAAAGTAATGTCAGCTCCTCCCCAGCGCAGCCAGCTTATGAAGCAGAGGAAGCATGAAAACTGCATTTTAGTCTTAGTCTGGATGCTGTGACAGAATACTACAAAGCAAGTGGCTTAAAATAACAATTAGTTTCTCGTGACTCTCGAGGCTGGGAAGTCGATAAGTTGCCAGCAGAGCCAGTGTTTGGTAAGGACTCGCATCCTAATTCATAGATAACCATCTCCTCGTGCCACAGGGGAGAAAGGAGGTAAGAGAGCTCTCTGGAGTCCGTCTTATGGAGACACTAATCCCATCCATGAGCGCTCCCAGCTCTAACTGAACCACCTCACAAGTCTCCACCTCCTAATATCACCGCTGGCACTCAGACTTCAATGTGTTTCTGAGGGACAAGCACATTCACACAGTAACAGTTACCCCCCTTGAGTTTGTTCAGTCCATCTTTGAGCAACTTGTACAAATCACCCCACATGACTAAGGAGAGTAGAAGGCACCTCTGACTGCTCAAATTCAGGGGCAATCGTAATTCCTTTATGAAGCTATTCTCGGCATATTTTCTGGTTCTCCTTCTACAATCTCTGGCATGTGATTTAAATCAATTAATTTATGGTCTCTTAGGTAAAGCAGAGTCACCCCACACATGACCACAAGGGTTGAGGACATGAATGCCAAAGGTTCGGAACAGACTCCCCAGACCCTTCCTTGCAGCATCTCTGACTGACTCCTCCCTTCACCCAGCTCACTCTCACTCCAGTCCATCTCATGCCTCACCTTCTCCATTAGTCAAAGGGCTTCATCCAACACAATCGTAAGAACCACAGCTCTGTTACTTTTACTCTCATCTGCTTGAGAACATTGCCTATTTCTATCTTCAATTATTCATCTGAGAAGGTAAACTCCATTTTGCAGTTCAGGGTTTCATGCTCTCTTGGAGACCAAGGCCCATGAGTAGACTCCATTACTTCCCTTGTTCAGTAGTGAGAAAGCTGGTTTTACCTCCCCTCCTCTTGTGAAAGGTTGTAAGAACTGTTGGAATCTGAAGACTCCTGCTGTACCCACTGGGGCAGATGACCACAGAGTAAGGGTGCATCGTGACCAGTGTGAGGGGGGGCTTATCCAGTCTCACTGGCCACAGTCTCACTGGCCACTTCCTTGGTCTTCAGTATTTCACACATGTGCTCTATCTCCCTCTCTCTCTCTCTCTCTCCCTCCCCCTCTCTCTCTCTCTCTCTCTCTCTCTCTCTCTCTCTCTCTCTCTCTCTCCCTCTCCTTCTCCTTCTCCCTCTCTCTTTATTCTGCAAGACTGCATTTACACAGGCTTGTAAGGTGAGTCTAAAGTAAGCAAGCAAGGGAAAAACTGCACAGAGTTGAAATCTCACCGAAAACCCCTGTTAAGAAGGTTCTGGCATTTCTGAATTTTAATGCGGCGAGTTTGTCTCTCCACTGTCACTGGAAGTGGTTGCTGCTTCTTGGCTGATCATCCTTCTTCTATTTGTAAACTGTTTCCTTCAAGTAAAAACAAAATACCTTTAAATTTAAAAATCATATCACAGCAAAACACACAGGAAAAGCACAGAAGAACTGAGATGGGCTGAAAAATAGTAGAACTCACAACTCCTTTCAGGTACTCACCATAGTGTTCTTGTCCACAAATAGAGCTCCCTCTCCCTCTACCTCTTCTCTTCCTCCCTCCATCTCTCCCTCCCTTCCTCTCTCTCTCTGGTTGCTTCCTCCTTAATAAGTACCTGGTGTTGAAGAAGAATACAGGAAGAGAACTCAACTCAGTATGGGGAGAAAGATCAGGGAACAGATTTCATAAAGATTCCAAGGGACCATCATTGCCTGGGTTGGAAAGCCACCAAGAAAGAAACATCATTAAATAACAATGGCTCCTCCAGATTTCCTGCCCCACTACCCAATCATGAGCTTAAAGTTTAGGCATCAGCCACCACACCTCCCCAATTTCCACTATTCCCATACAGATCTTTAAATAGCTTTGGACAACTTAAACAGTACTATACCAGCAGAGAGAAAATGCCCAATATGACCATCTATTGTAAGCTGTGTAGTTCCTTCCACTGCCAGTCTTCAACAAGGATTATTGCCAGAGCTGAGCTCATCACTTAGATGTTAGTCAAGAGAATTCTTCCCCACACAGCTTAGTAGAGGGATGCTCCCTTTAACAAGACATCAATATTCAGTTGCTTATGAATCACATCTACTTTCGCCACTTCTCTGCAAGGAGGACATGAATTAGTATTATATAATATGGAGTTTGCCAGCTAAGCAGATTCGTCTCTGGGTTCCCAGATTTTTCCACTGAGCACTCAGTGAAAAGTTCATGCCTTTGAAGACATGAACCGGGTCACTGGTGGCACATTGTGGGTTACACACAACAGGTGAAGTGTCCTCTCCAGGGCTCCATACACTTGCCGGGATACCCATTTACTTCTGAGTCCACCCCAAGTGTTGAGTATATTCTAAAGCATGGATTGGTGAGGATCTGCATAGCCTGACTTCGTGTAAACTGTCCAAGACACTTTCTGCTGATCCCCAGATCACCTTCCAAGGAGGTAGCTAGAGTTGCTATATTTTCTCCACAGAAATGATATCTACACTGCACTGCTCTCCCCAGACCCATAACCCCAGTTCATGTGGCTCCTGCCTCCTCTCTGCCACTCTCGTGCCTTCTTTCTGAACTGTCTGTCCCTCTCATCCTCTCCCTCCCCTCTCATTTTATTATATTCTGTTTGAGGTACCTTCTCATCTTGATTGTGAATCATCCTATTCTCGTTTGAAGCTCATGGAGCCCATAGCAGGCCAGAGTCACCTCAGTTACTATTTGAGTCACATCAGGATACCAAACCCATTAAAGGATTCATCCTTCTAGAATGTTTAATAGAAAAGACTTGGCTACCCTAACACACTGAAGTTTACACCTGCTAGTTGCTGGAAATATGGTTCGAATAGGTACATGTAAAGTCATCTATCTTTCTCTGCAGTGTTGCCATAGATAGATAGATAGATAGATAGATAGATAGATAGATAGATAGATAGATAGATAGATAGATGGATGGATGGATGGATGGATGGATGGATGGATGGATGGATGGATGGATGGATGGATAGAACTTTCTGGGCAATCTTCCACAAATTCTAGCCTCTATTACAGTTTCTATGTTTTATGTTCTATTGTTTCTCCAACCTTTTCTTTTGGACTTCGGTAGCTTGAACCATTTTTCTGAGCTGCTTTTTGTCTAATAATAGAAGCAATCACTACCATGTGCTCCAGTCTAGGGAATGGGGCTGTCAGACATCTTGACTTCTGGGAAACTTTCTGATTGCTCACAATGCAAACACAAAAGTACAAAGAAAATCTTAAAGGGCTTGTGGCCAAGTCTGCAGGCAGCATTTCTATTGACAGAGTTAATTCTGGCATAATTAAGAGTTTAATTAATCATGGAGTTAAGTGTAGAGAAAGGGCTCCTGCCAGCTTTGCATTCTCAGGGTGAGATCATTAGACCCCTAGCGGAAACGGATTCCCTTTTAGCACTGTAGGGCTCTTCGTATTTTTAGCCTTCAATCATGTGGCCTCTGAAGCTGAAGGTCCTTCTACCTGCATCTTCTCTGGGTGAAACTGCTGGTTACCTTGTCATCCTTGGAAGTCATACTTTCTTTGGACTACTGTCATTTCTCCCAAAGGATTTGTTTTTTTTACCTTTAGCAGTCTGGGTCTGGAGAAATGGTTTAGTAATTAAAAGCACTTGCTACCCTTCCAGAGGACCCAAGTTCAATTCTTCCCTCCCATGTCAAAGCAGCTTTCAACTACCTGGATGGCCAGGCTTAGAGTATCTGACACTCTCTGGCCTCCTTGAGTAGCCACACACATGTAGTGTGTACTGATGTAGACACGTGTGCATACATATAACGTAAAACCAAAGACCATAAGGGACAGAATCCCTGTTTACAAATATTATTTTCCCCAATAGCACAGGGCCTTTGTGTCCTGTGTGTGTGTTGATTCAGATGGTTCATCAGACTAAGACTTGACAGAGACACTTAACGGCCAGCTCTTAAGAGAGCTTCTAAGCTCGGAGTGGTGGTACATGCCAACAACCCCAACGCTCTGGAGACGTCAGCAGAAGGGCTGTTCCAAGTGCAAGAACACAGGGTGGAGCAAATCAAACATAGAAAAACCTTGTTTGCTTTGGCCAGGGGTGGTGCTAAATGCTTTTCATCCCAGCACTCACGAAGACCAGGCAGATCTCTGAGTTCCATCCAGCCTGGTCTACAGAGAGAGTTCCAGGATAGACAGGATAGCAGAGAAACTCTGTCTCAAAAAGAAAACACCAAAATGCAAGCAAACAAACAAAACATTGTTTAAAAAACAAAAAATTAAAAGGGTGAGGAAAGAGAGCAGGGGAGGGAGGGAAGGAGGAAGGGAGGAAGGGAAGGAGTGAGAGAAGAAGGGAGAGAGGGAGGGATTGAGGGAGGGGAAAGAGGTAGAGCCTTTGTTATGGCTACAAGGCAAATGCAGGTTTTTCTCCTTTAGAAACTATAATCCCCAGATCTTGACAGTTTGGGTGAATTTAGCCATTTCTGTGGGTCATAGAGAGGTAGTGTGTCTTTTAAAAGTTCAGAACTCGCATTTTAACCAGCAGGTTTGGAAGGGAAGCATCACATTCCTGCAGGAATCCTCTCACCTCCCATGACAGAGACATGCTGCCTTCAACCCTCTAACCGAGGGAAATATATCCAGGATCTTGAAAGGAAAATGGGAAATAGTATGTATTTCCAGCCTCCTCCTTAGCTAGAACTCTGACAGCCCTTCAAAACACATAGGAAAATTCTAAACAAACAGCCCATCCTACCAGTGTCTGGACCAGAAGTCATGTGTCTATCTCTCATCTGAGTCTACTGGAGTTCTCTGAGTCCAAACTCAGTAAAGGCTGAATTCATTTCCTCTGCCATAGCAGTTTGTGATCATCTGGTTGGAGACAGTGTTCTGTATAATAATGTGTGTCCCCTACTGTCTTCTACTCTTCCTTAAGCTCAAACGCTGCTTCTGTTTCTGGAAGAGGGTACACCACTATACACGTGCTCTCGGAGACTATCCAGACATGTTTTCAGCACTTGTTTTTATCTCTGTCACTCTGCCTTTAATTCATTAGCCCCAGACAGTCTCTTGTGTTTCCCATCTTCATTAACTGACAGCAAAATCAGATGATCTTGGATACACTGAAAGAGTTGGGGCAGCTTATAAACCTAGTCCTGTATCAATGTATCTTTTGGTACATTTTAAACACCTTCCTGTATAACATGAAGAGCAATAGAAAAACTATTTTAAAATAAGTCCCATTTCCCACTCAAAAACATAAAATTGAGTCTCTACTATTTAAATAGTATCTGCTTCCCTGTGGGCTACACTGATCTTGTGATAACCAGCTAAGTGTATAGAGAGCACAGTTAAGTCATAGAAGATGGGTAGTGGCGTCGGTGAGCTGTCTTCTTTGATTTTAATGTTATGGAGAATTCAAGGTTAGCCACATAATGTTGCTGTCACTCATTTATAGTCTGGTGCACTTTTTGAGCACAAAGGAAATGAAGTTATCCTCTAGGGTCCAGATTATTATGCATAACCCTGAGTGTGTCACACGGGCTTCCATGAGGAAAAGACTTGGAAACTTGGAAGTTAAAATCCCATCCTCATCTAGAGTGAAAACGTTATGCACTAAAATGTTAAATAAATCATTTACATACATAATTAGGAAAATATGCCTTGGGTGGTAAGGGTCTAACTGCACAGAGCAATACAAGAATAAAAGTAGCAAGTCTGACACATACCCTCTGAGCTGACCACTTGACCTGATCCTATTTGCCAGCATGTATAGATAGAATATCTATATATAGATAGAATCAGAACGCCACACAACTGGGATGCACATAAAGCCAGTGAGGACATATGATCCTTCCAGACAGGTGACGGTGTCAAACCGAGGAGAGGTGGGAAAGGTCTGTAATAGAAAACTGGGTGTTTAAATCAAAATGAAAGCAAACAGAATGGCTGGCGTCACATTACAGAGAATAAGGTGTAGACAGCAGGCTGTTCATTAAGCAGAAGATTTGAAAGCAGACCAATGATATTTCTGTCTCTGGTTCTACTAAGATGTCAGTGATGAAAAAGAGATATTGTCAAGAATAGTAATATGGGTAATATGTCAGAGTGAGAATCAATAGCAGTCACGAAAGAAAAAGGTAATCAATTTTTCTAAAGAATGATTCGATCTCACCCTTAAAGAATTGGAACTGTCAACAAGATAACCAGGTGGCACTGAGTTAGACCCGCCCTTGCCATGGCCCAGACTGGACCTGAGCTGTGTTGATCTGGGCAAGGTCAGCACTTTGTCTGCAGTGAAGCAGCCGTGTCTCTGATGACAAGAGGTCGGTGCACTTCAAAGCATGATAGAAATGTGCATACGAGAATGAATTCCCTTCTTCCCAGTCTCCAGAAACTCAACTCTTCTGTGTGTCTTCCTCAGGATAACGTGGAGCCCAAAGGAACTGCGGTAACTGAGGCAAAGATTGGCATAAAGTGATAGGAGTGTCTCTTGCCTCTGCTTCCTGAGCTGGGTGCTGATGAAACCAGAGTTCCTTCCACTCTGTAAACTCACGGAGCATTCACACAGGAGCCGCACACATCCTTACATATACTACACAAGTACTGTGTACATTAGACTTCAATTAAACTTTCGCCTCACGAATAGTTTCCATTTAGCCCACACACTTAGGGGCAGTTCCTCTGCATCCTAACGTGTTGCAACATGAGCATGTAGACAAGATGACCTAACCGCCCTGGAGCTGCTTCTCCAACCATCATTGACACATGATGAAAAGCACCAGTGCTCCTGCCACGAGACCAGAATGACAATCAGGGCATGGGCAAAGTCACCACCAGCCTTCAGGAGAAGGCAGTGGAGTACGGCTTTGCCACAGGAGGATGGTCCTGAGTCACTGGCACTGCAGGGTTGACAGCAAAGGAGAGTGAAGGTAGCTCTCTGTGTGGGCTCACACTTTAGACACAGTGTTTACAAAGAAGCCTGTAGTGGATTACATTCCTTAAATTGAACAGCCAGTGTTTCTCCTCAAATATAGCTGCTGGGAACTATGGCCTGGTTAACCGGATCATATAACTGACCATAGTTCCCAGCAGCTATATTTGAGAAGAAATTATCAGAGAATACTGGCTATTGAATTCTCCTACCAGGGCTGGAGAGATAGCTCAGCAGTTAAGAGCACTGACTGCTCTTCCAGAGGTCCTGAGTTCAAATCCCACCAACCACATGGTGGCTCACAACCATCTGTAATGGGATCTGATGCCCTCTTCTGGTGTGCCTGAGGACAGTGACAGTGTAGTCAATATACATGAAATAAATAAATAAATCTTTAAAAAAAAAAAAGGACTTCCCACCAATCCTTCAGTTCCTCATTTTAAGCAGGCCTTTTCTTTCTTGTTTAATACAAGTTAACATGGTCCACACAGTGATTGATTGTTAAATAAGGAAAGGTAGTATCCATATCATCAGTGACAAATTACCAATCACATCTTGAAATTTAAAAAAAAATTTTTTTTAATTAAAAAGACCAGAGCCTAGACTAGGGGGTGTTTGCTAAAGGTATAGGAGAAATTACTGCGACCTCCACTTGAGAAGTAAATGAACCGCAGGTCTGCTTGGGAGTTTTTCCTACAATGCTAGTCTCTCAGGAAGCAACATGCTCAGTAGGAGACAGGAAGGGAAATAAAAGCTGTTTGATTATCCACTGCACGAACAAGGTAGTCAGCACCTGCACACTGGATCATCCGTAGGGAGGGCTACAAGCTTAAGGTCTTTTTCCGGAAGTCACTGAAGTTCCCCGGTAAACAAGTCACATGACCCTGCTAAGCCACCTGCCTCCATCCCACTGAAAGCGGTTCTGGTAAAAGACAGCCCAAATGTGCACAGATGACCCTTTCTCTTGGAATCCCAAGAAAAACCCTTTGGTCCGAACATAGACCTGTATTATTTAGCCTTCCAGCAAACACGGAGGGAAACAATGAAACGAAGGAAATGCAAACCATGAGCTGCCACATGAGATCCTAATTACCATAATCTGACCCATCCCCCTTCCGCACTGCCGGAAAGTCAGCCTTCAGGATGAGATGGAGCCAAACAGGGAAGATAACAGCCTTCTGTTCTTCCTCGTCGCTGCTCGCCTCTTCCTTTCTTCCTCTGCTCGGTAAATGATGTTGATTCTTCCAACCGTTTGCAAGCCTCGCTTGTGTTAGTGAGAGCTTCGCATGACTTGATAAAATGAGCTAAAGGAATGGCAAAGAAAAGGAAGGGGAAAGAAGCCAACACAGGCGGCCCTTTTATTCCCTAAAGCAACTGTCAATCTCAGAATGATTTCATAGAACCTTCCAGAAATTTCTATGGACTCGTCCTTGTTGGATGCAAAGGCAGTAAGTGTAAAAGGTCCGAGTGTTCCTGGTGTGATTTAGAAAGTATTAATTCAGGAACAACCAATCAAACCCCCTGTCCAGTCACATCAGTAGTATCACGGTCCTTCCACCTGCACACAACTCCTACCATATTTCTTTTTCCTGGATTATTCCCAGAATTACCTTGTCTCTGACTTTCCCCAAACCATTTGAGCTAAGTTACCTTGGCATAGCTTCTTACATTTATGGTAGTAAATGAGCCAGACTGGGAGATGGACAAAATGACTTAACTACTTGAATTCACCTAAAAGACACTCATTAAAATCTAGAACTAAAATGTATGTCCCTGCCCACATTAGTGCAGGGTTTCTGTCTTTTGTCATGACAAGTATCACAAAAATAAAATCCTAGTCACATGTTGGCTCATGGATGGGTGCGATGGGATGTTTCCATGACAGCTTTCAATCAGCTCAATGAGGCCTTGGTAGTACAGCCCCAAGTCAGGGCTCAAGCGAGCGAGTCATTAAGTCAGTGACAGTGCATGCAGACACCACAGTAGAGGCTCAACGCCACTGGCCTTCGTGTCGCATAGCATTTGGCATGGCAGGCTGCAGTGATTTGAACCCGTGTGTAGGGGAAATGCAGGTTAGCACAAACGGGGCTATTTCTTCTTCAAGAAGTAAAGAGCCCGTCTCCTTGTTAGCACCGGGGTGGGGGCTGCTAGCCACGAAAGATCAGGAGTGGTCCGAGTAGATGGAGGAACCTGGCAGAGGTAAAGGATTATTGGACCATTTTTGAAGATCATAAAGTGAGGAGGAAAGGGGAAGGACACATATGTTACCAGGCCTTTGAAGTCCATATTCTATTTCCAAATGAACTGAGACAAGAAAGAAAAGGCAGCCAGGAAGGTAGGGATAATGAAGCCAACTTGGACGCAGAGTCTGCAAAGCAAAGAGGGGAAATGGCAGAACGTCTCTAAGAGATCATAGAATGCAGATGGTTTTGGCTGCAGGTAACAGAGGCCTCAGTTAAAGAGTCTGAAACGTTGAACATGCTTTGGGGCCAGGAAAACATGGCTGACACAGTTGCCATGTTTTATCAAGGACCTGATGTCTGTTCTTGCATCTTGGTTCATCATGCAGCTGGTTCTCTGCTTGGTCAGACGATGGCTACCGTTCTCAACTGAATTTCCATCTTTCTCATTAGCATCCAGGGGATGTGGGGGCGGTGGGGGTGGTCTTCTAGCAGAATGACCTTGAAGAACGAGTAGGACTATTTCCAAAAGTCTCTGTAAAGTTCTTAGAGCATGTCATTGGCCTGGATTATACACCGCGCCTCTCCCTAAAGCAACCACAACCAGGCACACACTTGTTTTTATCGGTTTGCACACATCAAAGTCCATTCCTGGGACAAGCTTTGCCAAAATGAATGAGCGGCCTACGAGAAGTAGATAAGTAATCAAAGTCAGGAAGAGAGAAGGGCGTGTGCATAAGGATCCATGATTCTCCAGAAATCTCCTGAGGAGAAGGGTGTCAGTGAAAGGGTCCATGATCCACTGCAGAATGACACCCCGGAATCAAATAGTATGCCAAGAGCATTTTATTCTGCAGAAGCCCAGCACGCTGAGATTTCTCATTCCAAGATGGAGACTACCAACTGAGCTAGCGGGCCAGATTTAAAGCATATTAGGGAATTCCGGGGTAGGCGACCTTTATCTTGCTCCATCTCTAGGGACTTTCCAGAACCATTACTGGGGTGTGGGGCTGTAAACTGTTGCTGGGAGGTCTGGAAACTGCTGCTGGGAGGTCTGGAAACTGCTGCTGGGAGGTCTGGAAACTGCTGCTGGGAGGTCTGGAAACTGCTGCTGGGAGGTCTGGAAACTGCTGCAGACCCATTGCCCTTGCTTCAGGCCTGGCGGCAGGGCAGTTTCTGATGGCCTGGGTTTTTTCTAGTAACTGACTTCCTGCCCAGTTCTTAGTAGGCCTTGTCTCCTGAAGGGTCAGTTTGAAGCCTGTCATGGAGTCAACCGAGCCTTCTCATGTGCTGAGTGAACATTTCTGGCCCCCCCCCCTCCCTGACATGTGATGTGTTAAACTCACTGGAGTAAGCAGTGCAAGTGTGTGATGTAAGACATGGGCCTGGAGTGCAGCCAGTGAGTTATGACAACCACTGGGCAGCAGCCAACAGCCACAGTGAGGTTGGAGGCTCTATCTCCAGTGCTGCTTCGCAGGTTGTTAATGTTCAAGATGGCAGCAGCCGAGTCGTGAGGAGATAAGCAGGAAATAAGCACCAGACATGGTGGTTCACACCTCGGGAGGCTAGAGCAAGAAGGTCGTGAGGTCAGTTTATTCTGGAGTGAGAGAGAGAGAGAGAGAAAGAGAGAGAGAGAGAGAGTGTGTGTGTGTGTGTGTGTGTGTGTGTGTGTGTGTGTGTGTGTGTGTTGGAGAGAGAGAAAGGGAGGTGGGGAGAGAGAGTGTTGGAGAGAGAGAGAGAGAGAGTGTGTGTGTGTGTGTGTGACTATGTATGAGAGAGTGTGTGTGTGTGTGTGAGTGTGTGTGTGAGAGAGAGTGTGTGTGTGTGTGTGTGAGAGTGTGTGTGTGAGTGTGTATGAGAGAGTGTGTGTGTGTATGTGTGTGAGAGAGTGTGTGTGTGAGTGTGTATGAGAGAGTGTGTGCGAGTGTGTATGAGAGAGTGTGTGTGTATGTGTGTGTGAGAGAAAGAGTGTGTGTGTGAGAGAAAGAGTGTGTGAGTGTGTATGAGAGAGAGTGTGTGTGTGTGAGAGTGAGAGAGAGACAGAGTGTGTGTGTGTGCGTGTGTGTGTGCGTGTGTGTGTTGGAGAGAGAGAGAGAGGGAGAGAGAGAGAGAGAGAGAGAGAGAGAGAGAGAGAGAGAGAGAGAGAGAGAGAATTCTTCCATCTGACATACTTTAGTCTATCCAACTATGGCCAACATGTATGTCACTGGCTGCTGTCAGCACCTCGTCCTGGGTTAGGAAACATGAGGAAGACATCACTGTCACATGCTTTATGACTCCAATTAGACACACGTATGTAACGGAAGCAAATTTTTAAGAGTGAGTTTCTCTGGGAGTTCTCTTCTATGGACAGAACTCACCTTAGTTCTTTTCCTCAAGAGAAGCAAAACAAAGATCATCCCTACTTTGTCTCCTTTATGTATCTTATGAACGATTTATCCTGAGAGTAGAGTGGGACGATGGGATTTTCCCAGTCACTGTTTCATTTGTTTAATAGGGACACCATGTAAGTAAGCGTTGTCCCAGAGCAGAGATACAGCAATGGAAAAGCCGGTTTGCTCCCAGCATGCCAGGGTGAGAGCAGTGTAGAGTGAGAGACTCTGACTAAGACGGTTGGCCGTTCCCACACCTTTAACCCTTGTACTTGGTAGGCAGAAGCAGGTGGGATTTCTGTGAGCTTGGTGGCAGTCTGGGCCACCAAGTTAAGTTCCATACTAGCCACACACACAGGGAGACCCTGTCTTAAAATAAAGTTTTAAAGCCAACTTGTATCTTTCCTCCTGCTGAATGAGGTTAATTACTACTGTTTGAGTGACCTGTAATATTGCCTGGTTTCATGACCCACATCAACAAAAACAAATTGTGGGAATGCCTTTGTTTAGCTGAGAATGCCTTGGAGTGCCCCTGCCCACTGTTTAAGATTCATGGGGTTTTTCTCCTATATATAATTTCTACTAATGCATTCAAAACATCCTGTCTTGTTGAGAGCTTCCAGCACAGAATACCTAGGAATTCTGATTAGGTCATAATCTTCAAAACATGTTATGATTGCCTAGTGACAAGACCCTCAGTTCCAGATGTTTTGTTTTTGTGCACGTGACTTTTTTCCAATGCAATCATAACTCCCTACTTGAGTCCTATTTTTACTATCCTCACTTCAGAGATGAAAATACAAAGGCATAAAATTGTTATTGAATGCACAGTTTTCAAAGGTTCAGACCCAGGAGTCAAGAGACTGAGGCCTTGGACTCTGGCTCTAGAGTGCATGCCTGGAGAGGTAAAATCTATAAGGTTTGCTGCTAAGAAAACTGAGTACACCTGCCTCATCTCAGGAAGGGATTACTTTTCCTTTGACAAACGACCTTCCTGGGTCTCTCTAGTCAATAGTGAGGCACCAGCATCACCCATGCCTTGGGGGGGGGGGGGGCAGGAGTGGGGAGCCTCTGCCAGGAGCAGCCTGGGATTGATAATCCCACCACAGGGGCTGGAAGCAGAAACCCTACTGACAAAAGAGCTTTCTGGACTGGGAAAGTGTGGGCATCTCTCCTAATGATTTCCATCATGCTACCCACACACTGTGCCCTGAAGCATCTCGTTTTCCTTTTGCTTTTTCCTTGATTAATGCCTTTCATAAATCTCCCTTCCCACAACTCCCTCCTCCAGCCGATGCTCACGCATGCGCTAAACTGCTGTGATCTCTGAGAGCCGCTTTTCATTTTTTCCTCTCACATCTACGCAGCAGCCTTCTTCCTCCTGACCCACGGACCTCACGGGTCTTCTTTGGCCTTTCTAAGAGATCGTTTGCTTAGCCATCACCAGATACAGGGCTAGCTTTCTCCTGTGCTGTGATATGAAGTGAAACTTAAAACTACAAAGGCAGACCTGTAGAATTTGGTGTCCCCAAACCAAAGATGTTTTTAAAACTAAGGCTTGCTATTGCTCTCTCTCTCTCTCTCTCTCTCTCTCTCTCTCTCTCTCTCTCTCTCTCTCTCTCTCTCCCTCTTCCTCTCTACCCCCATCCCCACCCCCCCTCCACCTCATCATCTAGATATCTTGGCTTATCTAGTGTTCCTTTGTTAGGCCAAAACCAAGATGACCTTTAAGGGCTGTGTGTGAGGTTTAGCTCTGTGGTCTCTTCCTACCTTCCCAAGCACGCCTCCTCGGTGCCCTACTGTTTCCTCCTGATAGGACCTTTCTTCCTCTTGGGGGTCCTCCTTAAACTCACCCATGTCTAACTTCTGTAACCGCCACCTCAGACCACCTTGATCTCCAAACCTCATTTCCAATTACCAAGTGCAAGCTATCTCAGAATACAGCATACATCTGTATCCAGAGGTTTTCCTTCTTGGATTTTATTTACCCACAATCAAAGTTCCAAAAGACTAAATCAAAAAATAATCCAGAAATAGACGATAAGTTTTAAGTTGTACACTTCTGGGATGAACTCTCACGTGTTCCACTCCATAGGAAGCATCCCTTTGCCCAGTCTGCCCAGACTGAGCACTGTACCCCCTCACAGTACCTACTGGGTACTCCCATGGTAACAATCCTGGTCATCATGGAAATATATATATATTTCCATGTATATTGTATATAGTGTGTATGTATGAGAAAAGGAAAGAGGGAATGTTTTCAGTTTCCCAAGTATTATGGAATCATGCAGGAGTCACAGAAGTTCCTGTTTTGTCACAGAAAAGATCAAAAGGGCAGTGAGCACACTAGCCACCTTCAACTGAGAGGATGTGACTGTAACCGAGGAAGTTGCAAGGATCAAACATGACTAGTGCACTTCAGGGATACATTAAAAGATGCTCAGAGCAAAGCCAGCCCAGCCAGGACACTCATAGTCAGGAAAGTTATCACCCCACCCCACCATAAGGAGACAGAAGTTTTCTGTGGCACTCACACCAAGGAAAATTAGCAGAAATACAACAGGAAAGGAAACGAGAAGTCCAGATATAACCTGAGGAGATGGAAGCAATCCTGAAAGCAAGCCTTTCACCTTGGAATACACGGAGGCTGCTCTGATTGGCACTAAGGCCTTTCATTGGTTCATGGTTTTTCTCCCAACCACTGGTTTAAATTATCAACGTAGAGGAGGAGGTGGGGATGGAGGAGGAAGAGGTAGTGAAGAGGATTAATAGAAAAACTGAGGAAAAGCCAAATTCCAAGGAAGAGCCTTGCACCAGCACGGCAATCCCTAGTTCAGAAAAATGAAGAAAAGAAAAAGAAAAGGAGGAGAGACACTGAGGACAGTGAGGAAGAAATTATAATCTGTTGGATAAGACTCAACTGGGAGCCTATCAAGTGCTCTATAAGAGAATCAAGGTTGAACCCTACAGTGATTATCTATAGCTTTTCAAACCTTTCTTGTGTCTTGACATCAACTGATAATCTAAGAGTTTTTGATACACAAAATCATTGTCTGTGTATTTAAAAAATTAGAAGAGTTAACAAAGATAATTAGCCAATCAATAGATGATTGTTTATCCCAACTTGAGTGGTACTAAGATGATTTTGACATTGCTATACTAAAAATATCATAGCTATCCTCTCTCCCCCGCTTCTTTGTACACAAATTTTAAATGTTAGAACATAAGACCAATGTGATAATACTAAGAGGTGGATCCTTTAGGACACTATTAGGCTAAAAGAGTTCTGCTCCCATGTATGGAATGAGTAGCTTATAATTGAAGTCAAGAGGATCTACCCCCACACATGAAGACACAGAGAAGACACAGCCTTTAAGGAACAGTCCCTGACCACTGAATTAACCAGCACCAATGAGAAATCAGTTTCTGTAATTAATTTTCCAATGTCTGGTATTTTGTTTAGCAGCCCCTGTGCATTAAGACTACCTTCATCCAGCACAGACTGCATCTCTGAACTATTTCACAGCTATGTGTAGCTCTCCCATTTCCAGTCCAAGCATCATCCTGGGTGTTTCTGACCTGTATGGCGTAACCTCAAACAGTACCCAGCCTCCAGTTACACTGGAGTCTATCTTTGTCCTCATTTCTGGATCCTTCCTGTTTTAAAATCTAAGCCAAGATCTAGAACAAATGTGCACTTTGTTGACATCTGTAATGCCATTCACTTCCCCAAATTCATCACCAATTTCCTTGTTCCCTTATCTAAATCTATGACAGAAAACCACCAGTTACCAATTTCAAATGTTCTGTTTCACTCACGGATTAGAAAGGGAAATATCTGTGAACTGTAGTCTTCAACTTATAGTTCTAGCATGTTCCACGTATCCCAGCATGATCTTTGGCTTTTATTACATTTTGGCATGCTCTTGAGTGGATACATATAACACTGCACCATAGTGAAACTCCTGAATTACAAGTCATATAGGTTTCTCTTCATGGCCACACTTTCCTACTCTGTTCCCTCCTTCCATACTCAGCTAAGCAGAACACATGGCCAGTTACCAACTACGGCACCCCGCCCAAGAACAATCAACTCTCACAGTGGACAAAGGGTTACTTCTTAGGTGTGTGCCTATGTGCAGTGTACTGTGGCTATAGGTGATAACCACGCAGTCTGTTCTTTAATATGCCACTGATAAATTACTGTTGGTCTTGGCCAGAGAATTACTATCTAATGATATTTACAGCATAGTTGATAAAATTATTGTAGCATACACCCAGCACAGGTATCCAATGTGTTTATTAAATATACCAGAACTAATATTTGAAATTGTACTGCAATTCCTTTAATGATTGCAATGTAAGTGTCAACTGTACCTTGTTGCTAAAAATAAGTGAACCTTATTCAAGGAGTAGATTTTAGATCCTAATTGACTATATCACAAAAATAACAGCCTAAATATTGGTGGCTTATTAAACTACACACTTGCTTGTTTCTTGCTAATGACTCTAACTCTCATTTTATGTGTGCCCCAACTCCTTACACAGCCTGTTCACTCACTCAGCCAACAGTATGCAGAGAAAACCAACAAAAGGCAGATGCAAGGTGAAATAAAATAAAACGTTAACATCGGCCCCCTTCATTTCAGGACCCAAAAAGGATACAATGTATCAGGACCTATAAAGGATACAATGTAAATCAGTAAAGACACTGCACTACAGTATCGCTTTGAATTAATAACATTGATTTGTTCTTAGGAATGTAAAATATACATATATATGTACATATATGTATATAATAAACACTGTCATATGCTCCTTCAATAACCCCCAAACTGTGTGTCTGTTTCTCTGATAACCTACTAAGTTCAATTAGTGCTGACAATCTTTGCACGAACATTGCCTTAGGGCCGTCATTGAAGCATAGAAAACCTACCAGTAGTCACACTCTCGAAGAAGAATAATTCTTGCTCCCACAGAAGTTACTACCTGACAATAACTCCTCAGAAAAGGGTAGACCTGGAGAGGACCTCCCCATCTATACTGGAATTTTGACTGGCTTTATCTTGTGCAAGTAACCACAGCTGGTTTGAGTATTACTTCTTAACAGTATATAACTCTAAAACAAACAGATAAATGTCTAGAAAACTCTTTGTGTGGAATATTGTTTTGTAACACCAGTATCCCAGGGCTCTTATACTTCTCTACAGTACTAAATTATATAGCAAAATCAAAGTAAAAACTGGAGTAAACATGGTAATTATGGAAGCAATGAGATATCTGATGGAAGGTGTCATAAATTTGATAGAACATTATTTGCCTCATTTTAGGAAAATTCTCTATCGGTTAAATATGTTAAGTATATCATCTTTGTAAATAATGTACATTATCACTAAATAAAATTGTGGTGGCTATGACTAATGCAATAGTGGAACTTATATCATGGAGGTAGCCAACAGCTGCCAAACTGGATTTAAGGCCCACTGACAGGTAGAGAACTCACCCTTGGTACTATAAGCCTAGCTGAGAAACCATGACTGAAGAGATCAGAATTCTAGGGGGAGAATACACCTTTTCCAATCAGTCCAACTTTTGTTTTCTAAATGCTTGTCCCTATACTATAACTGTAGCTCTCATACCTCATCCAAGACACCTTTTTAAAAAAGAGATTAAGGCTACTACAGAGATCCACAATTGGTTAAAATACGGAAAATAAGTAGCCACAATGTGCCCGTACCAACTGGGGCATCTACAATACCACCTGTGCACGTAAAGCTCAGGGGAACATCCTAAAAGGAGGAAGGGGAACTGTAAGAGACAGAGGACCAGAGCATTGGCTGCTGGGTAGTATCTTCAAGGCATGACAGGATGCTGTACTCACAAAGCCTCGACAATACAGTTGCCTACACAAGACCCACATGGTGTCCCACAACAGTCAACGTGCCAACATAGATAAGGGAAAATGTCACAGAGCCTCATCTCTTCTTGAAGATCTATAGACAGTGGCTTCTGAGGAAGGGACAATCGGTTTTTGTCAGCAATGAGCTCCCTGACAGATTATCCAATTTTAAGGAGTTAGCCCTAAACTCATGTACATACAGGTAACATTAGTTAGACTCAGTGTGTGTGTGTGTGTGTGTGTGTGTGTGTGTGTGTGTGTGTGTGTGTGTGTGAAACAATCATAACTATAATAGAAGAGGTCATGAAGTAGAGAGGAGCATATAAGTGAGGAGACGGAGTTAAGGAGGAAGTGGACAGGGTAGAAATGTAAATACCATGCATTTGTATAAAAAATTCTCAACAAAGCTAATTTTTTTTAAAAATTGTAGAAAAGGACTGCCACAGGCCAGCCCGCTGTCATGACACACAGGCAGCTGTAGACACACAGAACATGTGGGCAGAAGATACCCAGGTTGGGAAGGGGGAGCTGGTTTAAGAGCATGTGCACAGGAGAGCTAGCCCTCCCCTTGTCTATATCATGGAGAAGGGGGAGATACCCTTCCTGCCTTGCTGCCAGAGCAATTGGGAGTGCTGGCCCTGGGGTCATGAGTACCAGAGAGCTGGCCCTTCCCCTCACCTGCTACAGCACTTGAGAAAGGACTGCGCCTAGAGTGGGCAGCACATTAGAGCTGACTCTGGTGGTGTGGTTGCAGGTGAGCCACCCAAGGGTGTTAAGTGGAAGACCCGACCCTGCCCCTTGCCTGATGCAGAATTGGGTGAGCTAGCCTGGGCAGTGCTGAAGAGCTCATCCTGGTGGTGCTGGTACAGGAGAGCTGTAGGCTGACTAATTCAGTGACCAACCAGGCTCAGATCCAGGGCTTTGAGTTGGCTCACCTCAATATCTAACTCATCTATGAACTGCTGAAGTATGACACAGGGCAACAACGGAATAACCAAGAGGAGTTCCAGTGAGGATCCAGTATTGATGTGTGTATGCGTATGCCTCTCTCTGTGTGTCTCTCTGTCTCCCCCCTCCTCTCTCTCTCTCTCTCTCTCTCTCTCTCTCTCTCTCTCTCTCTCTCTCTCTCTCTCTCTCTCTCCCCCCATGTGTGTGTATGTGTGTGTGTGTGTGCTTGCCTGTGGAACAAAGAAATTGTCTTCCAGAGAGACTTTTCCAAAGATATGTGGACTAGACACACTGTCACATGCTTATATTCAAGTCTTTGAGATGCATATGCAAAGAGGATCATGAATTCAAGACCAGACTAGTCAACATAGGAAGTTCAAGGCCAACATTTTAAGATTAAAATGTAAGATACGTTTGAATTCCAGATCACAGAAAACTTGACTCAAGCTGGATTCAGTCCTTTAGTAATCATTCACTTAAACTATAACTGAATTTAAAACTCTTAGAATAATGGCATCAGGATTGAGTATCTCTCCTTGTCTCCCCACAATGTCATCTCCAACCTCTACCCCACATCATAACCAATGGGAGCAGCACATTCACCTCTTAGGCCCTCTCTAGTTCGTTGTTTGATTGTTCCCCCGGTCATTATAAAATATGTAGTATATATTTTAGGATTCCCGAGGAAGCTTCACTGGCTCTTGGCAGGTCATGTGTACACCTCTAAATCAACCTCAATGACCAGATAGGGGATGCCCTGGCCGGCTGCCTTACATCATGTGTCTACTCTGGAACGTCCAGGAACTCTTTGGCAAAAGTGAAGAAGCTGATGGAAATCTAGACATAATTGCTAGAAGAAGGATAAATGGGCAGCGACCAAGAGAAACCAGCAGATGGCCGCCAGCCTTCCCTCTTTCTTGGGCAGGCAGCCTCAAGGCAGCCCCAGGACTAACATCAACTGGAACTCTGCCCTTTTGCAATGTTCTCCCTTCTGAACAGAGCTCGGGTGTGACTTGCTTCTGTGGCAAACAGAATGTGGCAAAAGTATGAGATGCCACTTCTATGAGAAAGTTAGGTAAGATTGTGACTTCTGCTTGACTATTTTTCTTCTTGGCTTACAATTTTCAGTGATGTCATATGTCATGTTAAGGAGGATTGTATTTTGAGGAACTGGCTAGGAACTAAGACCGTCTTGTCCAGTGTCCGTCAAAGAAACAAATCTTGCTAACAACCTAGTTGAGTTTCAAGTGAGAACTGAGCCCTGACCAGTTCTTTGATTGCTTCTCATGAAAGATATTGAGACAATAGACTCAGGAAACTCATGACCATCTCCTGACTTAGAGAAACTAAGGTAGTGTGCGTGTGTGTGTGTGTGTGTGTGTGTGTGTGTGTGTGTGTGTGTGTGTGTGTGTGTGTGAAGTCACTAGGCTTGTGACAACATTATTACATATTAGTTGACAAGTAGCACAGCCCTTTCCCCCAGCATATCCCAGTCAGAGTCTTCCTACATGTGCTTTGGTGCCTATATCTAGCCCCCAGACCTAATCCTGGGAAGCCAGATTTCTCTGCAGGTCTCCAAGTAGGGTTTTACACTCTGGGAAAGGCCCAGCACTCCGTGTCTCTGAGTGTTGACCTCATGTTTTTAAAGGACACATCTAACAGGGCTACCATCACAGGGTCCTCATGTCTTCACCTAAGCAAGGATTACAGTGACACTGGCATTGATAGCATCTGGGAGCTTCTTAGAAAACCTTAAGTTCAACTACAGAGGGAAACGCCAGGTCACACAATGTGACATACAGAGCTACAAGATATGGAAGCATTTAGGAATCTAACATAACTGTTTCTTATGAAAGAAATAACTAAAACAGATATGTAGTCTTTCTTAATGGCAGTTGATTACTGTCTTTGGTGAGGTAGACAATTGCCATCTGTTAGTCTTTTTGAGGTCCTCTCCAACCTAGAAGTCGCCATGGAAGGACAACTTTAATCTACATAGTCCCTTCTTCCCGTGTTCCTCCTGCCCCTGATTTTCTCTCCCTCAGGGATGTACAGCTGTAGCTTCATAGGGCCCAGGCAGCAGATGCGCTCAAAGAGGTCTCCTGGGGCTGCACCAAAGCTTCCAACTGCCAGAGCAGAAAACCTTACTTCAACCTGGCTTCATGGTCTCCCACATCCTAGGGAAACTATCAGCAGCAGGCTCTGTCCTCTTTCTTATGCGGGTTTCTAGGCTAAACCCAAACTCGTTCTTTTCTCACACCCATCTCTTCTCTGATCCAAGCTAGCCCTCAGACCGGATCCCACTAAAGTGTAACCCTTAGGGAAGAGAACACCACCCCATTGTTTTACCTGAACTCTGGTCTCTCTTCCGTAGATCCTGTGACTCCGCAACTCAGCATAGTATTTCAATCTCATTGCACAGCGAACTGTGATGTGCTTCATGATCAAGCACTGAGCAGGAGACAGGTGGTGCATTTATGGGTAATTAAAGCCTGCTTCAGGCAGTGTTAAAACACAGACTGACAGTGCAGGAAGTCCAGAAGCCCCTAGTGAAGACTCAGCCCTCCCTGCCTGTCGAGAAGCTGGTGCTCCTGCAAGGTTTTACATGGAGACCAAGGGCTAAGGAAGCTGCCTAAATTCTTAAGTGAAATTTAAGTCATTTAGATGCTTACTTGCCACAAACAATGATTTCAATCAGACTTGAGTTAGAATCAATTTTGGAGTAAAGTTATTCATAGATTGCTTAAGTAAATGCATTACATCTTTTGAATTATTAAGCCCAGATAAAACCCCTCCTGTTAGGGGAAAGTATTCTATCACAATTTATCCAAAGAACCCTCAAATAGATCTTGCTCTCTGCAGATGACTTGGCTGATAAAAAAAAAAAAGGTTGCATTATTCCAAAGCTGCATTTGATTCATATGCAATTTCTAGATGCTGGGAAGTACTATTCCAGTCTTCTCATAGTCACAAGCTGCTTTGGCCTTGGTCATCATTTTCCCTTTAGTGTCTATTTAGTGAGGAGAGCCTTGGATTGCCTCAGGATGCATATTCATTAAGTCCTTTGATGTGAACATGTAAATGGTTTTAACATGAAAAGAAATCAGCAAATGGATTAAATTCTATTGATAGTTCTAGGACCAAGGTTATGAACAAGCAATTAGTGTGGCCTTCATTCAGTGTGAACAAAGTGTTTATGATGCCCCTGTCATGCTGGGCCTTGGAACAGATGAAAGGCTCGCAGTGAAGACTTGCTGCCACCTGAGATCAAGCCTTTGTTTGCACATAGCTCGTCTCATGCCTTGAGCATGTTTTAGAAACACTCTTCTCTTTCTCTCGGTTCTCTGCTTCTTCTGCATTGTTGACGACTTTGTTTGCTTCTATGAGCTGCTGTGAATTAAGCCCGTAAGAAAATAGTGAATCGTAACCCCAGCACCTCATAATGTGAACTTAATTGGAAATAGTCTTTAGAGTTGCCATAGGATCATTGCTGTAGACTCCACTGCTGTAGCAAGATTTTCAGACTCTTATGAAGTGATTATGTACCCTAATAATGCCATCTCAGTCTGTGGAGTGCTCACCTCGCATGCATAGGATCCTGAGTTGGAGCCCAGCGTTGCATAAACTAGGTGTAGTGGTACACACTTGTAAGCCCAACCCTCTAGAGGTGAAGACACAAGGATGAGGAATGCAGAATCCTCCTCAACTACATGGTGAGTTCCAGGCCAGCGAGGCAACATGAAATCTTGTCATAAAAGCAAAGAGAACAAAGAGTTAAGAGTGGCTGGTGCTGTAGCAGCTGATACCTTGGTGCCATTATCGTTTGGTAAGGAAGGCAAAGCTGCTGCTGGTGCAGACGAAGTGGCGGAGAGAAGAAAAACAGTGACAGCAGAAAGAAGAGGATGGATCTGCCAGCCTGGGTCCCCTCTGTGAGATATAAAAGATGCAGACAGTCTCAGCAGACACACGTCTTTCCTGTCTTTGCAATTCCTCTACCCACACACACCCACAGACCGAAAGCCCGAGCAGACTCATTATCGAATCCTTTCAGTGTTTATCCTTGCTGAACACGCTGGCGGACAGCTGGCATTTAGTCACAAACGGCTACTCCTGAGAGGAAACCGTGGTCCCTAGCCTCCTTTTGCATTTCATGTAAGAATTTACTGAGGTGGTTGGGTGCCTCGTTACTATCCCTGTGCTCCATCCAAGTCAAAGAAGATAAGGTGGCTGCTGAGTTCACACCACAGCTGTCCGGAGATTTAAGCAATGGTTAATTTACCATCAGATTCCTTCTTTGTTCTCATTTCTCCATTTAATCCCACTAAGCCTGTTTCCAGCATGAAAGAATCATTAGTAGTTTGTATTACTCCCATGTAAAAAATAACTAGGTGGGTGACAAGATTGGCTTGGCCAACATCAGGAACACCGAACAATCCGGACCTAAGATTTATACTGAGAACTGAGCTTCTTATAGCTAATGCTTGGAATTATGCCTCTGTGATCAATAAGGGTTTTGTTGGTTGGTTGGTTGGTTGGTTGGTTGGTTGGTTGGTGGGTTGGTTGGTTGGTTAGTTGGTTGGTTGTTTTTTTTGAGACAGTGTCTTTCTGTATAGTCCTGGCTGTCCTGGAGCTCAGTATGTACACCAGGCTAGCCTCCAACTCACAGAGATCTACCTGCCTCTACCACAATGCCTGGCAGTCAGTATTTTGGGAGGCTGGAAAGATGTCTTCAACTCTTTGAAGAGTAGCTAAGAGCACTTCTTATTCTTCCAGAAGACCAAAGTTTGTTTCCCAGCATCAATGTCAGGTTGCTAACAGTTGCCCGTAACTCTAGCTCTTCTGAACTCCATGGACTTTCCCATAGTAGCATACACTCACACAAGCGTACACATAAACAAAAATAAAATAAGTCTTTAAAAAAAAGAAAAGAATTTACTAAACATAAAATATGAGTCTTACCACAGAACAACTGTTCAAAATATAGAGAAACTAACCACTGGGTGCCCAACCTAGATAGAGACATGAACAAACTATTTTGTTCTTAAGCCTGTACTTAAGGCTTAGGGAACATCTCAGAAAAATGGCCCAAAGATGGTTAAGAGCCAGAGGACCAGGAAGAGTTCTGTGAGACTATATCTCTTAGAAATCACACAGATGCTTCAAGATAGTCTCCTAAACAGGCCCCTAACAGTGACAAGTAGTAGACACAATAATACGCAAGGAGGAACTCTCACAAGCCCCACTCCTAGACAAAGATCTACAGATGGCTAATGACTGCTGAGAGAGGGCGAGCCAGCCTTCCCCACAGACGAGCCTGTAACTGGCTATCCAACACCAGATAATCAGTCCTGAAATCATATACATGCAAGCAGCACTAAACAAATTCAACAGGTGGCACTTACATACTTACACATAACACACAAATACATGTAAGTAATGATGGGAAAAGGGAGGCCACAGGTCTGAGAGGGGGTAAAGGGAGGAAGATGTGGGAGGAGCTAGAGGAAATGACACCAGAGAGGTGGGAAGGAGAAAGGATGATGAGAAATGATGTAATTGTGTTTTCATTAAAATTAAAAAAAAAAAAAAACTTGGGAAAGAAAAAAATGTGGATCTTTCAACCTAGGGCAACCCAATAAATTATTCCTTATTTGACAATATTCTTTTCTTAAACATCACATCCTGAGATAGGCAAAAGATGCACACATGCCTTGAGAGTCTTAGTGTATGGTGAAAGACTGAGGAAGATGTGAAAGTGCTTTCTGCCTTCCGTCTGAGGGATCAGACAGGCTAAGGTTGTAGTAGGTACTGCACGGGCCATCCCGATTCTGCCCTTGAGAGTCTGTGACTAGACACAGAGAATTTTTCCACTAGGAAGGTCCCAAAGCCCTGGACAGGGAAGGCTGCATTTACTGATGCATCCTGATTCTTAAGCTGCATTGCCAACATCTTTGGAATAGCAAACTCCATTTTGAATTATTGATTGTCCTATATCAAATGAAGTTCATAATGTATATATCAAGTGAGTAGCTTAAAGATTTCATTCTGGCAGGCAAGAGAAGTCTGACCCTTAGAGAGCATACAGGGAACTCCCTTGTTCTTGAGCTTAAGTGCCCATTTGAATGTCAGCCATTTTGGGGCTTGTGGATCTTTTCCGTGCAGAGAATCAGGTGCTGGTGGCCAGGGTGAGCAAGTGCGACACAGCTCCACTAAGACGCAGACAGTCTACACAGACGCAACCCAAGTAAATGGTAATAGATGCTCCAATAGGAAAGAAGCAGGCCATTCCTGGACACAGCCTTTCCTGAGGAACCCAGTGCTTGAAAGGACAAGGATACAGTGAGAAGTGTCTCGAGAATTGACAGAGGGAATCCGTGACGAGGACTGCATTCAAGAACAACAAGAAATCATTGCAGGGATTAATGAGGGTGGTAGGACCTCACTGAGGCTCAGAAAAATGGAAAGTAAGTTGCAGAGAACAGGGCTAGATGTAAAGGCAGTGAAGGGGAGGCCACACTAAGTACCCTAGGAAGGAGAGGGTGGTGTGGAGAGAAATAGGTAGCAAGGACACAGAACTTGGTTTAAGAGAAGGCTCTGAGGTAGAGTCTACGGGCTTGATGGGAGAGCTTGTTCATCTTCTGAGGTTTGAGCCACTGGAAAGATGATTTGCTGGTGACTGGGAAATTGGTGTCCATGGAGCAGTGAGTTCGGGGGAGTAGAGGAAGGATACATGGGAAAGGCATAAGTTTCTGTTATGTAAGATGACACCATCATTTTGTCCAAATGGAAACACAGTTTTTGGAAATAAGATATGCTATTGGCGCTGCAGCAGCAACATAAGTTAAAGCCATCCCCGGCCAAAAAAGGAAATAGGTCATCCCAGCAGGCTTTATTGAAGAAGAACCAATGAGCCTCCACCGAAAGTCAGGGTAATCAAATGAAGATGCCAAGCAGACAGTAGACAGATGACTCTGCACTTAAGGAGAAATCACTGAAGTCTTTTCCTTCAGGAAACCATTTAAGGGAAGTGTTTCCAATTGCTTTGTGATGTTTAATTAAGGTGCGTTTATGGATGTTTTCATATAGATGCCAAAGAGTGCTGGCAGCTGAAGATCGGTGCCCAGTCCTTCCCTTGTAGCACACTTTATGTGCAATGGTCCAAAACACCCTGGGTGTGCCCGAGGCAACTATCTTTATTCTGAAGCTAGAGTCTGGATAAAATCTGGTGGAAGGCACCCTGCCTCTTTCTAGCAGAGGCCCACCAGAAGAGCAAAAGCTGGTAAACACACATCCACTCTCCATCCTCAAAAGAAAAATGGTCAAAAACAACAGTGCACTGATGCTGCATTGGTGGCATCACTTGCTGTGTGGATGGCAGCATCTTTTGCTGTGACTGTTACAGTCATTAGCAATTGTCATTACTGTTATGACAGATGCCACACTGGTGCCAAGCATCCGTCTTTGCCAGCACTCGCATAAATGAGTGCATACATTAAAGTTCTTTCCGCTTTTAGTCCACGATCATCTTGGAAGCGTAAACCTGAAGTAAAATGAAGGTACTTAATGCTGACACCTCCTGGCTGATTATATCAACATGAGGGAGAGCAACTGATACAACAGCAAAGGATTCTTACCATGATTCTGCAAATTAATGTTCCACCAATAAGAATTTGTTAGCCTAAGTGCAATAATACAAAGAATTGTTTGTGAAGGGGACAGAGTGGGCATTCAAGAGTGGCCATCGCAGTCCCTTAGGCTTCTCTCATGAGTCACCATGTGCATCCTGTCTGTTGTAGATGCTGTCTTATTTGGTGAGGGATCAATAACGCTTTCTCAATGACTGATGTTCATTGTGGTCTAGGATGCTAACCCCTGAGCCTCAGTTCATTCATTTTATTGACGAGATTGGCATGACTGCCACTAGTGGACAGTCAGCATTTGCTGGGAAGGCTGTGATCTCAACAGGAGAGAAAGGCAACCATAATGACCCAGCACTGTACACCAGAGGGGATAAAGGGACTGTAGATATCGACATTAGCATTGGGTGAGTGTATATTGCTTGGCGAAAGAAGGAAAATGCAAAGAAAACATACAGAAAAAAAATGGCCTTGGTGTGGTTTTGGGATGTGAACGTGGCTGGCCAACCCACAAGGAAATCCAGGTAGAAGACTGTCACAAAAATCAGGATAATGGTCACTCCATGAGAGAGAGATGGCCTGTGACTAGTATGGGACTAGGAGTGTCCTAACACTTGACCTGGCCAGTGGTTAGACAGATATTCGTTACATCACTACTTGTTGGACTGTGCACTTGTGTTCTGTGTACTTGTCTGAAAGGGTATTCCCCCCCCTCTCTCTCTAATAGATAAGAAGACCACATGACTAGGGATGGGGGGAACTAAATCTACACATTTTAATGTTCTAATTACAATGCTTTGTCCAAAGGCTCCAGTTGGGCACCTTTCTCCTCCTCTCCGGTGACCCTTTCTACTCTGTTAAACGCCTTGGAGTCTCTCCTGGGACTGGTTTCTAATGCACAGCAAGGTCATTTCTTCACAAATTGCAGGTCTAGCTTGTATGGGAATGTAGACACCACCTCATGCTGGTACTGCAGGAAGGAGGGTCCACAGTTGGGTACCTCCCATCCCACTCTCCAAAGAATGAGAGATCCATGTCTGGAACGGCTTTGTTCATTCAGGATGCAGATGCCAAACTCCTTCTTCCCATACCTGAGTACCTTCCATGAAGGACAGCCAACATAAATTAGTCCCACAATGTTCTATTACCTATTCTAGATGTACAACTTCACCCTCATTTGAAGTACAAGATAGAGGTCTCTGTCCAAACGGACAGCTTGAAGAACCATGTCTTACAGAAAATCTTTATTCTTAAACCTCTTTGAGGGTACTTTTAAGAGAAATAAGTTTGCCAATAGAATCTAAGATATTCCCCCAAACCAACCCACTCAGACATGAATCATCAGGCTGGGTGATAAGTGTACTTAAAAAAAAAAAACTCACATATATTCTAAACCTGATTTCTTTTCTTTTCACTTCTATGCCTAGCAGAATTCCACATTGTTACCCACAACCCTGCACTACCTCTAAGGGTGATTTGAACCACTATGCTGTGTGCTGCTACTGCTCCATAAAGAGATGCCTTTGCCAAAGAAAAGCAGGTAGTCCATTCAACGCACAGATGCCAGCTGTAGTTCAAGCCTATTCTGTTTCCTTGGATTTTAAATCATCACCTTTGATCTTAATTTTAGTCCTCTATAGTAACCATAGTAACTTCTTTCAATCGCTCTGGGCTATTGCATAAAGGAGATGTTGGGTTAATCTCTTAAGCCCCATCCAAAATGTCACATTGGTCCTGGTGGCAACTTCCATATAAAATGAAAGTCAGAAGCCACTCTCCAGAGCACGTGGTAGCCGTCAGGCCTACATGTGACGATGAGGTAAGGTCTGAGCAGACTTTTCCCGTGTGTGGAAGCATCTCACCTTGCCACAACTCCGCCCTCACACCACTCTTGACTATTTTAACGCCACTGAACTCGTCCAGAAAATATACTTCCCAAGTCTAACCTGTGTCTTCTGCCCTCCCGTCATCCTCTGTGTCGAACATCACCTCTGATCACGACCTAACTTTCAAAATGGCCGGCTCCTCCTGCCATGTTGGGGAAATGGTTTCTCCTTACACTTTCTGCTCAGTCTGAGCCCATCATACCCTGGCCACCCCAGCCAGCTCTTTCCCAGTTGTAAGGCTGCATGTCTCTATCCCGCTGTCTCTCTAAACACATCGTTAGATGTTCATTAGATGATCCTTTTGTATTGTTATTTACACCAACTGTGACGGGTTTGCCAGTCCTTGTAACAAGTGCCAGGTGCTACTTATTTTCAACCTCAACTCACAACATTCAACCCAGGAAGGGCTGCTGCCTTGATCCTGCCCATCCAAATCAGAAAAGACCAGGATTCCTTTCCTGGAAAGTTTTCTCATATAAACACACCTCTCTCTCTCTCTCTCTCTCTCTCTCTCTCTCTCTCTCTCTCTCTCTCTCTCTCTCTCATATAATGATCTTACCTGCCAACACAGTCTCTGTAACCCATCATTTTCCAAACCCCCTATAACACTTCAGTGCTTGTGTTTAGATTAATAGAATACTTTACTTTTTTATTCCCCTTTCTTGTTCTTTAGAGATCCCTAAGAAAAATAATAATGGTGTGTGTGTGCCTAAGGGTGCATGCATGTGCTTGTGTAATATGTAGTATGTACCTGTAAGTGTGTGTGTGTGTGTGTACATGCATGTTGGGGTGGAAATGTGCATGTGTACATGTGCAAGTGTATGTCATGTGTGTGTGCTTGTGTATATGCATGTGTGTGTGCTTGTGTATATGCATGTGTGGGTATATGTGTGTGCATGTGTGTATGAATTCACGTACTCAAGAGCGTGTGTGTGTGTGTGTGTGTGTGTGTGTGCTCATGACACTCTCACACTTCATAGAACACCAGACTTTTTCTTCTTGGCTCACCGGGAGCATCACAGAAGCCTCCCCTCTCAAAATCATTGTTGATTCAATTCTAGTGAATGAGCTTCCCCTCAATCCCTCCTTGCACCAACTGTTAACTGTTCTTTGAAATATGCCTATGGCTGACTCATCTTCAATATGTAGTTAAAACTCTATTCCAATACCAAGCACTTAGACCAGGGGTTGGCTATTTGAATTCCAATTTAACAAGTCAAAATGTGGTTCATTTCCAAAGCAGGCATGCTGGCTACATTTGAGGTATCCCATAAATACCCATGGCTAGTGACGTGCCATTTTGGACAATGCAGAATTGCATGTTCACTGGCATTTTTAAAGATGAAACCAGAGAGATGGCTTAAACGGGAAAGGTGATTGCCACCAAACTTAACAGTCTGAGTTTGGTCTCTAGAACCTATGTGGTAGAAGACGAGAACTGACCCCCCCCAGAAGTTGTCTTCTGACCTCCACACAGGCATTGTGACACACACATACATGCAAATAATAATGTAACTTTAACATTTTTTAAAGAAGGAGATAGAATGTTCCCAACATCACAGAAATTGTTTTTGATAACATTGACATGAATTTTGATAACATTGACAGGAAAGAGAATAAGGAAATAGCAAGAAAGCTGCATTGAACCAGCAAAGACCACACAAATTCATTTCAACACTCTTAGGAATGTGTGTACCTGAAGTCTCAGAGAAGTAGGCTGGGTCTTCTCTCCATTCTGCCACTTTCAAGGAGACTCTCCCTTCCACCCTCCCTGTAATCTACCCAAACTGTTGCAATCCACAACAGAAACCTCCCCTGGAGTCTAAGACTTGTCCTGAAGCCCTGGCCTACAGACAGCAGCTGGCTGAGTCACCTGAGATGTGTGCATCTTTGAGTATCTTGATGGTTTTAAACCAGTTGCTGCAGATTTGGCTACACATCACCTCACAGATATTGTTAATACATGAGCCAAGAGTGAGCATCTTGTCATAGTCCTCAGTTTATAAATAAAATAACCGGTGACCTAAATTTCAGGTATTCGAAAGAGAGAAACTGTAAGAGAGAAACAAGGGTAAAACCAGAGGACCCAAGAAGACATTCCATATCCTCCATAACATTGGCTTTTTGGTTGGCGGATTTGAGAATGTGTTTGCTTTGGTTAGTTTGTGTGATGTTGATGTTGTTATTTGAAAGGCCATAGTCTCTATCATCTATCTATCTATCTATCCATCTATCCATATATCTATCTATCCACATATCTACCTATCTATCCATCCATCTATCCATATATCTATCTATCTTCTATTTATCCTCTATCCCCTATCATCTATCTATTTATCTCCTATTAACAAAAAGGAAAGCTAACTTTTTTACACCAACTAAAACCTTTGCAATTTATATATAATTACGTACTTCTCAGCCTTAGCCTGTTTTTCTATCTCCAGTCATGCCATCATCAACTTCAAGATTCTTCCTCTCATCAGATGCATAGAAGAAATTGCCTGTATAATTTATAGCAATATAGAACTCTGAGAGAAAATAGGTCATGGCCCCCTTTCATCATTCATGATGTTTAATTTACATGGCTCCAGGCATTAAGCAGAGCCTCCAATCATTCTTAGCATTACTAAATGGATCTAATACCAACTTAATTTGATCCCTGTAAATGCAACGGCAAATCTTTCATCTTGATCCTGCTAAGAAAATAGTAAATCACGTGAATGATCGGGAATGTGTGCTCACTTCTCATAATAACACTGAGACAGATGGGGCCGACTTACAATCACTCCAACTGACATTTCACCACTAGGAACTCACCAAGACTCACCACGGTTCACTTTCAGACAAACATGGTCTCTTAGCCATCAGCTTTCACAGTCTCCATCCATACGTTCCTGGGAAGATGGCTCAGGATAATGTGCTGCTGTGCTCGCTCAAGTTCACATCCCCAGCAAACACATAAGAGGCCAGTGTGGGCGGGTGCTTGTAACCCCAGCACTGATGGGGCAAGTCAGAGACCAGCAGATCCTAAGGCCTCCCTGCCCAGCCAGTCTGACGGAATCTGTGAATTCCAACTTCACCCGAAGACCTTGTATCAAAAAATGCCATAGAAAATGTGGGGAAAAATACCACAGATGTCAGATGTCAACCATGTGCTTCTATATGTGTCCACATGGGTGAACACACCTGCTAACTTGAGCGCGCACACACACACACACACACACACACACACACTTTCATACCATTCATACTCATGATCACTCATGTATGCACACACATACATACACACCCTCTCACTCTGATACCACACACACACACATACACACACACACACACACACACACACACACACACACACACACACAACCACTACTACTACTACTACTACTACATTCTTCTTGCCCATTTAGATCCAAACAGGAAAATGGTATTTACTCATCCACTTACACTCAACCTTGCTCAGCTGTCTCCCACCTGGTTATACACAGGAGCTCTGACCATCCCTCAGGACTTACGTCTCAATATTCCAAGAGTAGAAATCCTTCACTTTCTCAAACCAAAAACGAAAACACCAGCAGTTGCATCTTCTACGTGTGTGATACGTGTGTCTTGGCTCCCATACCTCAGGTCCCAGCAGCCAGATAAGTCACTTTAAACGCCATTCACAGGGAAGCCCCTGCTGAAAAACAACACAACTTCAGGATTCCAGTCACTTACGCTGGTAATTGCTGGACTCTACGTGCTCTACAGACCCAGCACGGTAGCCTGTGCTTTGAAGGGCACTCAGACAGCTCCTTGAAGAACAAACAGTGGCAAATGCTACAGAGACATGCACGGCTTGGCTACCAAAACAGACCCTACTTCCACTAGGTTCCTAATCGGATGGATGAAAATGATGTTTTCTTAAGAATGAGCAGGTTGGGACTTTGATGAGAGAAGCAGCACCATCTACATCTCTTGCCTCTCAGTTTGAACACCGTATGTATTACAGAAAAACTGAGCTCACTGGGATATTTGCACCTTCTCGGTCACACACATCTGGACTTGTTATATCTGAAAATGGAAAAATGAAAGTGCGGTCACAGAGCATGCAAAATCCGGGAGTGGGAAGCGTCAAGCCCATTTATCTTTCTCAGTGAAAAAAAATTGTATAGGCGGCTTCTTCCAAAAAAAGAAAGAAAGAAAGAAAGAAAGAAAGAAAGAAAGAAAGAAAGAAAGAAAGAAAGGATGGACCAAGTGCTAATAATGTATCACGGCTCCCGACTAAAGCTCCAACCCTTCTTCTCAGCCTTGCATGGCTGCAATGCTTCTCTACATTTTGATTAGAGAAGGGAAAATACAGGAAGAGATGTGAGCTGCATACCCAGGATTTGTTCTCATAAGCCAACAACCACACCTCATCAAAGCAGACCAAGATTGTCTGGGCAGCATGTGCAGCCAGGCTGAAACCTGTGCCATAAACAGTCAGCTGACAACTAGGTGTTTCCAAGGATTCTAAGTCTCTCAGGTCATGCCCACCTTTCTTCAGTTGATAAGTAGAACACAAAGATCCAGCACATACAGAAATGCAATCCCAGCGTCCTTCAGCAGCTACGGAGAGCCCATCTCCCTCCAAGCAGCTCTTCCAACTCCCAGTCAGCCTGAGCCTCCCTGCCTCAGTGATCACAGATGTAGGGGAACCCCTTAAGCCCCACCCCAGGTAAAGAAGCAGAAACTTCTTGCTTCACATGTTCCAGGGGGGTCTGGGAAATACGTTCTGCTCTTTTAGAGTAAGCTCACTTCCTAGGAAAACAAACAACTTCACAACCAACTTGCCCTGGCATTGACCTTAAGCTTCTCCAGGGTCTGGAAGCCCAGAAGAGATTGCCTAAAAGGCACATCCAGTGTCTGTCCTTAAACTGTTTCCCCTTCCCCTGAGAACTTCAATACCTGGCAGGCACTCGCCTCCTGTGCTAACCCTACACTGCTTGCCCATTTACTGAATAAAACATCCAAAAACATCCCGAGACTAATCTTGATTCCATGTTTTCTACCTTTTAAAAATTCCATCATCAGAGTGCTCTTTTTTTAATATGGCATAAAGCGATCACCAGGGAAAACCCAAGATGTGGGTTTTAACAAGTGCCTGTATGTGGTGAGGACGTGGGTCAGCTGCCTCCCCTCCCCCAGGCTCTGTGGGTCACTCTGGAATACCGCAGTCCAGCTTCCTCTAGCAGCTAGGCCCTGAGATACTGTCTCTGTCCGGGAAAACAGGCAGAGAAGTGAAGAATTTCCATTCAGAAGTACTTGTAACTGTGAGCAAGAGACAATCTAATTCCAGTTCACACTGAGGGTAAGGGCTGAAGTACAGAATAGTTGGTTGACTCTAAAATCCAGTTCTGAAGTATCCCTTACAACGTTTACTTATGTCTGCTACTCTCCAGCAAGAACCGAACCTTCAAGCCCCAAGAAATAGAAATGTATAGTCCCAAAGTTCTAGAAAATGAAGATGCCCCTTTTAAAGGCATCCATGGGAGTGGGGTGTTGAAGTGTGGAAATCCGACATAATGTGTGTTTTCAACTCAGCTCACTGCTCTTACTGCACATGCTACCTTTAAAAACAAAAAGGCAGTACCAACACTTCAGGGTTAGGAAAGCAGGGGTCAACAGAGACTGAGTAAAATCACTTCTTCCAGGTTCAAGGGAAACATCTTTAAATGCAAGAAACTGCACAAGAAAGGGCATGGGCCAGGTACTTCACAAATGCACACTCAGTTCTGCAACCAAAGGCTAGTAAACCGACCAATAGTCTTAAGAGCTTCTTAGTTGCCCAGATCTAGCACGGAATAGTAACTGCCTGCTTATATTAGATAGTTAAAGGGCACTGGCTACTCTTCCAGAGGACCCAGGTTTGATTCCCAGAACCCACCATAGCAACTCACAACATCTGGAACTCAGGCCCAGGACACCCAATGTCCTCTTCTGGGCCTCTACAAGCAATGCGTATATGGGCTGCACAGGTGCATGTGCCCACACATGCTAAAGAAAAAATTTTTGAAAAAAAGAAACATCAATCCCTTGGAGAAAAGAGAGTTATTTCTTTAAGCTTAAGGATCTGTAACTTAGAATATTGTGACAGTGTCACCTGGATGAAGAAAGAGGCAGGGAGGGGGTCTTTCAATGATACGGCACGTTGAGCTTTGTATTCAATGTATTCAATGATGCAATGTGTCCTTTTAGACAGAAGGGGGGTAGGTTGTGTGAGACTGGTGACGGAGCCTCCTCTCAGTAGACCCTTTCTCATGCTGTGTCTCAAAGCAATACTATTGGAAATGTTTGTCTCCGAGGCAGAGCTGTTGGCAAAGCAAACATCACGATGTTGGTACATTAGACCAATACAGACACAGCCTTGGGTCAACAGATGGGCAGAGGACAGTCACTGTGAAGGTGGTGTTTAAAGGCAGGATCATAATATAGGCTTACACCTATGCCTGGATTCATTTTCATTGTTTGCTATCCCTGTGACTATGTTTGAGTGGAATGGAGTCCTGAGCCCAGAAAATAACAGCCTACATGATTAAGTCATGTTAAGCATGTCCAACAAGAGTCCACAGTGGTATGTGATTCTCAGAGGCACACGGTGTGTACCAGAGTACACTGTGGGACAAGGTTGTAGGATGATGTCATCACACAGGTGAAGGCAGGTACAAGATAGAAGTAGGCCTGTCATTGGACGAGAAGGAAGGATGGGCGGGAGAAAAGTTTTAGAGAGAGGAGGAGACTGGAGGAGGCGCGAGAAGCAGCGGAGAGAACATGGAGGCTGATGTTAAGATTCCTCTCTGCACATTTACAGGTTGTTATGAATATTCTTACAGAATAGATGTGTACAGGGCTTTGTATGTTTAAGTGGCAATTATATCTTATCAATTGGATCAGAGGTTATTGTGTTGTGTGTTCTTTCATGTAGTGATTTAAGTTTAAGAGAGTATGTGGCAGCTGGAGGGAGACACTAGGATGTATATTTCTGGCATGATGACAACCTGCCTTGGGAACTGGATGGTTAGAGAGATTGTTGCCAGGCTCAGAGAGAAGCCATCGGCAGTGTGATATGGGATGGGGCAGAGTAGGTGTGATGCTTTGCTGACCGAGATGAAGATGTCTACCAGATACCTTGGGTCACTATGGTGCCTTATCTAGTGCAGGATATAAGAAAGTCTTTTTATAATTTTACAGCAACACAAGGTAAGGCCCAGTATGAAGAAGGTTACCAGTAATGCCCAAGCTTGATAGTAATTCCAGACAAAGAAGAAATGGTTCATTCTATCTTTTTCCTATTGCCAAAATGTTTAGTGCTATAGGTAGGTTCAGTGCTATAGGTAGGTTCAATCTATAGGTATCTTTTGCATGGAGGGTTTGAAGCCCCAGGGTCTGGGCCAAGTCCTGCCCTTAGTCTCTCTGTGTCACTTACTTGCTCTAGACCTCATCCCTTCCATCTCTGCAATGAGAAGGTTAGGCAGGTGGCTGATAAGCCCTTTCCAGCTGACCTATGACTAGGCATCGTGGTTGCCTATCGTGTAATAAGTGTTGTGAGTTTCCCTCAGTTCTGAGCCTCATTCCCCATCCTACAATGTATTTAAGCCCAGAATGTCTTATATAAAATTACATCTCCAAGTTTGTAATAGCTTTGGCTTGAAATAGACATTCTGCCATAAAGATTACTACAATTTTATAAAGCAAAACTCAAAACATTAAAGAGCCCATAAATGCTTTAAAATTAATTTGTTCTTGAATGTGTCTGTGAATGAATGGGCTTGACATAAGCTTTTCAATTTTTCGCTCCATTTCAAAGAGCACATAAGTACAAACTGTAAATCAACCTATGTGGCTGTTGATGTGGCCACTGAAAAGAAAAGGCAGGATGGGAAAGAGAAAGAGAGGTAATGAACTGATCACACAAGATTTGGGAGCATGAAAAGCCCGATACCCCAACTCAAGACTTGTTTCCTCTTCTTTGAATTATTCTAGCTATGTGACTCAGATGTTATGTAGTTTATCCACTTCTGGCAGACATATATAGATCTGAGAGAGGAAGGAAAAGGGGAAACATACAGAAAGACAGACAAACACAAAGAGACTTACCATTAGAGAGACCTGGAACTGTAGCTAGAAGGATACAAATGTCTTAACTTCTCTACTCAAGATGGCTTGGGGCAGTCAACAGCAGTGAGCCAACGTACTGAAGCATGCTCAGACAGCAAGGGTCTGCAAAGAACTGATAGGGAATTTTCCATCACACAATAGCTATTCTCAAAAAGAGAAGTGGATGGAAGATCTTAAACTTGATATGAATGACCCAGGATCAGACCTCTGATGTGCCACTTTTTGTTCAGTGGTCCCAGACAAGTCATTTAACCCATTAGAAGCTGCTAAGATATGTTTTTGAAATTTCTTGTGATCAAATGAGATAACAGGTGTGTTTCAGGATTTAATCAGCTGTGTATAACAGAAAAGTCTAAATAACATGGTAGGGATTGGTTTTCATTCCTATAATGTGAAATCTAGTAAGAGAGGTTTAGCGGAAGGCCACACAGGGCCAGGAATGCTTTGGTTTCCTTCAGGATTTTGCTGAACTGCTTTAGTGCATAGCTGTCATGTCACTCTGATGATCATTTTGTCATCTTAAAAGGGCAAAGACCTTCAACATTAGCAATTCAGACAGAAATAAAAAGAAAGGCAAAAGGATGTCTGTCTCTCAATGGTGTGAGACCACTTTAAAGGTTTTTCTGGATGTCCCCACTCAACAATCTTTTATTTATGACTCTTTGGCCATTCCTATCTTCAAAAGGATCTAGAAAAGCTAAGACTTTAGCTGTACAAATTGGTACCCTCTGTTGTGTGTACTTTTACTCTACCAGTCTTTGCTCCAGGAAGTGGTCAGTCTGCCAGCCCTTTCCCAGCTTCCCTGAATTGGAGGATAAAAAGCACATGTACACAGTTGTTCCTTTTCAATTTGCCTTCTTGGCACAATTGTTGGGTGTTACTATCTCCTGCCTGGAAAAGCATGCCTTTACCAACTTCTTTTCTCTGACTCTCCCACCTGCCCTAAACTTTAGTTGCTAAATTCCCCTGACCAATAGGGAGCAGCCTGTGTGTCTACCCCATTAAGATCTCACATGGCTCTTAGTTCTTCTCTCTCATTCTACTTCCTTGCATCTTCCTACCTGCCTACAGGGAACCAGAAGTCCCACCTGTCCCTTCTGCCCAGCAATTGGCCCTGGCTTTCTTTGCTGACAGATCAAGAACCAATTGGGTCCAACAGGACCTTATCATCAGTGCCGCCCCTTATACCCCTAAAAACTATAGGGAGAGAAAAAAGATAGACATTAGGCCATTGAGTAATATGTCTCTGGTGGGTACAAGATGCCTACCAAACAAAAAGAACTTGAAGCATAATAACTATTAAGTTTAACTTATTATTTAAGCTATTTTGAAAACACTCAAATTACCTCAATACACTGATTTCCTGAAACTGAACATAGGAATGAGATCCTCTTCCATACAATAAGTCTGCAGAGTTGAGAGAAGTGTCCTGGGCTCATCAGAGCATCTCAACCTTAGACTCTCTTGTCATAAGTGCTGAACAGTCTTCTCAGGACTAGAACTTCCTTGGGCTATGGCTCCCACAATGATCATAACAAATCCGATCTAGAAATCAAGAGAATGCAAAAATGTCCTGTCAATTCCCTAGTTAAGGACTCTCTCCTTCTAGTTTTATCCTGCCACAGCTGGACTCTCAGCAAAGGCTTAGAGATAATCAAGTCTTGAGATGTCCTACAAAAAACAAACCTGTTCATCTGTGGGGGCTTTGCACCCTTAGAGCAGAGAAACAGAGGCCCTAAGTCTCAGTGCCATCATGTTAAAACTCTCAACCAGGAATGGGGTCTGGTCCCTGAATTAGCAAGTGAGAAGGTCAAGAACATGAGCTCACAGGAGAGGCAGGGGAGCACTACTGCCCTAACAAGTGCCACTGCCCTCCTATTAAAGCCAGGAGCCACAAAATGGCCTTTTAGCCAAGGATGAGTGTTCACAGGGCACAGAACAGGGAAACGTTATTCTGATACTCCTTCCCAGAAGGTGACACAACCAAAGCTCCTTGGGATAGCTCAACCACCTGGTCCTCCTATTCCCCCAACTACAGGAAACAACCAGAGCAGTAGAGAAGTCCACCAGCTAAATGATGGACCTGAGTAGGTGCAAGGGGACCAGAGCACTGCCACTGCAGAGGCTCAGACTCACACTAAAGACTGACTAGTTCCTTCCTAGTGCCAAAAATAAGCCTTGTTCTCATTCCTAAGGCAGATGGTCTGACAAATGTCATCTTAGATATCAAAAGGATGTCACTAAGGGGTGCATCATTGAAATGAGGCAACGTAGGTGACTATAAAGAAAAAAGACAGCAAAATATAAATCAAAGGACCTGTTTCCACTGTGGGGAATGCTAATGAGTCTAAGTGCCTCTTAAGCCATGGCCTTCTGGGCTTCTCATAAAATGTATAGGAGGGGAAACAGTGCCTTTTTCTTGCATACATTGGATATTTATCCTAGTTTACCTGAGACAGCCCCAGGATTTGGTATTATTATTAACAGAACCCATGTTTATTCTCCAAAGCAACTTAATTGAACAACAAATGAGATGGTGAGTCGATTTTGGAGAAACACTAGAAAGAATTTTAAAAACTGATTTTTAAAAAAACTTTCTCCTCTAACTCATAATAAAAAATGTAAATTATACTCTCATCTAAGCCATCTTAGTCAAAAATATATCATTAATCTGTGCTTTCATTCTTAATGAAAAATGCATTGTCCATGCATGATGTGATACTGAAATTAGCTAGAGACTCTTTCCATAAAATCATGGTCTGTGCAGTTCTTCCTTTTCCTGATGCTAGAAAATTTAATTCAGGCAGTTCCAACTTGTGTTAAGAAACTTTGGAGAGAATGTGGTTAGTCAGACACTCAAAACTCCTCTGTACTTGAAAGCATTCTTTTCCTTAAGAAAAACAGAGTTTGATTCTACTGGAAGAAAAACCAAATACAGTAGAAGATTAAGCATGAAGCAGCCTGGAGCTGTACGGCATCTTAGATATAACCATGTCCTGTGTCCAAAGAGAGCCTGAAAAAGAGAGCCTACAGCTCTCTCCCTCCAAAGCACCATTTCCTCTCTCACACCCAACCCCTACTGTCCTTATAAAATCACCAAGGACCACAGTAGGATCTCTAGGCTTTCTGAGAATCTGCCTACACAAGTTTCTCCACTGGAAAAACTAAAGATTCGGCCAGTAATTCCAGCTTCACAGAAAAGATCATGAAGATGCATGCCTTATAAGTGCCTTAACTACATCAGAAGACACTTCGGGTGGCACAGGGAGAGCCCATGTAACACTGTTTACAGTAGCTACAGCTGAGTTAGATGGTCTGGCTCGTGGAGTGAACAGCTTTGGACCCACAGTTTTCATCTGTCAGAGAAGAGGTAATGTTACAAGCTCTTCAGGACATCACAGAAGTGCCTACCATACAGCAGTCTACCTCAGTCCCTCTCCTTGACTCTCAGCTATGTGAAAGCTAGAGATGTAAGCACTGTGTGGAATTTTCCAGCCACTCCCTTTCTCTGACTTTCTTCTCTTGCCATTTAGTGACAGTGAAGCTAAAAGAGTGAACTAGGTTTGAAACGCAGGGAAACTCATAGAAATCAGAATTATCCTGTTAATTTTAGCTCTAGTAAAAAGCTTGATTCAGAAGCTAGATTTGACTATTGGAAAGACTGAAGATTTAAACACACTTAGCTAGTTGTCACCAACACTTTATGATAAAAACTAAGGCTGCTTATGTTGGCCATCATTCAATAAGGAAATGTTAACTCCCATAACACAGCACCATCCGTTGAATGCAAAGAAAAGAAGCAACTACAAAAGGTCAAATTTTGGAGACAAGGACATACTCTGAGACTTAGTTAATAGAGTTAGAGTAAATAAAATGAAGGAGATAGGTTTATCCATACACTGAAGTCATTCTGTCCAAATGCAGTAGAGAGTAATATCCCTATAAAGCATGTTTAACTAGTGGATTGAGTCCTAAAGCATCTCCTTCTGTTATTTCTTGTGTAGAATATGGTTTCCCCCACCTTACACAGTTCTTTTCCTCCTGTGACCCACCATTTTGCCTTAGGATCTTTTTGCTTAGTGCTTCTTGGTGAAAAGCTCAAATCAGATAGTGGGGATAACTCTGTCAACAAGCAGTCCTGACTCTAAATTACAATAGACCCAGCCTCCTCTTTCTGAACCACTCTCTACCCATCTTTTTTATGTCTTCCAGCTTTTGCCTCCTGACAAATATCCCATACCATCATTTACTCCCTGGAATTACCTATTTATGTCTGTTAGACGTCACTGGGGTCTAGCTAAGCAGGAGGGACCAAGATAGCAAGTCCAATTGCAGATAAGAAACAAATCCTTGTACAAGAGTGACCTCACTAAGTGAAACCTTAGGACCAAAGGTAGGACCACCATTCCATCAATCAATTCACATGTTCATGTCCATTCAGCAGACCCAGCCTGGCCCAGCACACAGAGAGGACAGTTTAATCCCCACAAAAATAAGACAGAACATGCCCAAGGGATTCCTGTATCAGAATTCTAGTGCTGGAAAGTTTGTTCATCTCCACTGATGTTTTCAAGTCACTGAATGCCCCTGTAGCCTTGGAAAGACAGAGATCCATACCTTTTAATTTGAAGCCAGTGAGAGATACTCAAAGTCTAATTTGTAACCTTATGTATTCATTAAACATTTAGGATTTGCATTTTCTCTCAGCCATTTGACCTACCTTGTATCTTCCCTATCACACTCTCATTATGATTTTATATAGCAGTTAACAGAGTAGTCTCTGGAGCCAGATAACCTAGGTTCAAAGCCTGGCTCTTCAATTTACTAACTATGTGTACTTGGGCACTTAACCATTTAGACTTCAGTTTACTAATTCTCACTAACATGAATGAGAATTGTGCCTGCCTAGCTCCTTGAAATGAGCTGGCGCATTGTAACACTACTCATTAAGTGTTGTCTAATTTACCCACATTGTCCGTGGTCTGTATCAGTAAATGGATTTCTCCCTGGTACTCCACACATTGCTTTAGGCAGCATCTAGAGCTGGAGAGTCTAATAGGCATGAATAGCACCAGCAAGAAAATAAGCATAGACTACTCTGATCCTGAAGTGGTACACCACATTCACTCACAAGTTCATTCATTCAGGTCATTTCAGTAAATACTAAACACCATCTGTGTGCTATAGATGGTTCTAGAAAATGAGGAGAAAGTAGTGAACCAAATAAACAAAAGTCTGATTCCACTGAAGTTTGTTGTCCAATGAGGGAGGTAGACAATAAAAACATTTCAGGAAGGCTGGGGAGATAGTTCGGCGGTTAAGAGTCTGGCCATTTTTCCAGAAGGTCATGGTTCAATTTCCACCACCCACATGGCAGCTCACCACTGTCCATCACTCCAGTTCTGGGGGATCTGATACCCTCACACAGACATACATTCAGGTAAAATACCAAAGCACATAAAATAAAATAAAGCTAGGTGGAACATACCTTTATTCCCAGCACTTGGGAGGCAGGTAGATCTCTGCGTTCAAGGCTAGCCTGGTCTATAGAGAGAGTTCTAGATAATCAGGGCTACACAGAACCCAGTTGTGGGGGACAGGAAAAACAGTTAAGGGGCAAGAACATCTCAGAGAATAAAAAGTTCTGTGCAGAAAATTTAAAGCAGGTGACTTGCTAGAGAGCAGCCAAATAACTGTTGTGGGTTATGCTCAGGGAAGACCTTTGAATTAGCCTCCTTTATCTGAAATGTTGAGAAGCTGGCTTGACAACATCAGATGGAAGGAATTCCAGGCAGAGGGGAGAGCAAGTGCTGCAGCCAATGACCAGTCAACTGATGATAGGTAAGGAAGAGGAATGTGAAAAGAATGTGAAGATGGTGGTGCACAGGAGGGAAAGGAGTGTGGAACGCAGCCACAGAGCTAGGTAAGGGCCAGATACTTTGATACCACGTCTCAAAGGATAACAGTCTACTCCTCAGGATAAATTAAAATTGTACTGATTCTAATATTTGGGTTCTGAAACCGTATTTAGAAATAACCTCACAGTTCTATAATAGTAAGGTAAACAAACATCTCTCCCAATAGTTCACAGTGACAAAGATTTCTGTTCTCTGAGGGAATGTTCACTGTGCACTCGGTGTGTAATCAGGTTCTGACCTCAGCTTTTCAAAGAGTTGGCTGTGTTTGAGAATGCACTTCAGCTCTGCCAGTCTTCTCATCTCTGCAAGAAAGAACTTGGATATTATCTTGGATCACTCTCAACCATCATTCCTAGCTGTCATTCATCATCACTCTGATTTCTTGGTAGTCCATATTTGTAGGATGACATGGCTAGACAGAGACATCTGGTCTACCCCAAAGCTGATCAAATCACACGAGGATTAGTGTATACCTTTGGTTTCCTGTAGCACCACCTTAATAAGTCCTTGATGGAGTGAGGAGTCTGGATTATTTTTCATATTGGGGATCAAACTCATGTTCTCATAGCTGCTAAGTAAGTGACTCCACTCCAGTCCCTAAATCTCTTCAGTTGTTCTGTAGTAATTAAAATTGACTATATTTTACTATGCATTTTATATCATTTAATTCTCATAATAATACTATATTTATATCCCAATTTAATGCAAGAAGCTGAGCCTTACCAGTAATAAATAATTTGGCTGAGGACACCCAGAAAAAGAACTACCAAACTTAAACTGAGGCTGACTGCAATGCCCATGTAAGATTTTAGCTGTCAGACTCTGAAACATGTATCATAGCATTTTACAAACATTGTTAGAAACTAAGCAAATGATATTTTTTGACACAAGATCTCACTATGCCACCCTGGTTTACCTAGAATTCATGATATAGACAAGGTCAATCTTGAACTCACAGAAATTCACCTGTCTCTCCTTCCCAAGTGCCAAGATTAAAGGTATGCACCACTGTGCCCAGCTATGTAATATTTTTGATATACAAAATCTTGCTATATAGCCCAGGCTAGTCTTAAATTCATGGTTCTTCTGCTTCTAAATAAGTGATTTTTGAATAAATGAATGTTTACTCCTAACTTGCTTACCACACTGCTTTGGAGAAGCCATGTAGTCTTACTAACTAGAAGTCTTACCCCCTCTAACAACATAGTATGGAACAGCCCTTAAAACCAATCCAAGAAATCAAAGCTTAACCTGTATAAGGTGTTCAGTACTTAACCTACATAAATAGCCCTTGTCTTTCTGCAATTAGCCATTTTAGATTCTTAGTTGAAGGAGAAGGAGAGAGGATACATAGGCTCTATGAAAGGAGCCTTTTCAATCTATGTAGAAGTTCCTCATGCCACACATTCGTTCCCCAAGGAACCAAATCGAGAGAGGAGAGGATATCTAGTTTTGTAAAGTTCCCACATATCCCAACCACATACACAGCTCTATTGAACAGAACCTCTGCTTTAGTGCATATCAGTTCTATCTCTTTATTTAAATAAAGGCTGATCTCCTGGGCTCTCAACTAAGGGATAAGGCACCACCGGGCTAATGAGACCATAAAGATACCGAGAATCCTAAGCATGGCTCTGGAAATAATTATCTTCCAAATTTATAGATTAGTTGTGCCCAAAGCAGGCTAGCATATCCTTATTTCATTGCTCCTTTTTCAGAACTCGATTTATGAGAATGGTGTTCAGTTTACATTCTGATTTTATTAAAGTGTAATCGTTGTCTTAGAGCAGTGCTGCCCTGCAGGTAATGATGAAAATCTTCTGTATCTAGTCTGCCTAATGTGCCCTAATCACACGTGACCCTTGAGTAAATGACATGTGTCTAGAGAAACTTAGGAACTGAAATGCAAACACACACCTGTGGCTAACGCCTACACCATTGGAAAGCACATATACACAGGAACACCCTTTTATATTTTTAACTAAAATCATATAGTCCATTATCTTTTTTTAAAATTACTTTCAAAAACAGCCAGGAAGAAATTATAACACACTTGTAGTTTCCATCAGGAGATGAATTCCAAAAGCAGAAGAGGACTCTGACCTGAGAGTAGATGAAAGCAGTTAGGCAGGGAAGGGAGACTCCCCCGGGGACCTCCCTGGCAAGTTCCTAGTCAGCTGTGAGACACAGAACAAAGAGAGACTGTCAAGGAGAAAGAAATGCCCCTCAGAGAAAAGTCTAAATGTGTTTTTAGCCACCTGTCACCCCAGAGAGAGGACAGGGTGGCAGTGTTAAATTGGTGATATTGTAAAACAGGCACGCTAACTAACCTCTGAGCCTGGTGAGATGTTTCAGGTACATTTTAAGTGACAGAACTTCATTTCCAAAACCCAGAGGGTGGTTCATGCCACCTATATGATAGACTCAGTACTCAGATCTTACAAGATAGTATTTTCATTAAAAACGTGACTCCATAAATCAGACTTACACTGAATTTTTATTGTCAGTTAAAGGTTATGAGAATTACAAAGTAACCCAAGATTTGGAATGGGATGGTGGTTGCAGATACAAGCCAACATGATGGCTCGGCATAGAAAGGGACTTGCTACCAAACCTCACAACCTTACTTCCATCCCAAAGAGAGAAGCAACTCCTCAAGCTACGCTCCGATCCTGACACGTGTGACTCATGCACTCACAAACACACTCATACATAGATGATTGATTGATAGATAGATAGATAGATAGATAGATAGATAGATAGATAGATAAATTAGATAGATAGGTAGATAGGTAGGTAGATAGACAGACAGACAGAAAGATAGTAGGTAGATAGATAAATGGTAGATGTAATTTTCATCTTATTTACTTAAAAAGATTTAGTACAGTATATTTTGATCATGTTTTCCCCCTAAACTTTTTCTAGATTTACTTTATGTTTACAAGTCTTCTGCCTGCATGTACCATAGATACAGAGGTCAGAGGTCAGAAGAAGGTATCAATCCCCAGGAATTGGAGTTACATGTTTATAAGCCACCTTATAGGTGCTAAGAATCGAACCCAGGTCCTCTGGAAGAGCAGCAAGTGCTCTCAATCATTGTACTGTCCGCTCATAAATGTAAGTGTTTAGCATAAGCCTTTAAATATACAGGAAGTAGGCATCATTATTATAAAAAACGTGAGGTAAGCAAATCCATCCCATATAAGAGAAGCGTCCACCTAACGTGTGGAGGTGGAAGACAATGTAGACCAAGGGGGAAAGAATTTCACAGACAAGAGAAGGCTACAGAAATACATTCCGGAAAGGCCAGTGTTCTTGGATTTAATTTCAAGGATGTACTCTGAAGAGATCTTGGCTCAATAAGAATGTTTTTTGTTTGTTTGTTTGTTTGTTTTTTGGTTTGCCTTACCAATTACAAGAATAAAATGTAAGATTTTTTTCAATGAAAATTCTCAGTTGAAAGTCACGTAGAGAATAAAACTTCAGATTTCTAAAGTAAATGTTTTTCAAATTCAAGTTGAGAAAACTTGTCAGAGGACTGTAAAGGAGTCTGCATTTTGTTTGAGTTTCAAGTGCCGTGATCTCAGCGGAGGGAACAGCACATATTTTACTTTCTCTTGTTGGAGGAATTGTTTTCTAACTCTACTCCTAGCCTCCTTACAGAGATGAAGCCTCTGTAATCTCAGAGGGCGAGCTGTGTGCATCACTCATCCCATACAAGTCCAACAGTCTTAGTGCAAATATCTCAAACCCTCCCAAAATCTGGCACGTCTGAGCATCAACTTGTGAAAAGTGGAAAATTTCTGACTTGACCTCATGAGATGAATCACAATCCAAACAGGCAGCTAAAACTGGTGTGCCAAATTACCTGGTTATGTGTACGTGAAAAAGAAATGGATTTTGTATTTAGAATTAGATTCCATATCCCAAGAGATCTCATTATGTACATGGAAATATTCCAAAATACAAAAACACTAGTCCCAGGTGGGGCTGGAGAGATGGCTCAGAGGTTAAGAGCACTGACTGCTCTTCCAGAGGTCCTGAGTTCAAATCCCAGAAACCACATGGTGGTTCACAACCATCTGTAATGAGATCTGGTGCCCCCTTGTGGTGTATCTGAAGACAGCTACAGTATAGTCATTAGATAGATAGATAGATAGATAGATAGATAGATAGATAGATAGATAGATAGATAGATAGATAGATAGATGTATATATTTCCTTAATTTTAATAAAAGAACTAGTCCAAAGCACTTATGATCTGAATAGCCAACCCAGTCACCAGTGTGCATCATTTGTTTAAATGCTCTTCTACTGAAAAACAGCAAACATCGTGACAGGGAATCGTAGATCCTAAATTAAGAAGTCTACCACTATCTCTTCCTCCAGAAGGGTGTGTCTGGGCAGGACTTCTGTTTCCCACTCTATAAAGTGAAATGAGCAGGTGGATACTTGATAACCAAGGTCTTGTCACACTGGAGGTAGTTCTCTTTGATTCCAACACTGAATTATAGCACCACCCAGTATTTCTTCCCTGAGGGACCATTCAACTGAAAATATGTTTCACGGGGACTTTATTTCATGTCTGTTCCTTTCACGGCTCCCTTCTACCCATGAACACTGAACACTGGGATGCAAGGCATTTGAAAGAAGAAAAATCAGTCAACAGCCATCTTTCTACCTATTATCTACTTCAACTTGAGAAGTGGAAAATTAAACCATAGAACCCAAACTCCCAGAGCATACAAATGCAAACAAATAAAAAAATAAAAACGTTCAGAGAGAGGTTTAGTTGTTTTTTCTAAAGTGTCAAGCACAGGGGGACGGCTGCTTACTCAAGCTAGTGTTAAATCAATGGAAACATAACAACTGCCTCTTGGATACCATAACAGATTCCAGTTAATAAATAGAATTTCAGCCTGTTAGTTTGTCCATAACAGTAAGGGTAATTATCATGTTTAGTGAATCATTTAAATAGCACAAAGGGCTACCTCTCAGATAATAACAAGAAAAACTGCATTTAGTGGGAACAAACCAAAACCCACCATCTCTCATCGTCCTTCCTAGAGAAAGATACAAAGCTGTGTGCCACTGCCTGTGTCTTAACTGGCATGTAGAAGCCTTCCAGTTCAGAAATGTCCATGTTTGACCTTATCCAATTATAGAAATGAATGATATCTTTGTCAGAGAGAATTCTTAGAAGTCCATAGTCTGAGGAATCAACTTTCAAGGCACAGAGGGGGATAGAAGAAGTTTATTCTGAAACTTGACCAGGTTTTCTTGTTATTGTCTGACAGGTAGGCCTTTTTACTATTCAAAGGATTCACTAAACATAATAATTAACCTTACCGTTATAGATCAATCAACAGGCTGAAATCCTATTTATTAAATGGCATCATTTATACTACCCAAGACATTTGAAAGACAAGTTCTTAGGCTTTAGACCATAACTAAAGCAGAACCTTCCTCAGTGTCCCTCAGTGTTCATTCAGCAGAAGCTAGAATCTACTCAACTTGCTTTCCTATCTCAGGAGCACGTGGAAAATGTTGCATCCTTCCTTGTGAATGAGACCAGCAATGACAGTGACTAAAGTCTTTTTTCCTCTTTAAAGTAATAGTGGGGATCAAATCCAGAATCTTCGATGTGCTTTCTAAGCCCTGATCTACATCCCCAGTCCTCCCTGAGGTCTAATATGCATTGCATATTATTCATGCATGCTGATGCACCTGATACAGCTGTTCCTAAGCTGCTCAGGGTCTCCTTTCCCACGCAGATCTTCCTGTGCACAGACTGTTCATGGTTATCCCTTCTCTGCCACTTCTGTGAATCTCACTGACTACTAGCTCAATGTACGTTCCAGATGCCTCTTCCTATTGGTGCTGGCAACGACCAACTTGATGTACTATTATAATTCAAAAAGTAGGAAATAGAGTGTCTCATTACACTTGCCTGATGAGATCCTCGTGTTCCTTCTCTTTGCTACCATTAGATCACAGGGAAAAAGTCTCGCTGTTCCTGACAGCAGAGAAAGCAGGAATGGAGATAAGAAAGGGCAGGTAGGGCGTCATCTATCATCCAACAGGGAGCAGAGGGATTGCTCCCTGATCTGCACTTGCGGCATTTATCCTACCTCTTTCCTCATCTCCTCAGGATCCTTCCTTCTGCACCATAAATGCATCTTTCTTACAGTGTACCTTTACAGAGGGCTAACAATGATTGTTTACTGTTCCCTCTCGATACCAACCAGCTCTCTTGGATTAATCTGCACAGACATATACATAGACATATATACACAGACACACACAGACATAGACACACACAGAGAAATACACAGAGACACACAGACACATACATAGACACACACAGACACACCGAAACTCACTTATACACATATACAAAGAGACACGCACATAGACACACAGAGACATACATATAGACACACACACACACACACACACACACACACACACACACACACACACACCTTAAAAGGTACTGAGTCATCATGAGACTGAAGGGATTCCTCAGAGGTTAAGAGCAACTGCTGCTCTTGCAAAGGATCTAAGCTCAGTTTCTAAATCCACGGCAGATCCTAACTGTCCTTTGCTCCAGTTCTGGGGCATCAGATGCCCTCTTCTGGCCCCACCAGCATGAAGCATGCATATGATGCCTATATATACATGCAGGCAAAACATGTGTATACATAAAATAAATAAATCTTTAAAAACAATAAAGTCAGTCATTGCAATGAGGCCATAGGACACAAACTAGCTGTCATGGCTACCCAGGCATCGGCCTCTCCTCTGCTGGTGGAGCCTGTTCTATCATTTCCTCCGTAGAAGCCTAGCCTATGCCTGCTGCTGTATTTTCTTTTCCTATTGTAATAATCTCAGGTGGGAATGCCCTGATGAAGGCAGCTTAAGGGAAGTCTTTATTTCAGGTTATTCCAGGTTACAATCCATCATAGAGGGAAGTCACATCAGCAGGAGCGTGAGAGAGCTATGACCATCAGAAACTGGCAGTAATCAACGCTCGCGTGCTTCTGCTCAGTTCCCTTCGTCATTCATTCAGTCCAGCATCCCAGGAAGAAAGCAGTGCCACCCACTGCTGTGTCTTCCCACCTCAGTCAATGTAATCAAGACAGTCCCCTGAGAGGCCCATCTCCCATGTGATTCTTGGTTCTGTCAAGTTCAGTTGATACCTGGGTAGACTCTTGGGCTTGCCTTGGCGATGGACTGCAACCCAGAACAAAACTCAAAAGTGATTACCATTGAATTCTACTAAAATATACCCTGTGCTCAATAATGATGCCCAGAGATGTCTTCACAGCATCAAGGGCTACAGACCTCCAGGACACCACCCCCCTGGGAGATGTGGCTTCTTAATCATCAACCACACAAGCATACCTATCTCCACCTCTTCTGCCTTCTACATCTGACGTGGACACAGGATGTCAGTGCAGGATGAAAACACCATGGTACAATGAAGGCTTTCTTCTAACGATTCCCTTTGAAATCGCCTATTTCCTGTCCCAACTGTAATTTGGGTTAATTGCTTAATAATTCTGTTTAAATGTCACTATTTCTGCAAACATCAATCCATCAGACCTGCTTTTTCAGGTCTGAAAAATCCCTTTGCTTCTTCGAGTAGTCTCTGTCTCTTCTTCCCATTGTTGCTGCCTGAATGACATTCTAATGGCACAAATAGAATCTTTTCAAAGGGGTGTTGGGCAGATCAAGGTGTCTGTGTTCTGCAGTCTGAGTGATGTAGTCCATGTCCTTGAAACAGTACCTGTGATTGGAAAGATCTAAGATTGTGTCTTTTAAAAGCTAGCGTCTGTGCCGTATACATGGAGCTGTGATCAGCGCCACCCTCCCACAGCAAGAGACATGCTGCACTTGACATAGTGAGAGACTGCATGAGAAATCAAAGCAGACTTGGAAGCCCATGGTTGCCTAGCAGTTCCTTGACTGTAGAATTTAACTCCAGGTTATAGTAAATATTAAAACAAAGATATATTAAAACCCTGTTCAAAGCAGCGGTCTTCTGAGGGCACCACAATATAGCCACAGATACTGTACAGTGGGAGAAGGTGCCTTGCTTAAAACTGAGAAAGACAGCCATGTCTGTTCCAGGGATCAAGCTTGCTTCCTACAACACTGCTTGTGCCTCACCTGTTCTGACAAAAGGGAGTTAGTTATCTAAGCCTCTAAACATATCCTTACATGTTCCCCATTACTAACATGTCCTAACATGTTCCCCATTACTAGCATATCCTAACATGTTCCCCATTACTAGCATGTCCTAACATGCTCCCCATTACTAAACATATCCTTACATGTTCTCCATTACTAACATGTCCTAGTATGTTCTCCATTACTAAATATATCCTTACATGTTCTCCATTACTAAAATGTTCCCCATTACTAACATGTCCTAACATGTTCTCCATTACTAGCATGTCCTAACATGTTCTCCATTACTAACATGTCCTAGCATGTTCTCCATTACTAGCATGCCCTAACATGTTCCCCCATTACTAACATGTCCTAGCATGCTCTCCATTACTAGCATGCCCTAACATGTTCTGCAATTACTAAATATGTTCTTAATGTTCCCCATTACTAATATGCCCTAACATGTTCTTCATTACTAAACATGTCCTAACATGTTCCCCATTGCTAACATGTTCTAGCATATTCTCCATTACTAATATGCCCTAATATATTCTCCATTACTAACATGTTCTCCATTATTAACATGTTTTAGTATATTCTCCATTACTAACATGTCCTAACATGTTCTCCATTACTAACATGTTCTCCATTATTAATATGCCCTAAAATGTTCTCTATTACTAACATGTCCTAGCATGTTCTCCATTACTAACATGTTCTCTATTATTAACATGTCCTAGCATGTTCTCCATTACTAACATGTCCTAGCATGTTCTCCATTACTCTTCCCTTCCATAGTCCACCAGCTGAAATTTTACAGTTTCTTTTTTTTTTTAAAGATTTATTTATTTATTATATATAAGTACACTGTAGCTGTCTTCAGATACACCAGAAGAGGGCATCAGATCTCTTTACAGATGGTTGTGAGCCACCATGTGGTTGCTGGGAATTGAACTCATGACCTCTGGAAGAGCAGTCGGGTGCTCTTAACCGCTGAGCCATCTCTCCAGCCCCTACAGTTTCTTTACATTTCATGTGCAGGATGGTTCTCATGTCCAACTTTAAAAGATCAAGTCTCTTCACCCAAATGCTCATATATCAAAAATGAGCCAGCACAGAAATTCCATGCCTTCTTGTCACATTGAAAAGGTTAGAGGGCAGGCTTAGATCTCTAAAACTTCCTCAGACCACTGCTATGTAGAATAGCAATAAAAAAGAATAAAGAAGAGAATCAAGAGTTACATAGGAAACTAGGGGGTTGAGAGTTCATGAACCCAGCATCATTGAAGAGGGAGGAACAGCATACCCCAGGAATATTGGAACAACTCTTCACTTTGAGATCCAAACTCTTGCTGTGTGTGTGTGTGTGTGTGTGTGTGTGTGTGTGTGTGTGTGTGTGTGTCCTAGCTTCTAAGGCATGTACGTGGGTGACTGCACCACTGGGAGGAGTAAGTGGCACTCCCTCAGAAAGTGAAGAGCTAACTGCACACCAGTGCTGTCCAGCTAGCACTTGTTCTGGGAGTTGTGGGAGTCTATTTCTGTTTACCCCCAGATAGATGGGAAATGGCAAATCAAATGACTCCACTAAGTTCAGCCTGGTGGCCCAGTTTGTTTGACTTCAGTTACCTGCAAAGCATGTCAACGTTAGCAATAGCTACAAACCCCACCAATCTCCTCGAGCTCCCCCAAACAGTGTATCCTAGAAAGAAGACTCTCTAGCCCTTCCAGGGCCTGGGGACTCCTCCGTTCCTCCCATGAGGGAGTGTTAGTGGGCACAGTCTTTTATGAGGGTAATCCCAGCTGCTCTGACTTCAATACAGCAACGCCATGCTCTGAGGACAAAGTTACACATCATGACCACAGAGCGTGGTCAGCAGGGGCACATTCCATCAAGGTCATCCAGGGCCACTTTTGCTTGAAAGTTGCCTTTAGACTAAGATGTCGCCTACCTCTCAGAGTCCCGTTTTTTTTTCTTTGGACCACAAAGCCCTGCCAGATGAGGTAAGTGCTGGATAGATGGCTCTGGGAGAGAGCGGAGACAGAAGGCTGCCCTCCTGTAAGATGGGTCAGCCAGAGGTACTCACTGCCACACAGTTCTTTACGCTGCAACTTTCTCCTCTGAGAGGCAGAAGACTCAAGCAATGGAAAATACTCAGAATGTGGTCTCATCTGTCCAGAGCACAGAGTCAAGGATACAGAGAGTTTGAGTTGCCGGGTGTGAGCCAAGCTTTTGGATTAATTGTTCTTTGTGTAAACAATTGATTTTTATTTATCATTCTTCAAATCCCACTCTGAATTGCTTTGGGGATGATCTAAAATTTGAAATGAGGCCCTCGAAAGCCCTCCAATAACACACAGCTGTTTCTCACCCCACATGCCTTTCTTACTTTGTCCTCTCCTGAGTTAATTTTCTTACGGAACAACTAAAATTTGCTGAGTCTTGGGCTTTCGATGCATTTTTATTCCTCTAGTCTCAACCATGTTGCTTAGGGAAATCAAAGATACCACTAACAATGACGTCGTTGTTTGAATACCTGGAGAATATTGGGTATTGACTAGGACTGTCCTGAGTGTTTTACGTGTGCCACTCAATAGTATCCTCACCACATGCTCATGAGGTAAGTGCTACTGTGAGAGCCATTTGCAGATAAGAAAAGGAAAGCACAGAATGATGATAGTCGTCCATCCAGGGTCAAACAGCTAGCAAGTTGCAGGGCCAAGGAAAGAGCCCAGCCAGCCTGGTTCTCAGGACTGAGCCTGAGCTGGTCACAAAGCTCTCCCCCGTAATGTCCCTGTACAGTGTGAATGGATTCTGCCTTTAGTCTGAGAAGAGAGTGCTGAGCTGTTGACTTACTTTACCTTTAACTATTCTGTTTTTCCCTCCCACACTCTCAGATGATGGAAATGCTTAAAGCAAACTAAGGTAGTGTGAGACCTCACCATGTAAGTGTGAGCATGGCTGCTTGTGGGTATAGCTTTGTTTTGTGTGCTTCGGGGCCGTCTACTCCCGCATGTCTGCTCGGCTGTTCTCCAGTTCCCGCTTTCAGCGCTTGGCACTTGGGCCGCATGAATTGTCTCTTTAAGCAATAGATTCTATGTCTTCGTTCCTGATTTTATACCTGCGATTTACCTACACACAAAGTCCGGCACAGGGTAAAGAACCAGAGAACACACGACTGTCTGCCTGGTATCTTCTCAGCGAGCTGGGAGTCCTGGAGAATGCAATGAGTTCTTATTCCCAGGCAATAAGCCTCGGATGTCAGCTTTCGGAATGCTGAGCACTTGCTGATGTCTGGCTGCAATGGTCCACTCCAAGGTGGAAAATACAAAGGCTGTTCTACACAGCCCATGACCTTCACCCAGTACCAGACAGCTTCAGTGTTCTCTGGGGCTGGGGCTCTTAAATGGATGACAGCCCTGTCATTCTCCATAGGACTTGATCATACCAGGAGTATGGACAGGGATGAGAATATTTTCATTTATGTTCTTTCTCTCTTTATATACATGTATGGTGGACAAGCATACACCCTTAGAGAATAAAACCTTATGAAAAAGAAAGAGCAGTGGGCTTTAAGCTAGATATGAGTAGGTTCATTGTACACACACGCACACACACACATACACACACACACATGCACACACTCTCATACGCACACACATATACACACATACACACTCACACATACACACACGCACACTCACACACACATATACACATATGCACACACATGCACACACACATATACACACATACACACACATACAGGCACACACACATACACACACGCACACTCACACACACATATACACATATGCACACACATGCACACACACACACACACACACACATATACTATTCCTTTTGGTGTTCCTTGATTCTATACAAATCGTATTTTCACTCTGAAGCTATTTAATATAGGACAAATTGAATTTCCAGAATAAGAAAATTGCTGGGAGGAGATTTCGTGCCTGACAGGGAATATCTGGGACACTTAATATACAGTTTGGGAGCTGGAGACGCAGTCTTTGATAAAATGATTGCCTGGCATGAATGAGCCCAAGCTCAATTTCCAGGACCCCCAAATAAAATAACGTATAATCCTGTCTCATTGTCTGTTCCCCACCACGCACCTGCGTGCCCACATTCGAGCACACACCTGACTACAATCTGGAGCTTGAAACTTCCTCATGTTCTCAGATTTGCTGAAGTGTTAGTGTGTGTTGAAGTTATTGAGTTGTATCTTCTGTTCTGAATAATAAAAATTTTAGGGCTGGGGAGATGGCTCAGTGGTTAAGAGCACTGACTGCTCTTCCAGAGGTCCTGAGTTCAGTTCTCAGCAACCACATGGTGGCTCACAACCATCTGTAGTGAGATCTGATGCCCTCTTCTGGTGTGTCTGAAGACAGCTGCAGTGTACTTATATATAATAAATAAATCTTTTTAAGACAAATTTTTTAAATCGAAGCTGCTCTCACGACAGCTGCCCAAACACTGCCCAAACAGTGTTTGGGACTCAAAATATGCAGCATTGAGACCCCCAGCCTACCATTTAGACATGCAGAGAACCAAAAGTTATTAGGGATAGATCGTCTGTTCTAGACCCCTTAACTTATAGACGATAACTGAGAGAAAATAGCTTGGAGTGGAAAGAGATTAAAATCCCATCCCCATCTTTCCCCAAAGCATCCTATCAAGAGCAATGTCTGAGCTCCCTTCTCTTTGGACAGACTTCATACCCAGAGTTCCAGCGCAACTTTGTAAAACTAAGAGTAAGTGAGTCTGCATCCCCAGAAAGACTCCAGCTTTGCTGCTGGAGTCATGAGTAAGCCGTGGCCTTCTAGACCATGGATTCCTCATTAGTAAACTCTGAGCAGCGGACTGCAAGAGGCGCATGGGCCAAGTTCGCACATAACTTGCTTACTTACCATGAAGTTGCTCATCAGCCCTCTTTAGAGTCAGCCTCTGCCTGCGTTGTGCACAGGAAGTTATGGGGAAAGTCAGTTCTGCTGTGCAAGTGGGAATAGCCTCAGGGCAGGGGAAAACGAGCTGTGCCCCATGTTCAGTCACTAACTGAAGAAAAACAAAGCCCAAGAAGGGAAGGGTAAAAGTAAAAGCGTAAGTGCAGAGCCTGCTTTACCTGGTCCTGCAAACTCACACTGCATGCTTCGGTCTAAGCATCCGATTTCTGAAATATGAAAACATTTCGGGAAATGCGCAGATAAGCTGGTGTCCATTTCCCAGGGCACCTCTCATTAACTGAGCTCTGGAACCCCATAGGTGAGGGTCACAGCCTTATGTATGTGAGTACACTGTGCTCTCTTCAGACACAGAAGAAGAGGGCATCGGATCCCATTACAGATGGTTGTGAGCCACCATGTGGTTGCTGGGATTTGAACTCAGGACCTCTGGAAGAGCAGTCAGTGCTCTTAACCGCTGAGCCATCTCTGCAGCCCCTCTAATGTGTTATTAAGGAGACCAGAAGCCCTGCAAAAGAAAATAATCTAAAAGCCAAAAGGGCAGCCATAGAAACACACACGTATTGTCCACCTCCTTTCTGTGCTACATGCCTTCACATGGACACAGTTATGAAAATACAGACCTTGACTAAAGACGCAAGGTCCTACTCACAGTCTCTCTTGTTCTGTAGCAAACATATGGCACCTTTTAGCGAACTTCTATAGAGGACAAAGAATCATTACTGAATTTTAACAATCTGATCCATTTGAGTCTTTTATTTAATTTATTTATTTTTATATTATCTGCATTTGGCGTTTTGACTACCTGTCTGTGTGAGGGTGTCAGATCCCCTGGAACTGAAGTTACAGACTGAAGTAAGCTGCCACGTGGGTGCTGGGAATTGGAAAAGTAGTCAGTGCTCTTAACCACTGAGCCATCTCTGCAGCCCCCACTTTGAGTTTTAAATGTAATTTTTCCCAAAATAGTCTGCAGGAATGACCCTTCCGTGGAACTCACAGTGACTCAAAGCTGACTGGGAGGAGCAGACCAGACACAGACTGTCACAGAGTTAACATGGTGTATACATCTTAGGTGCAGAAGCCACTGGGGAAAATACAGCCAAACAAAAACCTGTGACCCAGGAGAGCATTGCCGGGATGAATTTCAGCTCCACGGTTTTTGTCAAGTAGAGGCAGGGAAGCTGCTTGATGCCACCTCACTGAAGACTGGCAGATATACCCTGTTATGCGGACATGACAGCGACTAGAAATTGTAGAATCATCTACCAGTCTCCTCTTAGCCACAATCAATGTCCTAGCACTTAGACCTCCACGTACGACAGCTGTAACCCTGTCTAAAAAAGAAAACTGGCCCCTTCAGGAAGTCTTGCATGGCCAGTCGTCCCATTGAGGGTGCTGAGCAGACAAGTGGACAGCAGCCCCTTGCCCAGTACTTGTTTAACCAGAGCGCTCCCTGAACAAATCAGTCAAGCCAGATATGAGTTAGGAAAAAAATGATTTCTCCCCCACCACACACCCATCCCTCCCCCCTCCGGACTCCACCCACCCACCTACCCAGCCACCCCCAAGACTTGTTCCAAATCCATCCCAAGCAGAAGAGGGCTAAGAAAATCGCTGTCCTATTGAGCCCTCAAGTGGAGAAATTGGGAACTGCAGGTGAAGAAGGTGTGGCGGGGATAGGACTGGAGGGGATAGGAATAGAGGGGAAAGGAAAGGGAGGGAGGCTCAACTGAAAATTCCTCCTAGGTGGAAGAAAGGGGGCGCTGTGGCTAAGACCCCTGAAATGTCAGCCAGATGACTGCTTGCTGACTTTTCACCAAGGTTATATGCAGCCTCGTTTCGGAAATAGATTTCTCCAAAGTTAGCCATGCCACAGGGAAATCTGCATTTACAGTTACTCCAGAATAACTCCAGAACCTACTGGAGGGCTCTAGATTCGTCCAGTTCTTTGCTTCTTTTTCCTAGAGGAGGCCTAAAAACAAACTGAGCCTTCAAGAGGCAGCCCACAGAACCTGAGTATCGACCTACCTGTCTACTGATCCTAAAGAGTCCTGTGGGTGCCGGGTGCCTGGGCGTCAATAAGGTGCCCATTCTTGCCCTTCCACACGGACAGGCCCTGATCCTGGGGACTTCCCGGGAAGTATAAGTAGGCTGTCCCTGACAGACTGAAGACTTAATTGTTTTAATTGTTCTCCAAATGTAGCCTCCAGACAAGCAACACTCTCATCCAGAAGCTTGTCTGAAATGTAAATTATTGAGCTTCAGACCTAGGAATTAAACACACTTAGCAGTAGGCCCCAAATGCTGTCCTAGTGACAGCGTGAGGCCTCCTAGATTTTGAGAACCATTGCCAACACTGATTTGCAAATGTGAGAAGATTGCAACTCTGTTGATTTTAAAAGCGGCTTCTGGCCCCACCCCCACAAACATGTAGCAGGTCAGCAGCAGCCGAGGGAAAACTGTAACTAAATTTCTGATGAGATTCTGGTAAAGGAAACCCCCAAGCTTCCATTTAAACAAAGTTTACGCTGGAGAAAAGAAGCCTTCTCCTCGGTATCTAGCCTTCTCTCGAGGTTGGAAAAGAACATTATTCTAACTTCTTACTAGGCTTGGAAGAATCTGTTAAGTATCCAGGTTCTCCCTTTGAAAATTTAATCCTTGCAACTCCTGTAAGGGAACTCATAGTGACATGTGTCTCTAAGGCCAAAATTTAACAACAACAACAACAATAATAATAAAATTTTTAAAAGATGTGCACTCCTGGGAGAGCAGCGAGACAGGCCCCTGGAGATTTCTGGGCTCCCAGATCGCCGGCTCCCAGAGTCTGAATCTCCTGAGAGATCCTGAGAACCTCAACAGGCTGGAAGTCTGGGCTCATGTGTAGCAGAGCTGTAGCAGAATCTTTTAATCTGGCAGGAACCTGGAGTGACACTGACTCAGCATTGATGTAGCCTTTTATCAGTGATTGTTATGAGATTTTACAGGGTTAATCCTTTGGAAGGATTCTTGGAGCCTGTGCACTGCTTAGTCTGGAAACGGACTTGGCAAACCGGGAAGTCTTGCTTACCAGGAAGAATTGCTTAGGTGAAGAGTCTGTCGAGACAATTCCTAGATCAGATAAGAAGTTTTACTATGTGGAAACTGCCTTACTAAAGGTGCCTTTTGTATCACAATAAAAGAAGCTATCAATGTTCAGTCCTTCAGAGGCTGATCCTGGCTGCTGAGAAGGCTAAATTCATCCTGCCATGGCTGTCTTCCGTCAATGGTCCTGCATAACCCAGAACACAGGCACCCATGCGTGGCTGTCTTTCTTCTTATTCTCCCGCATCTACAGGCACTTTCCAGTAGGGCCCAAAAGTAGAGTTTATTGTAATGCCACTAGGAAAAAAATGGTTTTTAGACTTTGAAGTTATGGGCTGGGCTGGAGCTTAGAGGGTTTGTCTAGTATTCATGAAGCCCTGGGTTCAATCCCTAGCACATGGTAATCCCAGTGTAGAAGTGCACACCTTTAATCCCAGAGTTGGGGAAGAGAGGCAGAAGGGTCAGAAGCTCAGGGTCATCCTCAGCTACATAGCAAGTTGGAGGCCAAACCTGGGCTATATGATCAATGCTTTTTTTAAAAAGTGAATTGAGGGTTATAAATACACTTGGCCTTGGCAGCTATGGCATTCGTGACACTGGGGTAAATAAGTTCCTATTTGTGATGATCCTGTGAATGCCTCCGGGACTCCAGTGAAGACTCCCCAGTGTTCTGTTCCCTACGTCTCCAGCATCTAACCCTGCCCCCACCCCACCCCGCTCTGTTCAAGGTACCCATTCCTACTCAAAGTGCTGGTTCGTCAGGAAAGGCTTAGACCGTGTGTGGTCACAATTTGAGACATCCAGTGGGAGCAGAGCAAGGCTTACTGCTGACACTGGCAGTCACTGGGCTCCTGAGGGACTCCCACTGCGTTCAGCCACAGCGCTGCAGAAATGCTGTGCATCTGGACAGCGGCCTTAGCAGAGACCAGCCCCCGCGTCTCTACCCCAGCTTGGACAGCAATGAAGCTAGCCCCTCCCACCACCTCGGGTCCTGGTCTTTCGTCCCTTCTCTCCTCGGTTCCACTTCCTTCCCTCTCTTTGTTCTCCCTGCTTCCCTTATCTGTCTCCCACGCTTCTTTCATCCTTCTTTTTCTTGCTTCTGTGACTTTCTCTAGCTTTTTGCCTTCTGTTGGGATCTCTGTAGTCCTGGGAAATGAGCACTAACGAACACCCAGCTGGAAACCTCCCAGTACCCCCACCTCTACCTCAACCCTCACACATCCCCCCACCCTCACCCCCACCCCCGTCCTGCGTTCTGAGACCATTGCTTCTAGCCAGCACTTTTTTTTTTGGTGGGGGAGGCGGGTATTTTGTGTGTCTACATTTCAAATGTTATCCCTCGTCCCTGTTTCCCCTCTGCAACCCCCCTATACCATCCCCCCTCCCCTGCCTCTATGAGGATGCTCCACCCACCTCACAGCCCTAGCATCCCCCTACTATGGTGCATCAAGCCTCCACAGGACCAAGGGCCTCCCCTCCCATTGATGCCAGATAAGACAATCCTCTGCTACATCTGCCGCTGGAGCCATGGGGTCCCTCCAGGTGTAATCTTTGGTTGGTGTTTTGATCTCTGGGAGCTCTGGGGGTTGGGAGGGGCCGGCTAGTTGATATTGTTGCTCTTCCTATAGGGTTGCAATCCCCTTCAGCTCCTTCAGCCTCCTAACTCTTCCCTTGGGGTCCCCGTGCTCAATGGGATGGTTGGCTGCAAGCATCCATATCTGTATTGGTCAGGCTCTGGCAGAGCCTCTCAGGCAACAGCCATACCAGGCTCCTGTCAGCAAGCAGTTCTTGGCATCAGCAATAGTGTCTGAGTTTGGTGTCTGCAGATGGGATGGATCCCTAGGTGGGGCAGTCCCTAGATGGCCTTTCCTTCAGTCTCTGTTCCACTCAGTCCCTGTACTTTATTTAGACAGGAACAATTCTTGGTAAAAGTTTTGAGATGAGTGAGTGGCCCCATCCCTCAACCAGGAGCTGTGCCTATCCACTGGATATGGTCTCTGCAAGTTCTATCTCTCCTTTGTTGGGTATTTTGACTAATATCATCCCCGTTGGGTCCAGGGAACTGCTTGCTTCCCTGGCATCTGGGACTTTCTAGTGGCTACCCCCAGTTCCCCATCCCCCACTGTTACATGTACCTTTCAATTTCCTGACCCACTCTCCTCCCACACCAGATGCTGCCTGTTTTTCCTCCCCCTCCTCTCTCCCTCCCAGGTCCTTCCTTCCCACTACCCCCCTTAATTATTTTATTCCCACTTCTAAGAAGAACTGAAGCGTCCACACTTCGGTCACTCTTTTTCTTGGGCTTCATATGGTCTATAAGTTGTATTGTGGGTATTCCAAGCTTTGGGGCTAATATCCACTTATCAGTGAGTACATACCATGTACTTTTGTGACTGGGTTACATCACTTAGAATATTTCTTCCACTAGCCTGTGAATGTCATGAAGTCATTGTTTTAATAGCTAACTAGTACCTCACTGTGTAAATGTACCACATTTTCTGTATCTATTCCTCTGTTGAGGGACTTCTGGGTTCTTTCCAGATTCTGACTAATAAATAAGGCTGCTATGAACATAGTGGGGCATGTGATCTTATTATATGTTGGAGCATCTTTTGGGAATATGCCCAGGAGTGGTAGAGCTGGGTCCTCAGGTAGAACCATTTCCAATTTTGTGAGGAACCGCCAGATCAGACTGGTTGTACCAGTCTGCAATCTCACCAGCAATGGAGGAGTGTTCCTCTTTCTCCACATCCTCACCAGCATCTGCTGTCACCTGAGTTTTTGATCTTAGCCATTCTGACTGGTGTGAGGTGGAATCCCAGGGTTGTTTTGATTTGCACTTCCCTGATGACTAAGGATGATGAACATTTCTTTAGGTGCCTCTCAGCAATTCAAGATTTCTCAGTTGAGAATTATTTGTTTAGCTCTGTACGCCATGTTTGAATGGGCTTATTTGGCTCTCTGGAGTCGAATTTCTAGAGTTCTGGATATTGGATATTGGCCCTCTATCAGATGTAGGGTTGGTAAAGATCTTTTCCCAATTTGTAGGATGCTGTTTTTGTTCTATTGACGGTGTCCTTTGCCTTGCAGAAACTTTCAATTTTATGAGGTTCCGTTTGTCAATAGTTGATCTGTTCAGGAAACTTTTCCCCTGTGCCAATGTGTTTGAGGCACTTTCCCACTTTCTCTGCTATTAGATTCAGTGTTTTATATGGAGGTCCTTGGTCCACTTGGACTAGAGCTTTGGACAACATGATAAGAATGGATCAGTTTGCATTTTCTTTATGGTGACTACTTTATGACCGCCAGTTGAACCGGCACGATTTGTTGAATATGCTGTCTTTTATCCACTAGATGGTTTTGGCTTCTTTGTAAAGATCAGATGTGCACAGGTGTGTGGGTTTATTTCTGGGTCTTCGATTCTGTTCCGCTGATCTACCCATCTGTCTCTGTAGCAACGCCATGCAGTTTTTATCACGATTGCTCTGTAATACACCTTGAGGTTAGGGATGGTGATTGCCCCGGAAGTTCTCTAGATGTTGAGAATAGTTTCCCTTATCGTGGATTTTTTTGTTGTTGTTGTTCCAAATTGATTTGATAATTGCTCTTTCTATCTCTATGATAATTGAGTTGGAGTTTTTGTGGGGATTGCTTTGAATCTGTAGATTGCTTCAGCAAGACGAACAGTTTTACTATATCAATCCTGCCAATCCCTGGCAGGTCTTTCCATCTTCCGAGATCTTCTTCAGTTTCTTTCTTCAGAGACTTGAGGTTCTTGTCAGACAGATCTTTCACTTGCTTGGTTACAGTGACACCAAGGTATTTTATATTATTTGCGGCTACTGTGAAGGGTGGTGTTTCCCTAATTACTTTCTTAGGCTATTTATTCTTTGAGTAAAGGAAGGCTACTGATTTGTTTAATTTTATATCCAGCCCCTTTGCTGAAGTTGTTTATCAGCTGTTGGAGTTCCCTGGTGAAAATTTTGGGGCCACTTAAGTATACTAACATACCATCTACAAATAGTGGTATTTTGACTTCTTCTTTTCCAATTTGTATCTCTTTTTGTTGTCTAATGGCTCTGGCTAGGACTTCAAGTACTACATTGAATAGGTAGGGAGAGAGTGGGCAGCCTGGTCTAGTTCCTGATTTTAGTGAAATTGCTTCGTTTTTCTCCATTTAGTTTGATGTTGGATACTGGTTTGCTGTACATTGCTTTTACTATGTTTAGATATGGGCCTTGAATTCCTGATCTTTCCAGGACTTCTACCATGAAGGGGTGTTGAATTCTGTCAAATGCTTTCTCAGCATCTAATGAGATGATCATATGTTTTTTTTCTTGAGTTTGTTTATATAGTAGATTACATTGATGGATTTTCATATAGTGAACCGTCCCTGCATACCTGGGATGAAGCCTACTTGATCATGATGGATGATCATTTTGATGTGATCTTGGATTCAGTTTTCAAGAATCTTATTGAGTATTTTGACATCGATATTCATAAGGGAAATTGGTCTGAAGTCCTCTTCTTTTTGTTGGGTCTTTGTGTGGTTTAAGTATAAGTGTAATTGTGGCTTCATAAACTGAACTGCATAGTGTTCCTTCTGTTTCTACTTTGTGGAATAGTTTGGAGAGAATTGGTATTAGGTCTTCTATGATGGTCAGATAGAATACAGCACTAAACCCATCTGGTCCTGGGCATTTTTTTTTTGGTTAGGAGATTTTAATGACTTTTTCTATTTCTTTGGGAGATCTGGGACTGTTTAGATGGTTTATCTGATCCTGATTTAATTTTGGTACCTGGTGTCAGTCTAGAAAATTGTCCATTTCCTCCAGATTTTCCAGTTTTGTTGAGTATAGGCTTTTGTAGTAAGATCTGATGACTTTTTTAATTTCCTCAGTTTCTGTTGTTATGTCTACCTTTTCATTTCTGATTTTGTTAATTTGGATACTGTCCCTGTGCCCTCTGGTTAGTCTGGCTAAGGGTTTATCTATCTTGTTGATTTTCTCAAAGAACCAGCTCCCAGTTTTGTTGATTCTCTGTGTAGTTCTTTTTGTATCTACTTGGTTGATTTCGGCCCTGAGTTTGATTATTTCCTGCTGTCTACTCCTCTTGGGTATATTTGCTTCTTTTTGTTCTAGAGCTTTCAGATGTGCTGTCAAGCTGCTCGTGTATGCTCTCTCCAGTTTCATTTTGAAAACACTCAGAGCTATGAGTTTTCCTCTTAGCACTGCTTTAGTTGTGTCCCATCAGTTTGGGTATGCTGCGCCTTCATTTCCATTAAACTCTAAAAAGTCTTTAATTTATTTCATTATTTCTTCCTTGACCAGGTTATCATTAAGTAGAGTGTTCTTCAGCTTCCATGTGTATGTGGGTTTTCTGTTGTTTTTGTTGTTACTGAAGACCAGCCTTAGTCCATGTTGATCTGAAAGGATGCATGAGATTAGTTCTAAATTCTTTTATCTGATGAGGCCTGTCTTGTGACTGATTATATGGTCAGTTTTGGAGAAGGTACCATGAGGTGCTGAGAAAAAAGATACATTTCTTTTGTTTTAGGATGAAATGTTCTATAGATATCTGTTAAATCCATTTGGTTCATAAATTCTGTTAGATTCACTGTTACTTTATTTAATTTCTGTTTCCATGATCTGCCCATTGATGAAAGCGGGATGTTGAAATCACCCACTATTATTAAGTGAAATGCAATGTGTACTCTGAGCTTTAGTAAACATTCTTTTATGAATGTGGGTGCCCTTGCATTTGAACCACAGATGTTCAGAAGTGAGAGGTCATCTTGGTAGATTTTCCTTTGATGAGTAAGAAGTGTCCTTCCTTATCCCTTTTGATAACTTTTGGTTGAAAGTCGATTTTATTCTATATTAAAATGTCTACCCCAGCTTGTTTCTCGGGACCATTTACTTGGAAAGTTTTTTTTTTCTAGTCTTTACTCTAAGGTAGTGTCTGTTGTTGTTATTGAGTTGTGTTTCCTATATGTAGCAAAGTGCTGGGTCCTGTTTATAAATTCAGTCTGTTGGTCTATGTCTTTTTATTGGGGAGTTGAGTCCATTGATGTTAAGAGAGATTAAAGACCAATGACTGTTGCTTCCTCTCATTTTTGTTGTTAGAGATGGAATTATGTTTGTGTAGCTCTCTTCTTTTGGGTTTGTTTTGAGTAGATTAATTTCTTGCTTTTTCTTAGGTGTAGTTCCCCTCCTTGTGTTGGAGTTCTCCATATATTATCCTTTGTAGGACTGGATTGTAGAAAGATATTGTGTAAATCTGCTTTTGTCGTGGAATATCTTGGTTTCTCTATCTACGGTAATGGAGAGTTTTGCTGAATATAGTAGCCTGTGCTGGCATTTATGTTCTCTTAGAGTCTGCATGACATCTGCCCAAGATCTTCTGGCTTTTAGAGTTTCTGTGAAGAAGTCTGGTGTAATTCTGAGAGATCTGCCTTTATATGTTACTTCACTCTTTTCCCTTTCTGCTTTTAATATTCTATCTTTGTTCTGTGCATTTGGTGTTTTGACTACTGTGTGATGAGAGAAATTTCTTTTCTGCTCTCATCTATTTGGAATTCCTTAGGCTTCTTGTATGTTTATGGTCATCTCTTTGTTTTTTAGGTTAGGGCAGTTTTCTTCTATAATTTTGTTGAAAATACTTTTAGCCCTTTGAGTTGGAAATCTTCACTCTCTTCTATCTATATTATTCTTAGGTTTGATCTTCTCATTGTGTCCTGAATTTCCTGGATGTTTTCAGTTAGGAGCTTTTTGCTTTTTGCATTTTCTTCAACTGTTGTGTCAATGTTTTCTATGGTGTCTTCTATACCAAAGATTCTCTCTTCTATCTCTTGAATTCTGTTGGTGATGCTTGCTTCTCTGACTCCTGATCTCTTTCCTAGGTTTTCTATCTCCAGGGTTGTCTCCCTATGCTATTTCTTTATTGTTTCTATTTCCATTTTTAGATTCTGGATGGTTTTCTTCATTTCTTTCATGTGTTTATTTGTGTTTTCCTGTGTTTCTTTAAGGGATTTATGTGTTTCCTCTTTAAATGCTTCTACCTGTTTACCTGTGTTGTTCTGTATTTCTTTAAGGGAGTTCTTTATGTCCTTCTTAACATCCTCTATTATCATTATAAGATGGGGTTTTAGCACCCCTTGCTTTTCAGGTGTATTGGGGTATCCAGAGCTTGCTGTGTTGGTAGACCTGGGTTCTGATGTTGCCAAGTAACATTGGTCTCTGTTGCTTATGTTCTTGCACTTGCCTCTTGCCATCTGGTTATTCCTGGTGTTAGCTGTCGTTGCTGTCTCTGACTGGAGCCTGTCCCTCCTGTGAGCCTGTGAGCCTGGGATCCTGGTTATGTCAGAACTGCTGGACCTGCTGTCTCTGTGATCCTATGGTCCTGGATATTTCAGAAGTCCTGGGGGGGACATGCTGCCTCTGGGTGTGGGTGGAGTGGGTGGATATCCAGAGCCCAGGGTCTGCTCCTGGTCTCAGGTGCAAGCTGGAAGGAACGTGTACCTCCGGCTGGGTGGAGGTTCCTGCATCCCCTGAGTCCTGAGGGAGGGGAAGTCCCAATTTGTCCAGGTATTGGGGAGATGGAGGTCTCACTTGTGACCCTGGATTTGTCAGAAGTCCCAGAGGACAGGCTGCCTCTGGGTGTGGGTGGGTTGAGAAGAGCAGAGCACAGGCTCTGCTCCCCAGGGCAAGTACAAGCCAGAGGCCAGCCAGCACTTCTTAATTAACTATAAACAAGTAATTAAAAGACAGAGATAAAGAAAAGGAAAACAAGAAAGGAGGTCCAGAGAAGCTAGAGATGTAGGATGGGAAACATTCGTTGTGGCAATTTTATCTTAATTTGTATGCAGAAAAGCATAGCATGGAAACTTAAACACACACACACACACACACACACACACACACACACACACCTGAAAAAGTCAGTGGAAATGATGAGTCAGCAAGAAAGGAAGCAGGGAAAGAAGGAAGGAGGGAAGGAAGGAGGAAAGGAGAGGAGGAGGGAGGAAGAATGGAGAGAGGGACCAAGGCAGGAAGAGGGAAGAAGGAAGAGAAGAAGGGAGGGAGAGGGAACAGAAAAAGAGTTTAATGATGATCAAAGCAAGGCTTCCTCCTGTTCTTGCTTTTCTTCCCACTTCTCTCCTGCTACAGAGCAGGCCTCTGCCTACTCTCTTACATCAGAACCGTCCTGGTCTTCCTTCTCTGCACTTGCCTAGGAGCCACTGCCACCCGTTGTCCCAGGCAGGAGTCTGGCAGATGTGGAGAGAGTCTCAGTGGGATACACTTGTCCTGCAGCACCTCTTGACAGGGCTAACAGCAAAGTGGTCACCGTTGCCTGGTGCTGGCAGGACTGCAGTGTGTCTGGTGGACTAGCAGGATCCCACTGCTCAGTGAGAAGCCAGCCCATTGCTCACCTCTGACCCACTTACCCAGTATGCCTTTGGGGAACCCATCTGCTATGGGTTAGCAATACCACCCTGGTATTGCTCTCTGGAACCTTCCAAAACAGAGATTAATGTATTAGGCCAGTGGCTAACAGGAAGGTGAATCTGAGAAGCCAAAAATCCTGAGCAACAGGCTGGAGTGGTCTTCTCCATCCTGAGCCATGTAGAACATTCCTGACCAGCTTCTTTAAGCCTCTCTGTGCCTTGGAGGCACTTACCTTTTCTCCTCCAGACCTGACTGAGTCTGCTTTTTTTTTTTTTTTTCTTCGCTCATTCAAGACACCCTGTAGGGACAAAATATAGATCACACCACTTAGATTTAAGCAACTATACACATGAGTTAAATACGCTTGCATTTGAGGCAGGTGCCATGCCATATAAAGAGGAATGGCAGGATGAGTCTGAGAATTTCTTATTTTCACTTACTTTAAATGCCATTAAATAGAAAAAAAATAAGAATCTGTAACAAAGTGAAAGGCCACACAGAAAGGAGGGGAAGGCTTTTATAGTGCAGGAGTTCTGTAGCACTTTTTCCTGCTCTCTGAGATCATCATTTAGCACCATGTCAGCAGATTTTGTAGCTGGCACATGGTTGCTGCCTGTGCCCACTCTCCTCTGAACTGAGAATGGCTGACTGCATGTGTCCCTCCACAGTGCTGGAGGTGAGAGTCTCACCCTGGTGGGAATGTCTCCAGTTCCCAAATCTATGATCTGCAGGTCGTTTCAGTCTATTGGGCCTCTGTCTGTCTTGCCTTGGTTGTTGAGGCTTCTGTTTTGTTTTTGAAGGGGGCTTATTTTGTTGGGTTTTTCTTTTAAACGGAGCCTCACTACATTTCTCTGATTGGTCTCAAACTCAATGTTTAACTAGGTATAACAAGGCAACTTAAAATCCTCCTGTCTCAGCCTCCCGGATGCTGGGACTGAAGGAGGGTGCTGCCACACTTAGCATGTAAGTCATTTCTGTCTTACCTATCCACCTACAGGGAAAAAGAAAAAAAAGAAAAAGAAGAAAACTAGAAATGACAAATCAAAGAGATACCAGCATTTGGGAAAACCACATGGAATGAGAAATAATTTCTTTTATCACTCTGAACTCTTAGCTGAACTACACCTGCAAAGAAAAGGACAAATTAAGAAACAAAACATAAACAAGTTTATTAATGTTTACACCTTTGTATATGGGGAGTTCAGTCTTACCATCTTAACCTGGTAGGCAGTGACAGGGAGATGACCAGAAACCTTAGGAAAGAAGCCAACACTGGTTTCTATGCAGCTTTAAGTGCTGTCTAGGGTTTAGCTGTGTCCTTCTTCCTGTGGCAGAGAGGAGACTCCTCTTTTCCATGTAACTGAGCTTGCCAGAGGTAGCTTCTACCCTCCAGGGTGTCTCCTATATCTGAAGTGTCTCAAAAATAATTAGCTCAAAATATCTCTTATGCCAAGGAGGTATATTTGAAATTGAATATTCAAGTCTTCTATAACACCCACTTCTTTCTTAGGGTAACCCACCTCCTACATGCAGAGAGCAGAGAAAGTATTCCCTCCCATAGTGAGGCCAGTTCATCAATTATAAAAAAATCTATTTCTGTAACATAGTTTTGGAATTTTTGTTGTTGGTTTGGTTTGGGTTTGGTTTGGTTTGGTTTTGGTATATTTGGTTTTAGTTTGGGGAAATGGGCTTTTGGGATTTTGGTTGGTTGATTGGTTGGTTGAGTTTTTGCTTTGTTTTGTTTGGTTTGGTTTTTGGCTTTTTTGAGACAAAGTTTCTCTTTGTAGCCCTAGCTGTCCTGGAACTCCCTAACAACACAGATTCTTACACTTAATACAAACTGTAGGTTTCCAGTATATTACAAACAATTTGGGTCATTCATTACCTGAAGTCTGGCACATCAGAAGGCAACTAATGTTTCTAGATACTCACAACTTGAAGGAGAAAGAAGAGTAAAGCAGAATTGAGTGCAGAGAATGTCATTTCCATTAAATACTTAGCAAACAGCATTTGCTGTCAAACTGTACAGCACTTACATGCTAAATGAGATTTTGAAAAGAGAAACTAACATGGCTCAGCCCTTCTTTCCAGGTCAAGAAAACTTTATTTAAAGTGAGGCATACCATAGTTTATAAATTCCTCTTAATTATTCTCCATTGACTTAATAAGGCATCCACCCAAACACATCTTTCTCCGCACTCTCCTAAGCCCCAGTAAGCTCTTTAGACAGGTGCGGGCGGCTTAATGTATTTCCTGTAAAACTGTACCAGCTTAGCCCAGCTTTGCAAACTGAAAAAAAAAAAATTCATTCCTGGCATCAACAGTCTAAATGGGTTCTGATTAATAATTGAATCTTAAGACCCTTTCAAGACAACATTTGCAAGGATAGCTTAGTGGGGAGAAAGATTTGTGCCACGCCCCACCATGTCACGATGGTGCATACTGATGCTCTCAACTGGAGGTCAAATATAGAGTTCAGACTCTGGGGGACTTTAAGCCCTTTAAAACTCTGTCATAAAAATGCATGGGGATGGCTCCCCGGGAGACCGATGGCCTCCCACCTGCTTCCTGGTAATACAAGATCTAGATGCGTTTTTCTTGTACTTGGTGTGTGACTGCAGATCACATTCTTAATGGCTCATATTAAGCTCTCTTGGGTTTTGAATTATTTATGATAGTATTACGTACTATTTCTCCCTTTAATCCTGAAGCAGAAAATAATGCTGTCATCCTGAAATGTCACTGAGAAGCAAGAGAAACCCCAAATTTACCCATCCAAAAAGAGTATTCCTTCTGGATGGTTTTCAACAAACATATACCTAAGTTACTTGAGATCTTTACGGACCCCTCCAAGTGTGCACATCCTGAATCATATAAGACTATGTAATGTTAGCTGTAAGCCTATCATCGTCTTCCCATAGAAGGAAAAGAAAAGAAGGAAATAATGTTTAGATGAGTGACTGTCATCTTTTAGATAACCCCTTGCATTTCACAGAGGCAGTCTTGAGGCTTCCCTGAAGCACGCACTACGCCCCTCTAAGGAGTGGTGTTAAGTGCAGATGCCTGCACCTGACCCTTTGGGAACTTTGGAATTCATCAGGAGGCTGTTAATTCAACACAATTTGAGAAACAACAAACTGCCAGACAGTTTCATTCATTTCCGGGACTAACTGTGTTTGCAAAAAAACAAATCTAAGACTCTAAACATTCCAATCATTATACATGTATGATCTTTGAGTAATTTATATGCCTTGAAATCACTAGAAGTTGGAGGCAAATTTTTTTCAACAGTTCTCTTTGTAGTCATCAAGGAAAGACTCACCCACTCTCTGAGACCCCAACACTGTGCTAACTTGTAGAACTTTACCAATAGCAGTCTCTCTGTGAACACTGGCATCCTGATACATGTTTAATGCACACTGGCCAACCTCAGGCAGAACTAAAAGGAAGAAAAGATTTGACAAGATTTTTTAAAAAGAAGATATTGGGCTGGAGAGATGGCTTGGGGTTTCAGAGCACTGGCTGTTCTGGCAGAGGATCCAGGTTCATATGACAACTCATAACTGTTCCAGGGAGCCAATGCCATCTTATGAACCTGTGGTTACCAGGCATGCACATGGTGCACAGACATATATTCAGGCAAAATGTTCACACATAAAATAAATAAATTTTGTTTTTTAAAAACAAAAGAATAGGTTCTGGTTACTAATTGCATCTTAAGACCCTTTCAAGACAACCTTTGCAAGGACAGCTTGCAAGGAGAGTCCCAGCTCTCTTGCACTATTTTGGTTTTTCGGTGTGCTAGAAATTCTGCCTACTCTCAGAATAAATATGAAGGAACTACAGGCTCATCATTCCCATTTCACAGACGCCCAAAGCTTACATTACAACAGCTCAGTTTCAATTAATAGGCATTAATGGTCAGGGCGTTTCTAGCAGTCTGCTTTCAGCAGACTCAGTGCACCCCGCTTCTGCCTTCATTGTGTGCTCTCATGGGGCCTCCTAATTTCTAGTCAATGGCAATTAGGGAAAATCTGCCTTAAAGCCATGCAGTGGATGGTATGAACCAAGACTTGTGAGGCTCTGGGGATGCAAAATGAAGAAATATTTCTCAAGAAGCTCCAGGTCCAATGCTGCTCAGTCCCATCAGGTCCTGAGGTAGACCTCAGTATTCCAACCTTCTCACTTATCCTGAGGCCATGTAGATGCTGGCCTGCCTTCCTAAAATACTCCCAGGAACATTCTTGGCCAACCCTACTGCACTGCCCTAATGTCAGAATAATTCTACCAATTTGTCTCACTCAAGCCAAATCTCTCCTGTGTCAGTGAATTGCAGAACTGAATCCCCTTTGTCAAGAAAGGGAGGAAATGGCTTCCTATGCACCTTTCATTGTACTAAGGCTCCATCTTTTTCCTCCCTTCCGGATGTGAGAAAACTTTAGCAAGCTCCCCAAATTGGCACCCTCATTAAACAAGGAGAGAAACCATGTATAAGAGCAACAGGGACGACTCCTGGAAATTCTGCAGGACGGACACCAGCTGTGTCATCCACCATCATGACTGCACGGCTCCTACTAAAACTGAAGTAAAGTTGGTAAATTCTAGCCGTGTCCTAGACTGTGCCTTATTATGGCAGATGAATCCACACCAGAATGCTTCGCAGTTAACATGAATGCTGTTTAAGATGCCTTAAAGACCTGTTAGAGTTGTCCTGAGGAAAACTAACCGTAAAGATTTCTTTCAGCCCAGACAAACCTGTAAGGGTTTTCCTCATCATTATAGAATCCAGGACTACCAAGGGATTCCTAGGAATGGCACAGCTCCCATCCCCAGCCAAGGGCTCATTTCGAGGTTGCAGGATCTGGAGTAAGCTTAGCAAACAGATTTGAATGTCTCCTACCCATCACACATTGATCCCCATGAACAAAACTACTCTAAGGGACATCCAAATATCAATGTCTGTCTGGCGTGGACTTGGCCAGCACCCTGAAAGCCCTCAGCCCAGGTCAACCACCAACCTCTAGTCTGCTTCCCAGCCCATTCCTATGCAGCAGAGCATTGCTGGATCAGGGCTCTCTGCAAACGTGTCTCAGCTCTGCTATCATACTTAGCTGCCTATTGACAAGAGTTTCATTCATTCCTTCCTTATGACTTCCAGAAATGACCCCAAGCTTCCTCTGTCCCCAAACCCCCATGCAGCACACTTTCCCCTCTGGTAAATCTTAACCAGTAAAATTTCCCCAATTGCCTCTATTGCTTTATTTTGTATTTATTCTTACTTCTCTCTTATTCTCTCTACAAGTCCTGTTTCTAACCCAAATCTGGCATTTCCTCCCAAGTTCTTAAGCAGATCCTTACAGGGACTAGACTTAGCCAGATACAGTGGTATGCACCAGTAACCCCTGCACTCAGAATGCTGGAAGAGTGCCTTGAACTCAAGACTGGTTTTGGATATATAGTGAGTTCTGAAGCAGTCTGGGCTACAGAATGAATCCGTCTTAAAAAAGGACTTTCTTTTATTTTTCTGATTTCTAAATTTGTATATTACCTATTTGTTGTCTTTAGAAAAAATACACACACACACACACACACACACACACACACACACACACACACACATATATATATATATATATATATATATATATATATATATATATATATATATAATCTAGGTTTTTGTGGTATATCATGTAATCCTAGGACTTTGGGTGTGGAAGTAGGAAGACTGTGAGTTCAAGGTCATCCTCAGCCACTCAGTGACTTCGAGGTGATTCTAGACTCAAAGGATGCTAGGATCCTTTGTCTTACATTAGCCCCTCCCAAAGTGGATAGAGGCTGAGGGGGAAGAGCACACAGAACTTTAGGGCAGCAAAACGACTTAGTAAACATAATGGTGGGGACACGTCACTGAAGTAGAGTCTGAGCTCGTAATATATAGCTGAGAGTGAAACCTGTATAACCTACAGGTTCATCACTTGTCACAGATATGCTAGTTAGTAGATACTGACAGGTGTACATGTATGGGACCAGGCAAATTATTCTATCTCTCCCGACCTTCTGCTTAGTTCAGTTGTGCACCTGAAACTGCTTTAAAAAGAAAGTTTAATGTTGATGCCCACACTGACACGGCACCGAGAACCGGGAGTAAACCTGCAGGATTAAAAACTACACATATGTGGGTCATTTGTGTTAAGACAGAATGCCAAATCTGTGGCTTTATTCATCAAATATAAACCCCAAGTTCACCAGGTGGAAAATTCTAGGAAGCACAGTGGGAAAACCTGGCTTAAGGCTTCAGGAACAAAAGACCAAACACATGCCCCAAATTTCCTGGGGAGAAATCCAGAAAGACCAGCCTAAGTCCCAGGAACAAAGATTGAGAACAAAAGACAGGAACAAATGGACCTCGCCCAGGTGTATGCCCAGGTGTGTTGCTACCGGGCCAGGGCGTTCCTTTGTTAGGAACAAAAGGCTTCCACATGCATCAGCAGGGATCAGCAGGGGTCAAACATTGCAGGGAACCCAGAAGGGTCCTACAAGTCACCCTTTTATATTTTTTTATTAAGCAGTACCTGTCTTAGGACACTTTGGGATAGCAACCCCTTTCCTGTCTCTGGAAAAAACTCTGCCAGTCTCAGAGTTTCCTGTCTTAGGTGAAGATTGGTCCCAAAGAGTTGCCCATCTTTGGCTAAATGCTGAGCCCTATTTGGGCAGAGAGATTGTCTCCTACCAAGGAGAGCAACACCTGCTTAGTCACTGTCCAGGACTGGGAATGCTGCTTGCGCATGTGATAAGAAGCACAAAGCTGACTACTGTGGCTCCCTAGGGCCAAGACACTGAGGGCCTTAACACCAAGGGTCATTGTCAAGCTGTTTCTGTTTATTTAAATTTAGAATTCTCAATTGTCAGCAACTACTCCTGAAAGTTTACCCACTGTGCTTGCCTTAACATCAGATTGGGGGAGGGCAATTCCAGACACTGCAGACACAGTGGCTGCAGCAGCAATGGCTGCTCTAATAGAAGATGCCAAAGTCTTCCCCATGACAGTTCAGGATCAGCCATCATCCTTCTCCTGAACAACCGGCAGGCAATAGAACTATGCCTATGATCTGCACAACCAGAGAAAATTTCTCTGGTCCTCAGCAGCTTCATGCAGATGGCATTCCTGCAAAGCCACAGACTATGAAATGGCAACACCAGTTATGGCGGCGATAGCTGCCAGAGAACGGGGAGGGTCAGGGGTAAGGGCTGGAGTCCGGTCTTCTCCTCCAGCATGCAGCAGTGCACGGAGGGTTGGAGTACAGGCCGTGGTGGGACGGGACATGCAGTATTGGTAACAATGACTGCAGCATTGCCAAAATCTCCGTGATGACACAAGAGAGGGGAAATCCTCCATCTTCCTCCAAGGGCACAGGAATGACTCCAGGCACCCGAAACACGAGAGCTGAATCTTCCTGCTCCCAGCATCAGCATGTCTCACCAGCCACTCTGGCAGCTGGCACACTCCTGCAGCATCCTGTAGAAAAAACACAAACATGCCCTCTTCTCCATATAAAATGCCTGAACAAGATCATGCCATATGCCAATACGTGGATCCTTCCATTTCACCTAGGCAGAAGTATGCCTAGTTGTAGGGTGCCATAAACACTCAGAGAGTTCCTTGGCATCCAAATTTTAAAATTTAAAATAAAAAGAGCATTATTTAAATAATTGTATAACATACAGGGATATAACTCCCCCATTTTTATTTATTATAATATTGTTTTAAAGTTTTATAACACCTGTTTTATAAGGTATAAGTCCTCTAGGATTAACACTATTATGTGATACAGGAAGAAATTGAGGACACTGAGGACTTCTATTTATAATTTGACTTGTATACCAAATTATTGTCTCCAGCATTATTGTTCTGGTGATATAAAGAATGAGATTGTTTGACTAATTTTTCCTATGTAAGGCCTATAATCTGCCTGGTATCATTGCCCTCTCTCACTAAGGGGTTCAGACAATCTAATCTGAGTTCTTAAATGGCCTATAAAGGAATAGTACATTCTCTGGAAGAGTGGTTAGTGCTCCTACACAAGCTTTATTTACCTAAACATTAAACATTAGTTAGAAATGCCAAGTCCTGTAAATATTGTCCAGATTCAGCCTTAGAAATCCATGGCAGGGCGAGGCCAGGAGTTGAGAGTGAGCAAATGGAGTCTTCCTCTTTCCGTGAGGGTGTGCTATCAACTCCATTACCATTTCCAAAGAGCTAGGTAAGAGTCTATAATTTTGTTCAGTCAGTTGCCTGAGTCAGAGCTCTGAAAGGACAGTGAGTTTTCAGACATTCACACTGAAATCATCTCTCACTGATTTCATGTAGAAAACTTGTCTCCAATCAGTTGTATAGCATAAATAATTGTAAAATTTGAGGGTTAGTATCTAAAAAGGGAAAAATTTTAATCAACTGCAAACCATAAGCCACACATTGGCTATCAGTATATGAATTGAAAGCTTGATTTTTCAACATTTTTAAAACAGCAGCTATAGCATGTACTTCCATGACTCTATCCTACAATTCTGTATTAACACAACAACAGTTTAATCTCCCCTGAGGATATCAAACAAAAGCTTAGGTCCTCTGGTGGTAAGCTTAAGGTGAGGTACTTAGCCAATTAACATATCCATAGAAGCTTAAAATAAATTTCAAATATTGAAAAGAAATAGTGAAACTTTTCTGGAGCAACAGCTACTCCCCAAAATTTAAAGCTTATTGTGAAACTAAAGGTTTGTAGTAAAAATTTCCATATACACTGAAAGATTCAAAGTCCTAACTTCTTACATTGAAGCAGTGACAAAATTACAATATATAAGGCTATTAGCCATTTTTTTGTAAAACTTTTTAATGATAACACTTTATGGCTTCTCTAAAATTATAAGCAAGTTCACTAAATGAAAACCTTTCACAATCACCAGGATGTAAAGAAACAGCATAAAAACAGTTCTCTAAATCTATCTTGAAATGGCAGTTGGAGTTAGCAAACAGGCTGTAATGCTCTCACGAGTTCCATAACAATCTCTATCTGTTTGATTTTTTCTTAATTACAAATATGTGTGAGTAAGCCAATGTAACACTGGCAATCCTTAACCACAATCTTTAAATTCTCCTTATAACACCAGAGCACAACCACAACTTTGGAAAGCAAAACTCAACCTTCAACAAACAATCTAGTCTCTAAAATTCAGTCTCTCCAAAACACCAAGTCTATCCCTCATGCTATAAAGTTTGATTGCCAATTCCTGTATATGAATGTATAATGGTACAGCCTCCAATACCTCAACAAAGAGATTTTGCCCTAAATTCTTTTATAAGTCTGGTTTCTAGGATAAGAATTCCATAAAAATATTATCCCAATTTAGACCTGTTTCCCTAGGTTGGCTTATGCCACATGTTGTCTAGAATGACTCCATTCAAATTACCAGTTTCAAGCCAACTTTCTGTTACCAATGTTACAATTTTTTTAACCATACCCAATAACTTAAAAGCCAATAGTCTATAACCAAGACATGTAGAGCATAGTTATACATTTAAAACCAATCAGAAACAAAAATGAAGTGGCTACACATATCTTTAATATTTAGGCCAAACACCATTTTTACTTTTTCTAGCTGTAATTTTAAGAGAAGCACCTTGTCACCTGCTAAGTCCAATAATCAATTAGTCAGGGATTTTTCTAAGAGAAACAGCCATCAGCTCCTTTACTATAGAAGCTGAGAAGCTGCTGGCACCTTTAAGATCAGCTGGTGCAGACGCTCGCCCCTGGACAGCTTCTCCAGTTGACCTAGGCTCCTAGCTACAGGTGCAGGGCTTCAAATGCCAATTGAAACTGCTTTTTATTTATTTGTTCCTTTTTTGAATGAGTTAAAACTGAATCAAGGTGTGAACGACCGGCAGATAAAGTTTTTACCATTTTTTCTTTTGAACATGAAACATAAAATATTTAAGCAATGAGAAACAAAAACTACAGACATAAACTGACAGACATGGATAGCTTGGTGCACCAAGGACAGACAATAGACATAACTAGATGGTGTCCCAGCAAAGAGACCCAGATATCCTACCTATGGAAGCCAGAACCAGAAATAAGCATTTCTCCAATAGAAGCCAGCAAAGAGGTAGGACGTCTCCTGCCTTCCTTTTGTCCCTAGGAGAGCTCTGAAAAAGCTTCTCTCTTTCTCCAAAGCATCCACAGAGAGTCCACAAGGACTGTTTTTCCCAAACCCATTCTCTCTCATGTCTAGGGTGTAAACTATCTCTAGTCAGGGTCCAAAGACTAAAACATAGTTCTAAAATAACACATACGCAAAAATACTTTACCATTACCTTGCCCCCCCCCCCTTTTTTTTTACAAGTTTCAATCATGCTAGCCCAAATCACTGAGGCCTTTTCTGGCCCATTTACCCCAAAACGTCCCTCCTTCGCCGGCTGGCTTCCCGGGATGACCCGTCAGGAAACCTTCTCTTTCCCAATCTTGGTGGGACCTCCATTTGTCAATGCCTTCACCAACATGCCACCAAGAACGGGGCATAAGCCTGCGGGATTAAAAAACACACATATGCGGGTCATTCGTGTTAAGAGAGAATGCCAAATCTGTAGCTTTATTCACCAAATATATACCCTAAGTTCACCAGGTGGAAAATTCCAGGAAGCACAGTGGGAAAACCTGGCTTAAGGCTTCAGGAACAAAAGACTAAACACGTGCCCCAAATTTCCTGGGGAGAAATCCAGCAAGACCAGCCTAAGTCCCAGGAACAAAGACTGAGAACAAAAGACAGGAACGAATGGACCATCGCCCAGGTGTATGCCCGGTGTGTCCTACCCGGCCAGGGCGTTCCTTTGTTAGGAACAAAAGGCTTCCACATGCATCAGCAGGGGTCAGCAGGGGTCAAACACTGCAGGGGACCCAGGAGGGTCGACAGTTTAAGGTATAAATAATGATGAGTAACCACCATGTAATGAGGGAAAAAGCATTACCAGTGTCCTCAAGCTGGGCTAGGAGAGTTTAATTTTGTTTCTAATCCTTCCCCCATAACCACCAAATGTGTACAGACGTGTGCACATGCATGCACACACAATGGCCTTTTCTCCCAGGCATTCTTTGCATCCTCATTAGCCCCTCGATGCAGCCATCTTTTCTCACAGTTGCTATGTCCCTGGGCTCTGCTCCTCTATCACACATCTGATTCCTTCTTTCTCTGCCACCTTCTCTCTAGCTCCTTTCTTTATCTGACCTTTGACCCCTGCATTTCTAGTCTCCCTCCTCAGTGTATTATCCATTTCCACCGACTTTCCTCTCAGTGATTCTCAGCCCTTAGATCTCCCAGATATAGATTGCCAGCCTAGTTTTACCCACACTCTATTTCCAAACCTCCATCACATCATAGACAGTCTAAACCCATCCTAATAGCACCTCGATTATCCCCAGCCCTCTCCTGTTTATCATTCTCAGTAGTGGCTCAGGCACAGATGGGCGCTTACCAAATTCAGAAGGGCAGGGCTCTGTGGAGCACTACGGAATAGCTGCATAGCTGAATATAAATTTTAAAAATTGACAAATTGAGTCTAATAGAATAAAATTTTACAAAAATAAATGTAAAAACCTGACCATGACTCTGACATCCCAAACAAGTGCTTAGAGGGGTCACATGTCATAAGTTACACAGAGAAAAGCCACAAAGATAGAATTAAATGCCAAGGTCGTTGTAACAGCACATGAAAAAAAAATCAGGGCTGGAGAGATGACTTAAATAATAATGACATTTGCCACCAAGTCCAAAGATCTGAGTTTGAATCCTTGGCCCCATACTGTGGAAGAAGAGAACCAAATTCCAAGAATTTCCCTCTGACCTCCACATGCACACAATGACAACGGCAGGTACACACACAGACTAAAGAAAGGAAAGAGGGAGGGAGAGAGGTCTTTAATTTTTCTCAGCCCTAATTTTAATAACAGTTTTTAAATGCTTGAAACTCCCTTCTAGCCTACCACCCACCAGAGGTAGTAGAAAAGAAAGGTTATTAGGATAAGGGGGAAGTGGACCTGTTTAGAAATTGTTTTTTGGAGCGAATCCCATCTATGCTATTGGGAAATCAGCAGTTCAGTTCACAGGATAACAGCAACAGCTTCATCCACTCAAAACCTTTCACAAATATATCAGCAGTCCAGTTCCATAGAATCGGGATAGCAAACAGGAATCAGTAGCAGTGGCAGGACCTAGCCAGGCCTCAGCAGCATCAACATAGGGGGGACCAGTGACACCAGGAGTCACTGCTCTGCCTCTCTCAAGAAAGCAGAGATCAGCAAAGACGCAAGACCAACACACATCGAAAAGCTAGCTATGCAAGAAAGCCAAGCCTTCATCACTGTCTGTTGAGACCTATTTATACTCCCTCCAAACGTCTCCATGAGTCTTGCCTCAGCACATGAGTCTGTGTTAGCAAAGCTCCATGTGAGTCGGTATCAGCTGACACCACTCTGCCAATCAGCCCAGTCCTCAGAGGCAGCAAGAAGCTGACGGAATCTCAAGAGAAGTTTGGGTTTTTTTGTTTTGTTTTGTTTTTGTTTTGTTTTCTGGGTTTGTTTTGTTGTTGTTGTTGTTGTTGTTTTGAAGTTTGTTTTTGATGTGTTTCTCTCTATGGAGTCACAACAAATGGAGCTCAACAATGCAATGCAATGTAAGGCAGACTAATACATGTGTGCCATTAGCAAAGAATCCTTCATCATGAGTCCTTTCACATGCTTGCTTTAGCCAAACATCCTCTCTCCTGTGTCTGCTTCAGTGAAACACACCTTCACATGTTTGCCCCAACAAAGCACCACAACTGACTTTCCAAAGAAACCAGAAGTTTCCACTGAGAGAGAGAGAGAGAGAGAGAGAGAGAGAGAGAGAGAGATTGATTCCAGGCTGTGAAAGGCAAGATATCTTCAGCAAGGAAGCAAATGTCCTTAACTGACAGCCTGTGATAGTAGCTTCCGACTTTAGTTCTAGACACCATATTCAAAGAAGATTTGACAGGCTCAGGTAGGACCATGGTAGTGTCACTGTGGGCATGGGCTTTAAGACTCTCATTCTAGTTACCTGAAAGCCAGTCTTCTCCTGTTTGCCTTTGGATGGAGATGTAGAACTCTCAGCTCCTCCAACCCCATCAATCATAACAGCGCAGTTCAAACCCCCTGTGTTTGTCTCAATGCCGCTCATCAAAGAGAGAGCAAAGTACAAGTGATGTATGTGGAGATCTGGTTTCTTCATGGGGGAGCTAGCTCAGGGCAGCTTAGGATCAGGGTGGCAGGCTGCAGCCACAGAGGTCAGTGATACTGAGCACCTACTGTATACCTGGTACTCTACCGTGACTGTGCATTTAGTTCTCACCGATCAGCGCACAGTTGGGTCTGCTGTCATTACAGTAGTGGGGAAGACAGGCTAAGTAATGTCACCTGACTAGCACAGCTTCACACAGGGTCACCTGCTGAGCCAGGATTTGAACCCAGTTCTCTGACACTAAGCCCATTTTGCCTTCTTTCTGTCATGCTCTCTCGTTTGCTGAGCAGGCCTGATCCTGATGCAGACAGGCTTATCTCCCCAGGAAAAGAAAAGTTAGTCCATTTCAACTTCACTTTGTCCTTTGTGTTAGCCCCACCACTCTATGGTGCAATCTCATTTCCATCTCTCCAAACCCTTATCTTTCTTTATCTTTCCTATCTCCAATATCATTTCTCATTTCCCCTTTCCTCCCAACCCCGGAACAAGATTGCATTTAACTCAGCATTCCCTCAGTACAAATCACCCACAACATGCCAAAGACAGGCAGACAAGAGGATCAACTATGAAGGACAGACAGCCTCTGGGTCACAGAGAAGCAGCCAAGCAGGTCAGGGAGTAGATTCTTCATCCACGGTCGCCTGCCTCACTCACTCTTACCCCAACAGAATCTTCCACAAAAGGCTGATTGCTGTTCTTGGAAGGTGCCTATGTTATAAAGAGAAGCGGTGTGTGGAACTCAGGGTCATGGCTCTGAGACCACTAACTGTCAGGTACATGACCTGAAGCAAATTGCATAACCTTTCTATCCTTTTTTGTCTGTCATGTGGAGGCAGTAATAGTACCTATTAATGCTACTCTAATCAGCCCAGCTTTCCTGCTCCTCACTTGGAAGTGGCAATAACAGCTACCCAAAGCAAGGATTCCAGGTTTTAAAAATGTGTGAGGGCCTTTAGTACAGAGCCTACTTCTTGCACAGTAAAGGCAAAATCAAGAGCATTTTCTAACATCATAGTGTAAGGGGCCATGATTCACCAAATAATTATACCCAGACTCAAACAGTACGCAAACTCAGAGTGTTTTATTCTGCAGAAGTCCAGCACTCTGGGGTCTCCCATTACCAAGATAGAGAGACAACCAAGTGAGCTTGCAGGCCTGATTTAAAGCACACTAGGGGATTCTGGGGTAGGTGACCTTTATCTTGTTTCATCTCCAGGGACTTCCCATTACCAGGGATTGGGGGCTGGAAACTAAAGTCTGAAAACTGTTGCTGAGGAAGTCTGGAAACCCATTGTCCTTACCTCAGGCCAGATGGCCGGCAGCTTCTAAGGGCAGGGCAGTTTCTGACTAGCTACCTAAAGCCTGGGTTGTTTTGTTTTGTTTTGTTTTGTTTTGTTTTGTTTTGTTTTGTTTTGTTTTTTTCTAGTAACTGACTTGCCTGGGCTTGCCTGGACTTGCCCAGTTCTTAGGTCTAGTCTCCTAAACTGCTAATTTGAAGCCTGTCATGGAGTCATCCAAGCCTTCACAGAGGGCGTTGTCTAAAGTCTAAGACACTGACTTTGGGGAGCTTCCAGCTGATAGGAAAGCCCTTGGAAAACTCTTCCACCACAAAAGTTAAAAAAGAGACCTATGCAAGCGGAAACTTTACCGAAGAATGCCAGCCAGCTAATGTCCAGGAGAAGTTCTGATTTTTCTACAGATTGTAAGGTCTTCCTCTGTGGCATGGGGTTGGGGTTGGGGAGCCACTCCAAAGCTGCTGCAAACAAACAAGAAGGCTCTGGGTTCCTAGAAGTCTCCACTATGCAAAAGCCTCCAGGAAGATAGATAAGCAGTGCGTCCCAAAACATTCCAAAGTGAAGGAGCAGGTCTCTGAATGTAACTAACCTCTTATCTGGGTGGACATAAGGAAGAGCAGGCATTACACCAGGCAGTCACAGAGAGACACACATCACGGCAGGGCTGAAGTCATAAGTGTCTGATGAGGGTCACCCTAATCAGCCTGTTTCCCTTTACTCTGTAAAATATGCTAAACAGAGTTTTAATCCAATGCAGACTGAAGCCCCAGGCAGTCTAAGCCTTCAAAACATTGCAAAGATGTATATGGAAATGAGACTAGCAGGCTTGATCAGTTCAGTTTCGTGGAAGAAACATTTGTCAGGTAAATACACTGTTAGTAAAAGAAAAAAATTACAGCAGGTGATCCCACTAAAAGGAACCAGGAGACCAATCTCTTTGCTTTGTTTTATTTTGTTTTGTTTTCATAAATTTTTATTGGATTTTTTATTTATATTTCAAATGTTATCCCCTTTCCCGGTTTCCCCTCCAGAAACCTGCTAGCCCATCTCCCCTCCACTTGCTTCTATAAGGGTGCTCCCCCACCTTGACATTTCCCTGCACTGGGACATCGAATCTTCACAGGACCTAGGGCCTCTTCTCCCACTGACACCCAACAAGGCCATCCTCTTCTACATATGTGGCTAGAGCCATGGGTCCCTCTATGTGTTCTCTTGGGATGGTGGTTTAATCCCTGGGAGTTCTGAGGGGTCTGGTTGGTTGATATTGTTGTTTCTCTTATGGGGTTGCAAAGCCCTTCACCTAATTCAGTCCTTTCTCTAACTCCTCCATTGGGGACCCCGTTCTCAGTTCAACGGTTGGCTGAAAGCATCCACCTCTGTATTTATTAGGCTCTGGCAAACTCAGACTTTTAACAGAAACAGTGATCCTATGCATCTACATGTGGGTGCTGTAGTTCATTACCCTGCATTTCCAACAGGATTCTGTGCACAAACTGCCTATGTTGGACGCGAGGTGAAACCCCAGCAAGATCTTTCACCAGACGCATTTAATAGGCAATCCTGTTTGGTCTCAGAGTGTTAGGATGAAGTCTGATTTGCTTTTTAAGGAGGAACTCTGGGAGTGGGAAGCTGAAGGGAGGAGGCATAGAGAACTCCATGGATTTTGCATTACCAAGGTGAACACTGCTGTTGGGGTAGACAGGAGGGGAGCCCAAACTTGTGGTAGGTCTCCCAAGAAACATCATCTACAAATAGATGGCAGTTGCTCTGACCTCAAATCCATAAGTCTCTCTCTTATTAGAATGTTCGAAATGTTAATCGGACTCTGAATATCAAATTAATTTGGACAAATCGCAATTGGTACCCATTAGCAGCATTGGAAAGCATTCAGTCTTGATACTGCACTTCACAATCACTCCAGAATGGCACTCTGATTATTTACTTTAATTAATATTTGATTTCTATAAAAAGAAGTGAGTGAAATTATCAAAGCTATCTTTCTGCTTGAGAGTGTCTTACTTCTAGAGGGAAGCCTTCTGTGCAAAGTAATTCTTTCTCCTGTCTAATGGGTGGGTACCAAGCGGCTCCCGGAAGTGCAGCATGAGGTCACAGCCTATAATCTCAGTATGTAGGAGGCAGAGGCAAAGTATCATCGGTTCAAGGCCAGCCTGAGCTCTCAGGGAAAGTCTGGGCTACATGTTGAGACTTTATCTCAAATATCAAGATCTGCATGCCTGGATTCTCAGTGCTTGTGGGGTAGGAGCGGAAGAATCAGTTTAAGGTCATCCTTGGTATATGGTAAATGCAGAGCCAACCTGAACTACCTGGAAGCCAGTCTCAAAAAGCTAAGGGGAAAAAATGACCTAAGGATGTAGCTGAGTGGTAGAGCACTTCCCTGTAGGGGGAGATGCTGGTTCCCTAATTGGTTCTTGATTGTGTCAGTAAAGAAGGTGGGAGCCAAATACTGTGGGTAAAAGTGGGACTTCCAGGTCCCCAGAGGAAAGGAGACTCAAGAGAAGGGGCATTTTCAGCCGGGGTTTAGAATGAAAAGCACACAAAAGCCATGTAAGACCTTGGGGTAGCTAGAACCAGTGGCCTCCACCACCGGCAGAGGCTGGCAGATATAGATTAACTAATATAGATCAGTTGATAAGTTTGGGGCAGGAGATTCTGTGTCCAGCCTCTGTGTTACCTGGCAGGTTCTAAAATAATAAAGCACTCTAATGTTTTTCATCTGTGGTGCAAAGGTGGGCAGAGAAAGAAAAAAGCCAAGGTGGTAGCTGGTGGCTTTCGAGGGGGAGCCCACGGAGTGTGGACAACAGCTCCTGGCTTTCTCAGGAGAGGGGAGGGGCTGGCAGCAGCCAATCTCAGAACTAAGCTGGGAGCAAGGACAGAGGCCCCAAGCAAAGGCAGAAGCATGTTTTTAAAATTGCACGCAACATCACCCAGCGTCTGTAACAACATGGGTTTACTCTCTACTCCCATGGGGGAAGGAGGCCTCAGAGCCACAAGATATACATGTGGATTTAGGATTATTCATAGCTAGTGAATTATCCCTTTTGCTTTACAAAGCAAATGGTCATTCCACATTAGTGCAGCCAGCTTGCGTGTGGTCTGTCCCCTTCTGAGTTTCTTTCCATGGCCATACCAGTGCTACTCTGTTCCCACTCCCAAGTCCTCACCCACTCTGCCACCTTCCCTCGGATACAAAATAGCAGTAGCGATGTCTGCTGCATTCAGAACATGGGTCCTGAGCCTCCTGGTCATTAGATCCATCTAAGTGAATCTGTTCCTACTAAAACACTAACTGCTGATTGCTTGCTAATTCCTCCCATGGTCTCAGACAGTACAGCTCCATCTCAACTAAGACTTTTGAAGTCTTAGACGTGTTTAATGGTGATGCCAAGGTTACTTATATCAAGAGAGCCCCCTCCCATCCCCAACTCCACCCCACCGCCACAACTTAAACCAGTCTCTTAGAAGTCTTTCAATCACACGATGTGCCAAAAATAAATAACTTCACATTCAGCAGTCCATACTGGATTTCCAGGTTAGTCGGGTGCTGGTTCAGTCTTTTTTTTTTTTTTAAAGATTTATTTATTTATTATATATATAAGTACACTGTAGCTGTCTTCAGATACACCAGAAGAGGGCATCGGATCTCTTTACAGATGGTTGTGAGCCACCATGTGGTTGCTGGGAATTGAACTCATGACCTCTGAAAGAGCAGTCGGGTGCTCTTAACTGCTGAGCCATCTCTCCAGCCCAAGGTTCAGTCTTTATTTCAATCATTTTCACCAATGTGATGAGGTGGTGTGTTCTAAAGATAAAGCCATAGTTTATAATCATTCATTATGCACCAGAAACAAGAACCCAGAGCAATCTAATGCATAAGAGGACGAGGAAGATGACTTAGCTGCCAAAAATGCTTGGCTAACCCAAGTTGGAGATCTGGATCCCAGGAAAAGAAATCCCATTTCTGAAAGTTGTGCACATGCACGCACGCACGCACGCATGCACGCATGCTCACGCACACCCACAAACTCTTACAAACACACACAAACATATACTCACACACAAACACACTCACAAGCACACACACAGTCACACAAACACACACACACACACACAGTCACACACACAAACCAATAAAAATAAAATGAGGTTTAAAGGAACATTCACAAAGCTTTTGCTAAGACTATTGCAAGGTAATTTTAGGCAGATTTCTTCATAAAATGCTAATGTTTTCTCCTTTCCAAAGTACTTGTCAAAAAGCTCTTATTGGAGAACTCAAAAAAAAGCCTCAAAAAAAAAAAAAAAAAAAAGACGAACCTGACATTAATAGTCTCCTGAAATCATGTGATTTTTAAAGGTGCTTCATCGTGGATACGCTTAAATTGCACTCCTGGTATTGGGCCCATGCTGAACGGCATTGCAAACTGTTCTATTTATAGCCAACTGTTTCTGCAGCCCGGCTGTTAAAAATAGAAGGCAGCCTAGAGAAGTTCAGAGGCCTGAAGGTTTGTTTTCCTTACTGATGAATGAAAATGAAGCAGGATCTCCCGCTTTGACTGGAGGGAAGGCGTGTGGTGTGTGCCGCAGTGAGCCTAGGTTATCAGACTGAGTCCCGTACTTAGGAAATTCCCGTGCAAAGTGGTAACAAGACGGAGGCTGGGAAACACAGCGGAAGGGGGAGGGTTTGGGTGGCGGCGCTTCCTGTCATTGTTCGGGACTCCAGGTGATAGCCCCAAACTTGGTCCTAGTAAAAAAGTCTTTCCTTCCTCAGAACTATGACTCAGTTCCTCACTGAATACTCTTGCCAGGTCTTCTTTGCCCAGATCAGAGACCACCAGCGGGCCGCCAAAACCCTCTGGGGAAGTGGAGGACTGGTGGGGACATTATACACACTAGCCTAGCTCCATCACCCACCTCACCTCCTTTCTCCTGCATCTGGCCACAAACGCACTCCTCTTGAACATCCATACCTTGAGTGTACAGTGCACACAGTGGCTAAGCTGAGGACTGTGTTCGGGGCTGGCTTCTCTGTATGCAAACACAGATAGGGACCTACTTCCCTCGGAGTGCAAGCATTCCTAGACGCTGCCTGGACTTGACCTACTACCCAGGACTATACCTGCTGCATGCTAACTGCTCAGTTCTCAGTGTACTCCCACGAACGTGGAGCTGTAGTGGGTTCCTGATGAACCAACACTACCACGGAAAAGATATCTGAAGCCATTCCTTTCTGTGTCTTCTTGGTCCCTCTCTCCTTCCTCAGGGTCATTCTGAGACCTATTTGTCTGTTGGTACGTCTTTATTTTAGCACCTTCTCATCCAGGTCTTCCCCACACAGATCCCCAAAATTCTGTTTGTTCCTCCCTTCTTCAACATCCTCCAGAGAAGTTCACAGCCCTTCTGTGTCAGGGAGCCGTACAAGTATCTAGAGCCACAACATAGGAGTCTGTGCTTAATGGGTTTTCTAAATGAATCTTACGCATGGTGAAGAATCTCTGCTATATTCGCAGTGAGATTTTCAAAGTCTTTTATAGATGTATTTATGTTTGAGAGCGGGGGCGTATATGGATAGCACATTGCCAAGTGCATGTGGTAACACCTCTGGAGGTCAAAGGACAACTTGTAGAAGTCAGGTCTCTCCTACTACGTGAGTTCCAGAGATCAGATCATTCAGTTTGGTGGCAAGTACCTTTTTACTGGCTGAGCCACCTTATGGGCACCACAGTAAGATATTTTAAACTAAAATGTAGTGCTGGGTACTCTCAGCTAGCAGTTAGCTGGGACATTAGCTGATTATCTGATTAAAATAATTCACACTCTACAGCGAACAAATAAATGAACTCCACTTTTTGGAGAATTTGCGTTTTGGCATTTTGCAAGCTGTAATTTCCAATTAGTGAAATGTGTGGGAGCCCAGGCCTCAGGGAAGGAAGTCTTCCTAGGGAACGGGAAGACAGGTTCTGGAACTTGGCAGCACGGACAGGGCTGTCCTAAGCACAGCAGCCATTCAGCCTGAAAACAGCCATGGACGGAGCAGGGAGAAAGAAGGGGGAACCCACAGGGAATGGGGGTGGGGGTTAAGACATGGAGGAAGGATAGGGAGGGGCAGCCATCTAGTGTCCCTGCTCACACCAGTGCTGACATCCTGCTCAGATGGGAAAGGACCCAGAAGCTTTCCTTCCCATTGTGCGCTGCAGCAGATAAGGTTGAAATAATTCTACGTCCTGGAGGCTGGTTCACAACCTCAATGGTTTATGTTCCTGAATAAAAGACACGCAGACAGACAGACAGACAGACAGACAGACAGACACACACACACACACACACACACTCACACACAGCCTTTATATTTTAATATGTCTTAAACAGCATAATAGCTGGGCCACTGCCTAACCTCTATGCGCTTAATCCCGAGTTATTACTTACTAATTCTGTTTTATCTTGGCTGCCCCAGACCCAGTTGGACAGGCCTCTGGGCCTAGCTCTCCCGGCTCCTTCACATGGCGGCCATGCCTCTCTGTCCTGTGCTCTCCTCGGGTATGGTGTCTCTCCTCTCCTCCACCTCTCCCAGCATGGTGGATCGCCTTCTTCCTCTCCTGCTCCTGGTCCCAAGCCCAAGAAATCCTACAAACCTGGCCATTGGCACCTTTATTTACCAATCAGAACCAGCTGGGGGCAGGTTCCCAGAAGCTATGTGCACACGCTCCCATACGAACAGTTTTGGGGGGAGCATTATTAGCATTCATAATACAAGCGTCCCTGAAACATCTGTATGATGTTGAAGCTGCCAAGTTGATGGAGGGGCAGAAGCCCATGCTCTTTGCTGCTTCTAGGCCACTTCTACTCCCTCCAAACATTCACCAAGGGTCTGGGCCCTGTGTGCTATCTAGTTTTATGTTAACTTGACATAAGCTGGAGTCATATTTTGGGAGAAGGAACCTCAACTATGAAAATGCTTCCACCAGATTGGCCTGTGGTACATTTTCTTACACGCGCCTGGCCCTGAAGTGTGTAAGAAAGCAGGCTGAGCAGACCATGGAGCCAGGCAGTCAGCAGCATCCCTCCATGGCTTGTGCATCCACCGTGGCTTCCAGGTTCTTGTCCTGATTTCCTTTGATGAGGAACTGTGATGTGGAAGTATCAAGTGAGATAAACTTTCCTCCCCAACTTGTTTATGGCCATGTCATTTTAAGCAACAGAATCCCTAACACACCATCAGCTCCCCCTTCCTCTTCCTGCCTCCTTCAGGGGATTCATCTAATCTCGTAGTTTCTAAGTACTGGCTGTTCGACTAATGACTCCCAACTGCGTGTCTCCAGTCCTAAGTCTCCCCTGAATTCCAGATCTCTCTGTCTATCTATCCTCAGATATTTTACTTTTCCAAAGAAAAAGGACCAAGTACTCAGTAATCATAATATTCTCATTCTCTTACTCTCCTTTCCCCCCTCCCCTCTCCACCTCGCTTTTGCACACATTCACTCACACACACACACACACACACACACACACACACACCTCTACTTACACAACCTCTCACAAAATCCTACTGCTTATGACTAAAAGATTTAAACCTGCAAACTCATGGCCGCCCTGTTCCGCCTCAGCCTTCCAAGTCCCACGTCATCCCAAGCACGAGGCTTCCCACACAGCCTAAACAAGCATCCCGAAGCTGACCCCTCCACCACTACAGCTTGGTAGAAGCAGTAACATCTCTCCTAGACCACTTCACTGCCTCTGAGCTGCCCTTCCTGCCTTCCCCCTTTCCCGATAGGGTCTGGCTGCCACATAATCCCACAATGAACTTTTCTCATGACAGCTCTCTCCTCCAACCCCCTCTCTTGCAACCCAGTAGTTTCCCACTGCTTTTAGACCAGGTAAACACAGTGCCCAAGATGTAATGCTTGGATCTGGGGAGGAACGGAAAAGAAAAGCAATTCAAAGCATTCAAAGCACAGTAGCTCGGCCCAAAACGTCTTCCAGAATCTGTATGCCAACACTGACAGCTTCCTCCTTTTCTCATGCTTGCTGGTTTCATCCACGCCCCATGCCTTTGCCACGCCCCATGCCTTTGCCACGCCCCCTGCCTTTGCCACGCCCATGCCTTTGCCACGCCCCATGCCTTTGCCTTTGATGATGCCACATCTGGAAGGTGCTCATACCTTGCATCTCTAATGCCCTCACCTTCCCTGACCACCTGCCCTAAATAAGCTGTTATCGTCTTGCCTCAGTGTATTTTTCTTTATATCACTTTCCGTCACCTTATTATGACACATATTTGTTAGTGTCCTGCCGATTTGAATATGAACCTCGTGAAAGCTAGGACTTGCTCTTTTGTCCACCACTGCATGCCTAAGTAACGACGAGATGTAAGTAACGACGGCTGTTGACTGAACAGTTATGTGACAGTTCTGTCAGAAGAGCTGGAAGAAAGAACGAAGCCACTGCTTGCTCTCAAGGTCCCCTGTCTGCTGTTTTATGCCCCCATTTGATTCTAATCATTGATCATTTCAGAAGTTCTGGACCTCTTTGCACACACACTAGGAGGAAAAACTTTTTTCACACTGTAAGTGCTGGAAATTGTGCATTCAAAATTACCGAATCACACACTTGGCTTTTACCCATTTACTGAACATAAAACAGCGCTAATGAGATTACGCAATAGGAAGCTTTTTTATTGCAAAATTATATTAACGGAATCTCCTAGGGTCTAAACTGCTCTCGCTGAAAGTTAAGCAAATTCCAGAAATTGCATTAGAACCCTCTCAGTCTTCCATGAGTCTCTGGGGCCAAGACAGGGAAGACTGGATGCTCCCAGAGCAGCTCACTTGCTTTCCACACGTGAGTGGATTTGGCTGACTCTGTGTGGGGACTTCCTTCCTGTGCCTCAGAGAAAAGCCCTGTGTTTCCTCCGGTCATGCCTGTTGTGCAGGCAGTCGTTTCCTCCCATGTGTTACCACAGAGATGGCATTAACCCACTGCCATTTGTTGCCCAGCACATAGCTAGAGGCTAGATGGCTCCCTCATAGAGAATAGCTGAGGTGAAGGCTGAGTGTTGGTCTAGCTTATCCCCTGGAGCCCTGTGAGCTGGGCATGCCAGCATGTTCCTATAATCCCAGCCCTCAGATCTAGAATTCCAGTGATTCGAATGAAAGAAGCTCTTTAAGGAAGAAGTTCCAGAAAGCTGAGGGGAGATGAGCAAGAAAAGGCTCTTTCACCGAATCTGGGGCCAGTCCGGCAGGGGGATTCACGCAAGTTTGCTGGCCTAGTGAAAGGTTCAGTGAAAGGAATAAGGAATAATTATCAAAGGAATAAGATGAAGAGTGATTGATGAGGGCACTCAAAGTCATCCTTTTGCCTCCAATCACACATGTACCCTCCTGTACCCTGAATACACATACATTCATCACATGCACCCCATACACACATATATGCACCACATGTACTACACACACATATATATACACCACATGCACCACACACACATAATATGCACCACATGTACCCTGCACACACATATATATACCACATGCACCCCATACATACACCACATGCACTCACACATACACATGCACCACATGCACCCTGCACACACATATCTATACCACATGCACCCCATACATACACATATATACACCACATGCACTCACACATACACATGCACCACATGCACCCTACACACACATATATGTACCACATATAACACACACACACACACACACACACACACATGCACTACATGTACCCCACAGCATTGAGGATAGAACACCTGGTTCTTGTCGTTGAAGCACACAGTGTCAGTAAGGAAGACAGCATGTAAGGGATAGGGGTATCAGGCTACAGTGGAGTCAACACTGTATGTATGTATAATCATGTGCAGACATATGGAAGACACACATCTTAAACTAATCTTGAGAAAGTTTTAAAAACTTTTTATGTGTACATGTGTGGTGTGCGTATGTATGAGTGTGTGTGGTGTGTTTGTATATGTGTGTTTATTTGTGTGTGTTATCTGTGGTGTATTTGCATGTATGTTTGGTGTGTGCATGTATGAGTGTGTATTGTGTGGTGTGTGATTGTGATATATGTGTATATGTCTATGTGGTGTGTGTGTGTGTGTGTGTGTGTGTGGTGTGTGGTGTGTGAGTTGTAGTACATGTATATATGTCTGTGTGGTGTGTGTGTATGTGTGGTATGTGTATTTGTGTATGTTATGTGTATATATGTAGTATGTGTGTGTATGTGTGACAGGGGTGTGTGGTATGTGTGTGTCTGCATGTATTGTTGAATGTGTGTATGTGTGCGTGTATGTGTGTGATATGTGTGTGTATGTGTGGTATGTGTGTGTACTGGAGATCAAGCCCAAAGCCTCACATGTCTTAGGCAAGCACTCTACCATTAGGCTACACCCTTAGGCCCAGAAGATCAAGGTAAAAACTTGTGTATCTGTCTGAATACACAAAACTGTGATATTTGCAAGGGAGAAAAAAAATGGATGAAACTGAAAACCAAGGGACAAATACTGAATGTTTTTTCATGTGTAGAACAGAGATTCAAAACGTTTTGTTTGCTTGCTTGGTGTGGAGGAGTGAAAACTGAAAAGGGGCCCTTGAGAGGGGGAAGAGATCTTAAGGAAGGGAAGAGAGAAACAGGAATACTTATGATAAGAAAGCAGAAGAGAGCCCCTAAGGGTAGGGAGGGAAGCAACAGAAGCCAGATACAGGGTGGTAGGGGGAGACACAAAGGAGAACCAAGGGTAGAAACACGTGTCTGAGGATCCCATAACAAATCCATCATTACGTATTTTACTTGATTTTAAAACTTATATTTAAAACGTCAACAAAAAGAACAGGGAAAAAAGAAGCTGTCACATAAATAACAGCATCACCCCACATAGACACATGCCGAGCCTGCCGGAAGCCAGAGGGTGAGAAAATAAGACAGGGTCTGTAATTATTAAAACTCAGTGACAACCAATTCAAATGAGAAGGGAAGAGGAAGGATCCCTGCATTTCTAGCTGAGAGAGAGTAACATAATCTAAGACCACCGAAGTAACTGATGTCATAAAGCTAGGAACTACTACGAGATCATCATATCCAGTGGATGGGTAGGGAATGTGTCATAGTCTCTGTCCTACAGCTGTGGCGAGACACCATGACCAAAGTAACTCTAGTGAAAGAAAGCATATCCCTGGGGCTGCCTTGCAGTTTCAGAGGTTCAGTCTATTATCATCATGGTAGGAAACATGGTAGCATCCAGGCAGACATGGTGCTGGAGAAGGAGCCTCCAGATTCACAAGCAGCAAGAAGAGCTAGACTCTGGCCTTGGAATGGGCTTTGGAAACCTCAAAGCCTATTCGCAGTGACACACTTCCTCCCACAAGGCCACACCTTCTAACCCTCTCAAGCAGTGCCACTCTGGGGGCCATTCTCATTCAAACCACCCCAAAAGGATGCACAGTATTTAGAAGAATTGGATTCTAATCCTAGCTCTTCATCTGATCAGACATCTGGGTGTCTGCCTACCACATGCTGGGGCTGCAGGCATATCCAGTATGGTCTTTGCTCTCCTGCCAAGAGGATGAAGAGGGCTCTGGCAAAAAGGACTGGGCAAAATGGAAACTCAGGAAATGCTTCTCCAGGAAGCAGCTTGGGAGAGTGAGAGCATATGTAGTGTTCCCATTCCCAGCAGAAGGCAATAAGGGCCTCAATTAGGACACGATGGAGCACTCAAGAGACTGGAGCGTCACCTGAGGCTGGCACAGTGTGCTAGACACCCGACTACACAGGAGCAGAAGGTGCTTCTAGAGGTCTTCACGCTGAAGAATACTTGTCACATCTGCATTTTAGAAAGCCCTAAACCTCCGTAGGTTAGTGCATCCCAGGCCCCCTTTGATCGCGCCATCCTTTGTGGCTAACCCCTCTCTGTCAGCTGTGTGTGATTGATTACAGAGCCACGATGCATTCATTCTCCATTACGTCTCTAGTGGGGCACAGGTGGTGGATTGCATGAGATCTCGATTCTTATTTGCCCCCGGAACTCTATCGTCCACTTCTATTTATTCTATAGGGAAAGCATACACCATACTTGAAAGTCTTATTTTATTACAACAAATACCCATATAGGCAATTAAGACCAAGACTCTTAAACTTGTGACGATAAAGGCTCATAAATTATGATTCTGGACTCTCTGTCCACTCTGTGACCTGAGAAACCTTCCAGCATCCTGGAGGAATGTGTGGGAATTTTTAATTCAAATAGAATTACATCACTTGCTGGATGGTGGTAGCATGCACCTTTCATCCCAGCACTCAGGAGGCAGAAACAGGTGGATCTTTGTGAGTTCAAGGCCAGCCTGGTCTACAGAGCAAGTTCCAGGGCAGTCAGACCTATAGGGGGAAACCCTGTCTCAAAAGAGAAAGGAAGAAAGGAAGAAAAGAAGGGAGGGAGGGAGGGAGGGGGAGGGAGGGAGGGAGGGAGGACGAGAAGGAAAGGGAAGGAAGGAAGGAAGGAAGGAAGGAAGGAAGGAAGGAAGGAAGGAGAAAGAAAAAAGAGAGAGAGAGAGAAAGATGGAGGGAGGGAGGGAAGGAGAATTACATCACTTTCTCCTCTTTTCCAGCCCCTCCCACCAACCCTCCCTACAACATCCCCCATGCTTTTCTCTCAAGTTGATAGTCTTTTCCTCTATTATTGTGACCTGTGTATGCATGTATGTTTGTATGAATATATGTATGTATGTATGTATGTGTATGCACACATTTACATGAATACAACCGGGCCCCAACCAGTACATCTTCATCTCAGTGCCTGCATCTATGAACATAGTTTTGAAAAGCCATATATCTTACCATGCTATCCCTGAAGCTGGTAGAATACTTCAAAAGAAAAAGGAAGGAAATCATTTGGGTTTTTTTTTTTTTTTTTGGTTCTTTTTTTCGGACCCAGGGCCTTGCGCTTCCTAGGCAAGGGCTCTACCACTGAGCTAAATCCCCAACCCATCATTTGGGTTTTTATGGGTAAATTTCAGTCATCAATTTTTTTGATATAGTTCTTTAACTTTGATTGATTATAAATGTGCTGTTCATTGCTGGCCCTGTGACATTACACAACTCTATATGTCTAGAGAAGGATTTTAACTAAGAATGAGGTTTAGGAAGATTTTGCATAGGAAGATGCCTTTGTATTGATTTGTTTTAAACATCCTGACTGCAGCTTCCCTCCCTCCTCTCTTCCAAGCCGTTCCCCTGCCACCTCCCCTCCACGTACTCCCCCCACCCCAATCCACTCCTGCTGCATTTCTCTTTAGAAAAGGGCAGGCCTCCCCTGGATATCAACCAGCCAAGGCATATCAAATTGCAGCAAAACTAGGCACCTTCTCTCCTCTTAATGCTAGACAGGGCAGCCTAGAAGGAAAAAAGGATTCCAAAGGCAGGCAACGGAGTCAGAGACAGCCCCTGCTCCCACTGTTTAAGAGTCCCACAAGAAGACCAAGTCCACAACTGTCACATGTGTGGAGGACCTAGGTCACTCCCATGCAACTCCTGATTGGTGGTCTGGTCTCTGTTTCTATGAACTCAGGTTATTGATTCTATGAGGATTCTTGTGGTGCCCTCGACCCCTCTGGCTTCTACAATCCTTCCTCCCCCTCTTCCACAAGATATCCCAAGCTTCCACTTATGTTTGACTGTGAGTGCCTGCATCTGTTTCCATCAGATGAAAACTCTCTGATGACAATTAGGCAGGGCACCAATCTATGAGTATAGCAGAATATCATTAGGAATCATTTCATTGACTTTTTTGCCTATTTTGTTGTTGTTGCTGTTGTTCTTATTCCTCCTCTTCCTCCTCCTCCTCCTCTTCCTCCCCCTTCTCCTTCTTCTCCTTCTTCTCCTTCTCCTCCTCCTCCTCCTCCTCTTCCTCCCCCTTCTTCTTTCTTCTTCTCCTTCTTCTCCTCCTCCTCCTTCTTCTTTTCCTTCTCCTCCTCCTCCTCCTTCTTCACCACCCAGTCTCTGATTCCTGGTCCTCCAGGAAACATCAGGGCTGGGCTGCCTTTCATGGCATGGGTCTCAAGCTGGACCATTTATTAGCTGGCTATGCCCATAATTTTTGTGCCGCCTTTACCCCAGCACATCTTGTAGGCGCCACAAATTATACACCGACTGTTTTGTGGCTGGGTTGGTGGCCCAATCCCTTCACTGGAAATCTTGCCTGGTCACAGGATGTGGCTTGTTCAGACTCTGTGTCCCTATTGCTAGGATCACCTTAGCTAGGGTCACCTTCATAGATTCCTGGAAGTTCCCATTACACTGGATTTCTAGCTTCTCCCTGAGATGCCTCCCAATTCCAGCCGTCTCTCCCAATATTGTCTCCCTCCATCTTCCCCACATCTGATCCTTCCTGTTCCCATCCCCCCAGCACCTTCCTCAGTTCACCTGTGGTGTCTATTCTATTTCCCTTCTTGAGCATCCCCTCTTGAGCCCTCCTTCTTACATAGCTTCTCTGGGTCTATGGACCGTAGCATTATCAGCTAACGGTCACTTATAAGTGAGCACATATCATGTTTGTGTTTCTGTGCCTAGCTTACCTCGCTCTGGATGATCTTTTCTACTTTCATCCATCTGCCTGCAAGTTTTATGATGTCCTCATTTTTAACAGCTGAGTAACTGTCCATTGTGTAAATATACCACACTTTCTTTATCCAGTCTGGGGTTAAGGGACATCTAGGTTGTTTCTAATGTCTGGCTATTTGAATAAAGCTTCTATGAACAGAGTTGAGCAGTGTCCTTGTAGGAGGATAACTCATCCTTTAGGTAGATGTCCAGGAGTGGGATAGCTGGACCCATCCCCATCTTTCTGGGGAATCATCATATTGATTTCCATAGTAGCTGCACAGTGTGCACTCCCACCAGCAGGGGAGGAGTGTTCCCCTTGCTCCAAGCCCTTGCTCCACATCCTTGGCAGCATGGCCTGTGCCTTGTGTTTCTGATCTTTGCCTTTGATCTGAGAGGGGTAAGGCAGAATCTCAGTGTCATTTTGATTTGCATTTCCCTGATAATGTTGCACAACAATTCTTTAAGTGCTTCTCAGTCATTTCAGAGTCCTCTGTTGAGAATTCTCTGTTATATCTATGCCCCATTTTTATATTAATTATGTGGTTCATTATATTATATTAATTATGTCTAGTTTCTTGAGTTCTTTATATATTTTGGATATCAGCCTTTTGTCAAATATGGAGTTGGTGGAGATCTTTTTCTGGGTGAATATTTGTAGAATGGCACTTTGTCCTTTGTCAGTGTCCTTTGCCTTACAAAAGCTTTTCAGTTACATGAGGTTCCTTTTATTAATTGTCTTATTATTAAATGTATTCATCCACAAATGATATGATAGTATAGTATACATAAGCAACTCCAAAATTCTACTTTGGAATCCTGACAACTGATTAAAATGTTCAGTAAAGTGGCCAGATACAAAATTGACTTTAAAACAATCAATAGCCCTCCTATACAAATGATAAACAGGCTGAGAAATGAATTTGGCAATGTTCCTTCTGTTTCTATTTCGTGGAATAATTTGAAGAGTATTGGTATTAGTTCTTTATAATCTGGTAGAATTCTTCCCTAAAATCATCTGTCCTTGGGCTTTTTTGGGGGGTTGGGAGACCTTTAATGACTGCTTTTGTTTCCTTGGGGGCTATAGGTCTGTTTAAATTGTTTATCTGATCTTGATTTAACTTTGACAATTAGTATCTATAGAGAAAGTTATTCATTTCTTTTAGATTTTCCAATTTTGTAGTGTACAGGTTTTTGAAGGATGACCTAATGATTCTTTGGATTTCCTCCATATCTGTTGTTATGCCTCCTTTTTCATTTCTGATTTTATTAATTTGGATATTCTCTCTCTGCCTTTTAGATCATTTGGTTAAGGGTTTGTTTGTCTTGCTGATTTTCTGAAAGAACCAGCTCTTTGTTTCATTAAATTTCTTGTCTTGTTCTTTCTGGTTTGCTGCTACATTGCTAGCATGAGATCTCTCTAATTTCTTTATGAAGGCACTTAGTGCCTTCCTTAGTGCCTTAGCGAGTCTTGCTCTTAGCACTGCTTTCATTGTGTCCCATAAGTTTGGGAATGTTGTGCCTTCATTTTCATTGAATTCTAGAAGTCTTTCATTTCTTTCTTTATTTCTCCTTTACCCAGTGGCCATTCAGTAGATAGATGTTCAGTTTCCACAAGTTTGTAGGCTTTCTACTGTTTCCGTTGTTGCTGAAGTCCAGCTTTAATCCAAGGTGGTCTGAAAAGATACAGGTGCTTATTTCAATTTCCTTGTATCTGTCAACATTTGCTTTGTGACTGAGTATATAGTTAATGCCGGAGAAGGGTCCATGAGAAGAAGGTATATTCTTTTGTGTTGGGGCAAAGTATTCTGTAGATATCTGTTACGTCCATTTGAATCATCACATCTGTTAGTCCATTATTTCTCTGTTTAATTTCTATCTGGATGACATGTCCATTGGTGAGAGTGGGGTTTTAAAGTCCTCCACTATTAACGTGTGGGGTTTGATGTGTGAGTTAAGCTTTAGTAATGTTTCTTTGATGAATGTGAGTGCCCTTGTATTTGGGGCACAGATTTCAGAATTGAGATGTCATCTTGGCAGATGTTTTTTCCTTTGATGAGTATGAAGTGTTCTTCCTCATTCATCTCTGTTTATTTATTTTGGTTTGAAGTCTATTTTGTTATATACTAGAGTGACAACACCAGCTTGCTTCTTGGGTTTATTTACTTGAAAAAAATCTTTTTTTTTTACAACGAGTTTATGAAATTCGTAGGCAAATGGTTGGAACTGGAAAATATCATCCTGAGTGAGCTAACCCAATCACAGAAAGACATACATGGTATGCACTCATTGATAAGTGGCTATTAGCCCAAATGCTTGAATTACCCTAGATCCCTAGAACAAACGAAACTCAAGATGGATGATCAAAATGTGAATGCTTCACTCCTTCTTTAAATGAGGAAAAAGAATACCCTTGGCAGGGAAGGGAGAGGCAAAGATTAAAACAGAGACTGAAGGAACACCCATTCAGAGCCTGCCCCACGTGTGGCCCATACATATACAGCCACCCAATTAGACAAGATGGATGAAGCAAAGAAGTGCATACTGACAGGAGCCGGATGTAGATCGCTCCTGAGAGACACAGCCAGAATACAGCAAATACAGAGGCAAATGCCAGCAGCAAACCACTGAACTGAGAATAGGACCCCCGTTGAAGGAATCAGAGAAAGAACTGGAAGAGCTTGAAGGGGCTTGAGACCCCATATGAACAACAATGCCAAGCAACCAGAGCTTCCAGGGACTAAGCCACTACCTAAAGACTATACATGGACTGACCCTGGACTCTGACCTCATAGGTAGCAATGAATATCCTAGTAAGAGCACCAGTGGAAGGGGAAGCCCTGGGTCCTGCTAAGACTGAACCCCCAGTGAACTAGACTGTGGGGGGGAGGGCGGCAATGGGGGGAGGGTTGGGAGGGGAACACCCATAAGGGGGAGGGGGAGGGGGATGTTTGCCCGTAAACCGGGAAAGGGAATAACACTCGAAATGTATATAAGAAATACTCAAGTTAATAAAAAAAATCTTTTTTTCAGCGCTTTACTCTAAGATATCTATCTATCTTTGATATTAATGTATGTTTCTTATATGCAGCAGAATGATGGATCATGTTTTCACACATTCTGTTAGCCTGTGTCTTTTAATTGGGGAATTGAGTTTATTGATGTTGAGAAATATTTATGACCAATTGTTAATTCCTGATTTGTTTGGTTTTTTTGTTTTGTTTTGTTTTTGTTTGTTTGGTTGGTTTTTTTTTTATTGATGGCGGTGGTGGTGGTGGTGGTGGTGGTGGTGGTGGTGGTGGTGGTGGTGGTGGTGAAGTGTGTGTGTGTGTTTCCCTTCTTTTGGTTTTGCTGGCATGGAATGATTTATTTCCTGTGTTTTCTTGGGTGTAGTTAATTTCTTTAGGTTGGAATCTTCCTTCTAGTCTCTTATAGGGCTGAATTTGTAGATAGATACTTAAATTTGGTTTTGTTGTGGAATATCTTGTTTTCTCCATCTGTGGTGATTGAATGTTTAGCTGGGTACAATAATTTGGGATGGTATCTGTGATCTCTTAGAGTATGCAGGACATCTGTCCAGGCCTTTCTAGTTTTTAAAGTTCTCTGATGAGAACTCCGGTGTATTTATAGTAGGTCTGCTTTATATGTTAGTTGGCCTTTCCCATTGCAGTTTTGACATTTTTTCCTTCCTTCTACACACTTAGTGTTTTGATTATTATGTAGCATATGTAGCAGGAGGGGTTTTCTTTTCCAGTCTAATCTTCTAGATGTCTTGTAAGTGTCTTGTACACTTACATGCACCTCATTTTTAGGTTAGGAAAAATTTCTTGTATGGTGTTGTTGAAAATATTTTCTGGGTCTTTGAGTCAGATTCTTCTCATTCTTCTCTTCCTGTTATTCTTAGGCTTGGTCTTTTCATAATGTCCGAAATTTCCTGGATACTTTCTGTTAGGGATGTTTAGATTTAGTATTTTCTTTGACTGATATGTCGATTTCTTCTGTTGTATCGTCTATGCCTGAGATTCTCTCTTCCATTTCATATTCTCTGTTGGTCATGCTCACATCTGTAGTTTCTGTTAAATTACCTAGAGTTTCCATCTCCAGGATTCCCTCAGTTTGTGTTTTCTTTATTGCTTTATTTCCATTTTCATATCTTAAACAGTTTCATTCACTTCCTTCATTATTTTGTTTGTATTTTCCTGGATTTCCTTAAGGGATTTATTCATTTTCTCTTTAAAGGCCGCTATTATCTTCATAAATTGGATTTAAGGTAATTTTCTTGTGCTTCAGCTGTGTTGAAATATCCAGAGCTATTGCTGTGGTAGGATAGCTGGCCTCTGGTGGTGCCATATTACCCTGGTTGTTGATAGAGCTCTTACACTAGGCTCTAGTCATCTGGATTTAGAATTATTATAGGTTTAGGTGCTGATTTCTGAGTTTGTTAGATGGATTTTTCCCCTTGGTTTCTGTTTCCTCTCTGGTCTTCCAACCTAAGTGGCCTGTGGTTCTCATGATTAGCAAGTCTTCAGGTCCAGTAGATTGTCTCTACTGGGGTCTTTGTGGCCTGTGTGACCTCTGGAGTTTGAGTGCCAACATTGCCTCTGGGGTTCCAAGTACCTGTGTGTCTCTGGAGTTCTGAATACTTGCTTGGTCTGTAGGGTTCTTAGAACAGCATGGGCTCCAGTGAAACAGAAGTCTTATGCTGAAGTCGTAGGCTGGAATATCAGAAGTCTTATGCAGTCAGTGCTCTGAAGTTGTATGCTGGAATATCACTCCATCTGATTTTTAATAGTACTGATTCTAGAATTCTTTGAGAACTTTTTCAATCATAGCTTTCCCATTGTATTATGGGCTAAGTGAAGATAAGCATTCTTTAGGAAACAGCAAAGTAAAATTGAGTTTCGATTCCATCACATTCTAGTCAGAATGACTATCATCAAAAAACATAGATACTAGTTAAGATGTAAAAGAGAGGGAACATTTCTATACTACTTATAAGAATGTAAACTGGGCAGAAACTATGGAAATCAAGGAAAGCATCAACAATAACAACAAAAAAACTAAAAATAGAACTTCCACATTGCATAGCTGTTCCACTCCTGGACTTATACCCACAGGACTCTAAGACAACAACTGCAGAAATACTCCAATATGTTTACTGCTGCACTACCATTATTCACAACAGCCCCAAAATGAAGCCATCCTGGGAACCTTCCTAGCATTATAAGTAACAGCCTCTCACCTGGCCACCCAGAGGTCCTTAAGCAACAGATACAAAGTAGGAAACCAGCACTTTTTTCATAGTTTTAAAGACTTCTACTTTCTTCTGAGTTTTATAATGGCTTACTTTTTTTAAAAAAAGATTTAGTTAGTTAGTTAATGTATATGAGGACACTGTAGCTGTCTTCAGACACACTAGAAAAATGCATTGGATCCCATTACAGATAGTTTTGAGCCACCATATAGTTGCTGGGAATTGAACTCAGGACCTCCGGAAGAGCAGTCAGTGCTCTGAACTGCTAAGCCATCTCTCCAGCCCAACCAGTGCCTATTAAAGCACAAATCAGCATTTATCAGTACAGAACAGTAAGAGTTAGGTTTCCAGAGGCCATGAGCTTCTGGCCCACAGAACAGTAAGACAGAGTTACAAGGCCTTGACTTGTTAACTGTTCATTAACCAGAAAGAAAAGGGAAGAAAAGAAAGAAAATATTTTACATGGGCAATATGCACAAACATGCATGCACTCATGCACACACATTCTGGTCGAGCCTGACCACCTCTCTCATCAACTCCCTAAGTGTTCATGCATACTTACATACATACACATACACACACACACACACACACACACACACACACACATCACATAAACATATACACAAAGAGACATATACATATATGCATTTAATGGATCAGGTTGAGCCTCAAATGCCACACACATATAAATATATGGATGTAAAGAGCAGAGCCGCCCAAGCCACCACTTCATTCCTTTTCTATGGCCTTTTGATACCTTCTTAGACAAAGTTCTTTACAAACTTACCTCATAGATAAAATGTTACACAAAAGGGGAGTTACAGAAGGATGTTGATAGTAAGTTCAAAGCAGTTTTTCATTCTATAAGCTCATTATAAGTTCAAAGCAACAGTTTCACATGACCTTGCTTTATCATAGTACACACCTATGGCTTTATCCTTGGAACTGACCTAGAATGAATGTTTTTCCTTGATCACAAATCTTTCCCAAGCCTATTTCTCTTTTTAGGTGTAATTATGAAAACTCATTGCATTTCTTATTATGCAGTCTTACTTACTATTATGAGGAATGGGCACATTTTGTTCTTGATTCTATCTTTATTATATCTTTATGGCAAAACAACTAAAACCATCTCTTAAAACTTTCTTCCTAAAATTATTTGAATCAAATCAGGAGTTAATAATAACAGCATTAATTCATTAAATATAATAATAAACATCAGGATTCATCAAAGTTCATCTTTATGTTGATCTGCAGGAAATCTGCCAAATAGAGTGGGTTAATGACCAGGAACCATTAGTCTATATAACAATGACAGGGAAGGCATATCAGCAACAAGAAGCAATCCTCAGATGAAGATTCTTGGGACCTTGCCTCTCAGAGCTCACCCACCATAGGCCATGCAAACATGATAGGCTGGCTCCAGGAAAGTCACCTGCTAACCTAGACTCTCTTAGATGGCTCCTGACAGAGCCAACCTAGATGTCCATCAACAGATGAATGCTACATACACAAGAGATTTTGTTTCAGATGTGAGGAAAAATGAAACATTGATGCTTACAGGAGAATGGACGGAATTGAAAACACATTAAATGCAATAAGCCAAACTTTAGAAAGGCAACTATCACATAGTCTCTCTAATATGTAGAATCTGGATTTAAATTTTTATATTTCTATTTTTATTTCTCCAAAGAGAAGAGGAGAACAGCGAGAGGAGGTGGCAGAAGCTAGGCACTGAATAAAAATATCAGATGCACGAGTTCAGAAATATATATATACATTGTCCAGGGGATATAATTAAAAACAAAATATTGTGGAAAAAGGACCAAAATGTGTGTGTGTGTGTGTGTGTGTGTGTGTGTGTGTGTGTGTGTGTATTCTCTGTGTCATACTTGTAGAGGGAGGGTGTGTGTGTCATACTTATCAGGGAAAGGGTGTGTGTGTCACACTCTCAGGAGGTGTGTGTATAGGATTATGTGTGTGTGTGTGTCACACTCTCAAGAGGTGTGTGTATAGGATTATGTGTGTGTGTGTGTGTCACACTCTCAAGAGGTGTGTGTATAGGATTATGTGTGTGTGTGTGTCACACTCTCAAGAGGTGTGTGTATAGGATTATGTGTGTGTGTGTCACACTCTCAAGAGGTGTGTGTATGGGATTGTGTGTGTGTGTGTCACACTCTCAAGAGGTGTGTGTATGGGATTGTGTGTGTGTGTGTGTGTGTGTCACACTTGGTGAAGTAAGAATAAGATGAAAGTGGGTGTGTATGACAAGAGCACTCAGGCCAGAGGAGTAGAAAGGACAATAGAGAAATGAGAGAAAGCAGTAGCCTTATTCGCAGTAGGAAGGAAGAGTGGGGGAGGGGGCTGACTAGTCAGTGGCAGCAGAGACAGATTCGAGAGAACACAATCCAATTCAGATTTGGACTTGGCATGTGTAACACCCAGTTTGGGTTTGCTTTTGCTGACTCTTCTGAAGGATGGCCATAAACATGGTAAAGTGCTTGTGTGTGGTATAAACCACCAGATGGGAAGGCAAAGCGATTACAAAGATGGCAAGCGAGCGCCTAGTTAGTGCCCCATGATGTAGGCGTGTGGGACCCTTCAGATCACCTGAACACACACTGAAAGCTGAGGATTCAACACTCTCACCCTGCCTCGAGCCTGTCCTGTGAGCATCGTAGGGAGAGCCTTTTGACCCCCTAGATAAAAGATGGGGTAACTTCAGGCCAAACTGGACATCATCTCAACTCAGAAATCAGTATCCACTCAGCATGCAAACGAAAGGCCTACCAAGTAATTCATCCTGTTGTCCACTTTAACAGAGTCCACAGGCAGCCTTAGTGTGGATGAGAGAAGAACAGGGGAGCTTTCTGAGTCAACCTTCCCCTGAGCCACCTTGTGAGAAAGGTCACAGGAGAAAACGCTGTACCTGGCACCCAAATCTAATCACATTGCAGAACAGCCAATGGGACACAGACCTGCCCTCCCAGCAAAGTTTTCCCACAGTGGCCAGAAGACCATTTTAGTACCCACTCTGCCTGTGCTGACATCAGGACATCAAGTTCAAAGAAAATTAGGAGGCAAAAAATAAATAAATAAAAATAAAAATAAAAAAGACAGTGAAAAGGGCAGGAAAAAAATTAAGATTTTTAAAAGTATGACACTGATGGGATGGTTCAGTGGGTAAAGGCTCTTAACTCCAAGCTTGGCATCTTTAGCTTTGAGCCCCCAGAACTCCCCTCCCAAAAGCTGCCCTCTGATCTCCACACGCATGCCAAGGCATAAATCACCTCATACCCTCACAAACAAACAATTCCTATAATTTTTATTATAAAAAAATTGAACAATGAAAAGATTCAGCATAGGAGTGTCTGGGGTGGGGTTACAGATACATCACAGGGGTGTCTAGGGCGGGGTACAAATACATCATAGGAGTGTCGCAGGCAGGGTACAGATACATTATAAGAGTGTCTGGGACAAGGTATCATCTTATCCCATTCCTCCCATTCTTAGGCATTTCCTCCATGCCTATCTATACACACTGTGTAAAAGTTAATGTTCAAGCAATGGGAAAATATCTTCCCTAGTAGACCTAAGTTGAGAGAGCACACCCATCATTTTGCTTCCTTGGCTTAGATCTTTAATGGGTGCGAAAGGAAATTAAAGGAATTAATAATCCCAAAAGTTCTGAAGCAGGAGTCTTTCAGCCCTACTTATTGCTGAAGGTTTTCCTTACCAGATTGTCATACATTCCTTTGCATTTGACAAATGCCTTTGCTGGTGTGTGTTGTTGTTGTTGTTGTTGTTGTTGTTGTTGTTGTTGTTGTTTTCTTTTGTTTTGAGAAAGTTTCTCACTATGTGGCCTTGACTGGAACTCTCATGTAGACAAGGTGGCCTCCCACACAGAGATTTGCTTGCCTCTGCCCCCAGAGTGCTAGGATTACAAGCAAGTGCCACCTCCACAGATGTATTTTGATCACCTTATTAGGTTGGGAGTTCAATGATGAATAGCGCATTCTCCCTCCCAGAGTAAAGTCTAATGCCTCCCTTCTTACTGGCACCTGACCACCACCATCAATTTCAGCTGGGAGGTCTCTCAGCAGGCACTCTGAGGCCTTAAGCCTGCTCCAGACTCACTGAGTCAAAATCTGCCCATTTTGGACACCCAGGTGATTGTCCTGCCCACAGAAGTAAGAGAAGTGCTGACTTAACTGATGGAAATCGAATCTCCTGCTTCCTTTCTGCTATTGGTTCAGCGGTACTTAAAGATCAGGCGGCCTTCGAGCTGAGGGATGGGAGCACAGAAGCCCTTGGTGACAGATCAAAATCTGCTAAAGGAAAAAGAAAGCTTGTGAGGTAGTTGCTCATCATAAGGGGCTGCAATCCACCTCCCAGAGATGCCGGGAATCACAGGTCCCTGTCAGAAGTGTACACGGTTCCAAGAAGAGTGGGAGAAAATTGGCAAAACGTATTGAGTCAATGAGTAAAGGCAGTTGGGATCACCCCCTTACTCATTTTCACAACTGGGATTCGTTGGCCATTGCCCCAAAGAGCCTAGCCTCTCTCATTTCTCAGTGACTGTCCCCTCCTCCCACTTGTAGCTGTCCTGACTGAAGGGGCTCCAGACCCTACTACCCAGGAGACTTTTCAACACCAATAAGCACATAGAAAACTCAACAAAGTATCATTTAGGTGGTGTGGACCGTGTGGCTATTGTGTGTGCTGCTCTCCTGAGCCGTGATTCAAATGACAGCTTCAGAGAGGACCTCTTGGCAATGGAACACGGGGAGCTCAGAGCCCATGACATGTTACAAGGTCAAACCCGACTGAACAAAGATCTGAAGCAGTATTGAATAACTTATTTATTCAGCCCTGCTCTGTACAGACCTGGGAGAACGTGACATCTGTTAAGATACCTCCCCGGTGGGAAATATCCATGGTGCATGAAATGTTAGCAAATTTTTTGAAAAGAGCAAAATGTCTTGCCCGGCAGTACTAACAGTGTAGCCATACTGAAGCCTCTCTATGGTACTGCAAACTGCCCTGATAACACATAATCTTAAGTCAGAAGGGGAATGGCCACACAGGAGAGGAGAGCCTTGCCTTCTATTACCCTTTCTGTCAATGCCCTTCACAAATCTGTATGAAGAGCCAGGTCTTGCCTGGCTTTCAGGCAGAAATGGCCCACTGTGCATGCCGTGTAAACAACAGCAATAACATTTTACTATTACTCCTCAACCCAAGTGGCTTCCTGGTATGATGCAGGGACTGTTTATCTTCTGAGCCCCACTGCAACCAATATTCTGGCTATTTTCAGCCTAGTGATCTGCAGAACTATCACACGCTCCGCAGATGTCATTGCATGGTGATGTCATACACGAGGAAGAAAAAAACTACCAGGCATAGAGGTGTCTAAGCAAATCAGACACAGGCAAACATTCTCAGAAAACCTTATGAGGAGTAGCCTGCAGAGAACTGGGGCCAGGACCGAGGATAGACAAGTAGAACACCTGATATACAAAATGTGAGGCAGTCCTTACATCGACTGACATAGCCAACCTTCCAACTGTGATCCCTTACATTTGAAACGAAGGCACTGAACTCGCTTTGTCCCAGTCAGAACCTAGCTCACTGGCTTCATGCCATGATTTTCTCAATCCTTCCTAGCTCTCCATTGATTGATACCCTAGGTGAAGAGACCCACTATCCAACAAAGTCAAGAAAAAAAACCCAGATCATTTGGGAGAGAAAACGTGAGTGATCAATAGTGAGTTTACGATGAGGTATCCAGTCAAAGATTTCACTGAGTGAAAGCCACAGGCACCTCAAGAAAAGGGAGAGCCAAGACTTGTTGACCAGTGATCTGTCCCAGTCAGTACAGAGCCCATCTGTCAGATCAGGATCCTGCCTTGGGGTGTGGACCCAGAGAGTGGGGAGATGGGCACAGCTCCACAGCCACGGTGTTCTGTTTCCACAAGAAGCCTCAGGACCTTCAGAACACAGCAGCTGTTCTGTGGGTAGCTCTCTTCTCCCCCAGGTATGAGTGTCCTGCTCTAAGGGCTGATCAAAAGCCTTCCCAACACCCATTTCTCCCAGTGCAGTCCACTGAGACTCCATCTCACTCTGTGCACAGCATTAGACACTTACTTCTTCCCCGATAAGCTCATGATGGTCTCCATCCCAAAATGCCACGAACATGAAGCCAACCTGGGCAGCTTAGAGCTAAAGGAAAGGAAACAAATGGGCTGTGGCTCATGGTTGTTCACAGTGACTCCCAGAAAAGCCAGCTTCTCTATGCTGATTGGTGTCTTTGAGACCATGAAAGGCGTCTCCCTGCTCTTCTTCGAGACACACAAATACAGCCCTGAGCACTTCTGTCTGCCATTCTCTCTTCCACGTGCTGCTTTTTACCTTTTGGGGAGGAAGGGAGTTTGAAACAGGGTTACTCTGTGTAGCCCTGGCTGTCTAGAACTTGCTCTGTAGACCAGGCTGACCTCAAATCCAGAGCTCTGCCTGCCTCTGCCTCCCAAGTGCTGGGCTTAATGGTGGGTGCCACCACCACCCAGCTACATTTGTTTTATTTTATGTGTATAGTTTTTGTTCTGTTTTGAGTTTTTGTTTTTGTCTTGTTTTGGGTTTTTTGCCTGCACATGTGTCTGTATATGGCATGCATTCCTAGTGCCCATAGAGACAAGAAGAGAGGGTCCCCTCGGACTAGAGTTGCAGATGTTTGCCCTCTGCCATCTATGTGCTAGGAGTCGAACCCTGGTCCTTCTGGAAGAGCAGCCAGTGCACTAACTCCTGAGCCATCTCTCCAGCCCCAAGCACCTTCTTTTAAACACCTATTTCCATATTGTGCTTCCCACATTTCCTTTTCTGCCATCCTTGGCAGAATCCAGCTGGAAACCTCAGGCACTCATCTGTGTGAAATTAAAATAGAAAGGTTTTCCAAATGGGACATTCAAACTAGTAGAACCCTGGACCCACAAACCTAACTTCTGGGCTCTGTTCAAAGTGGCACAGCATTCAATGTTAAGGACTCCCTGCAGCACTCTATAAGACACACCATTCCTTGTGTAGTTTTAACACTGTCGAGAGACAGCGTTCCCTTCTGTGGTGTTTTTGCCAGTACAACTTATCTCACAAAATCATCATAGACAAATCATCATTATAACACGAACATATTTCGATTAACCTCTGTGTGTTCTGGGCACATTGAAATAACTAAACTGTCTTGCTGAGGCAAGGTCATTAAGATCACAATGTGTTGGAGATGCTTTCAGTGTGGCAGAAGTCAGGAAGAAAGCCCCACAGACGATAGCACAGCCTTTCAGGAGGGTGTCTAGCACTCAGAAACCAGAAGCTCATCTTGTGTTCTAAAGTACTGTGCTGCAAAACCAGGGAGCCTGTGGCCTTTTGGCCCAAGTCTACCACACCACAGATGGCTGGTCCATGGACCCAAACTCCCACACTATAGAGTATGTTTGAACCGAAGTCCAAGATGGTCATCCCACAAAGAGGGCTAAGTGAAGGTGTAGTTATGGTAACACAAGTATAATCGTCAATGTATTGGAGAAACCATCCACTCCCTGATGTGCCCTGAAGAACAAAGATTCTTAGATACAAAAAGGCCATTGTTCATATTAACAAATAAATAAAAATCTACATCAGCTGGGTGTGGAGTGAACATCCAAAGTTCTAGAGCTCTGGAAACTGAAGCAAAATGATCCTGGGTTTGAGACCAGTCTGGGCTGTACGGTGAGACTCTGTCTCCGTGAGCAACAACCTCCCAAGGCGAAAGAAATCAGATTTGCTTATACATCAGGAAATGATGAAATAGTGGAGAATGAAATGTTGAGTGTGGGGTGTAAAGGAGTGAAAATAGAGGAATATCATACAGCCATTAGAATTAAAGTAGAATGGAGTTCTACTTTATAAAGTTATACAATCATTAGCGTCTGGCACTGATTATATAGACTGTTTAATGTTTAAAATGTTAAACGGTGTCATCTGTGCTGTGGTCCCAACTTTATTAAGTGGGCATTTGCATAAGAAATACAAAGGACCTGGGAAGGGAACCGTTGGCATTTAAAGGTGACTGGATTTGTGGATGGTTCATACATACTCACTTTTTCGTACCTGTCACAATGTCATGTAAAATAAATAAAACAGCAAGAGAAGGGAAGGGGTTGAGACATTTTCTATGCCAGGCCAGATCCTGATGCTTGGGACAGATCTATCATCTTCCCACTCCTTTAAAGCAGCCACAGCTTCAACTCACACAGATATCTGCTTGTTGAGCTGACAGTGCTGTGTGTATTGGGACAGACTGCATAAAGACTTTGGATAATAAATCCACGGTGCCTTTGAACTATTTGTTGGCATGGAAAGGGTATTTAGTTGACATGAGGTACGGGTTCATGCAGCCAGAGCTGGCCTCAAACTCCCTAGGACCCTAAAGAGGACCTTGAATTTCCGACTTCCCTCTCTTCGCCTTCCACATACTAGGGTGACAGGCAGACAGGTGACAGGCAGACAGTCATCACTCCCGTGCATGCTAAGCAAACCTTCTATCAAGTCGTAGCCCCAACTGTGGTATTATTGTCCCATAACTAAAGCATGAAATTCTTGCTGACAAAAGAAATGATTTTTTTTCTCTTCCCCCAACCCTTTTTCTCTCCCCTTCCTACAGTTCTGTTAAGCCAATATTCTCTAGAATGAGCACAAAACAAGTCAAATAACAGCTAAACAAACAGCTTTGTACATCAGCACCAAGAAGGAAGACACTGGGGAGAGATCAGAGTCCAGAGATGAATACGCACAAAATCGAAACATCCACTCGTCAAAGCACCTCTGATTCTAGATCTGCAGAGACTCGAGTGGTTTTCTGGGAGGAGCTACGATCACGGACTAAACACCAGCTCGTTGGGAACTGTCATTAAGTAAGATCAGATCACATTCATGAAAATCATATTCAGGAAATAGTTTAAGAAAGAAGAATACAGCTGTGCTAGGATTAACCTGTAAAATACATATGTTCTGAGGTTTATAAGCTGTCCTTTTTAAATCAAACTGAAAACAAAACACACACAAAAAGCTTTAATCTTTCAATGCTATTAAACGAAATAAAAGGGCAGTTAGTTCTAGACTATTCCCGTCCCAGTAGCCAAGAGGCCCATGGAGTGTCACGTCTTGGGGAATGCCTCTGACCCTTCGTCCCTCATCACTACTGTCCACTCATTTCACTGTGCAATTAGTTACAGCCACGTGGTTATTAGGAGACTTAGCCCTTCAGACTTCTCAGCCACTGTGTGTTCAGTTTAATCTGTCTGTACAACTTATCACTAAGGAAATGTTCCTGCCACAACTCCATCAAACTGTGAATCACAGGAAGTACATCGAGACACCGTAGGTTCCCAAGCAGCAAGGATCTCCCTGTCATTGACAACACAGCATCAAGGAGCTCTGAACAATATAGAAAGTCTATTTTCACTTGGATGCTCTCTCATGTAATATATAGGCTGCTATCAAATAAACACTTTTTCTAATTCTCCCTAGTATATGCATAGGAATTTAATATACTTTATAAATAGATACCTAAAATATGAGTTTTCTACTTCCTCATTCTAAAAGTCTCTAGAAATCCACATTCTTTATTTCCTTTACTGACATATACTCATTTTTGCTTTGTCAAAAGAAACTCTTCCATTAAATCTACTTCTAAACGATAGTAAGTGGTACTAACAGAGTAAGTAAAAACTTAATAGCCTTAGAAGTAAATAACTATATACTTACATGTCAAAGGAACTTGATAGGGATAAGTTACCTTTTGTTTATTAATGTTGTTTTTGAAAATTCTCATACTTTTCCCCTTTTGGTTAGCTGGTACTTGGAAGTAGTTGCAACTAACCAGTTCTCTTCAAGAATCTTTTCCTCCCAGGATCCCCCAGCCCTTGCCCTCATAACACACCCTGCCTAAGTCCAACAACAGAGAAATACTTGGTATTAAAGTAGTCCATTGTCCGAGTATAAACTCAAGCCAAGGTGCATATAATGGGGGCTGGGTGTAAGCCAGCCCATGTTCTACACCTGAGCAAAAAAAAGCCACACAAATAGAATGACTGCAGCCCCAGGCTCAGGGTTGGACTAAATTAGCATTTCACCAGAGCATCCGCTGGAAGACAGCATGAGGATGGGGCTGCCCTCTCTTCTGTCCCCATAAGACCACGCTCACGATTTTAGCCTTGTTTTCTCGAATCAAGTGTTTCAAATGGCTGAAAGTACATCACAAATACACTCAAGTGCTCATGTAACTAAAACCCAGTTCACAGAGAGAGAACTCAGGCTTTCCCAGAGAAGTAAATCAAGGGGACGCTTAGCCTCTGCAAGTGTAGTTCTAGTCATCCTGGGGGCTGTTGTTGCTTTAAGTAGTAGTCATCCCGAGGCATTCAGAATACCCTCCTTACTGAATTTAATTACACACAACTTTTTAAAAATTCACCTTTTATTTCAGGGGAGGCATCTCTATATCTTCACTAAAATCAGAAGGTATTAGGTTCTTCTAATCCATGTGAATTGTGATTCTGTCTGGGTCCTACATCATTAGCAGTAATGTTTCAAAAAAAATAAAAGGTACTTCCTCTCCACGTGCAAATGCTTTTATGTTTTTGCCATGAAACCTAGGTGTAATTTAGCATATGACAGCGCTATGAAGATGGGCCATTGATGATATATCATTTGTACATAGATAACACACATGAAACCACTAAATGTTAAGTATAAGAAACATGTTTTTACCTTTAAAAAAAAGACTCTTTTTTCTCATTCTGTTCTATTATGTCCAAAAGTTGTGTGTAATTTTTTTAAGGTCCAGGAAATGTAAAGAAATTTGTTGGAATATCTGAATTTCTGTAAAAAAAAAATAAAAATAAAATTTTGTTACATAAAAAAATTATATTTGGTGGTGTGGTATACATTCATTTTCCTTCACACACACCCTGCCACCACCCCCCCCCCCCCCAGGGTTACTTATTTCTCTCCGTGCTATGATTAAATACTTGGCAAACAGTAACTCAAGGGAGAAAGGTTTTATTTTGGCTTAGAGTTTAAGAAGGACACAGTTACTCATGGGAAGAATGCCATGGCTGCTGCTGGATATATTGTATCCAGTTGAGAGGCAGAGCACAGAAAGGAAGTGGAGCTACAATGCAGAAACCCATAGCCTGGCCTCACCCCACACGTCCTCTAGCAAATCTGCACCTCCTAAAGGTGCCACAAACTTCCAAACAGTGGCAACAGCTGGGGAAGAGCGTTTGAACACATGAGCCTCCAAGGAACATTTCAAATGCAACCCAGCACACCAGGGTGAGTTACTGGTTTGACAGAAAGAACTGCCTTCAGAAATTCTCCTTGCATCTCATGATGCTGCAAGTGATAGGCACCAATTAAATATGCAGGACCCTCATGCATGGGACACGATCATCTCCAAGGCCTCCCTCTTCTACCCAAATACAGGCATACCCCCTCTGGGTCAGCTAGGTTAGTAGCTGAGCTGCTCCTAACACTTCTGCAGCACTCCACTCAAGGCACATATTAACTAGTTGAGTTTCAATCCCAGATGTTTGCTTATTAGACTGTCCTGTAAAACTCTGAACCTTGGGGGTGTTTTTCATCTACAAGATGGATATAAATGATATTAGTATTATTGTGACAATGTAAAATGATTCATAATGTTGCATTTGACAAGCAGGAGATTATCAACCTATGTCCATTCCCTCTCTTCTTATTATATAGGACACTCGTGGGGTGGGGCAGGGGGAGTGGAGAGATATCTCCATGTAGACAAAACATCCAAACACATAAATGCATCTTCAAAATGCATCTTCAAAAAAACAGGAAGAAGGAAGGAAGGAAGGAAGGAAGGAAGGAAGGAAGGAAGGAAGGAAGGAAAGAAAGAAAGAAAGGAAGAAAGAAAGAAAGAGAGAGAGAGAGAAAGAGAGAGAAGGAAAGAAAGAAAGAAAGAAAGAAAGAAAGAAAGAAAGAAAGAAAGAAAGAAGAAAAGAAAGTCAGGTGTGGTGACATACGTTTTTGAGGAGGGCACAAGGTAGGCATGTCTCTATGAGTTTGAGGGCAGTGTGTCTCCATAGGGAGTTCAGGCTAACCAGAGCTGTATAGTGAGGCCCATGCAGAAGCCTGGCATAAAAGGAGATTAATGAGATCAGCTAGGCTGGGACAATAACAGGAAAACATGGAACAACGGAGCCCTGAAGATCCCGGGTCCTGTCTATCTAAAGGGGATAAATAACCAATACTCAACAATCATATGTGCCAAGAGTTATTCTAAGCACAAGAGTGATTCACCTCCCTCCCCCTAGACAAAGCCCCTGCTTTCTGGTAGAATTTAGAGAATTAATGAAAAGGTTGTCTCAAAAGAAATGCCTTGAAAGAATCAAAACAGGGTAGCATGATAGACTGATATGGGCTTAGGAAGGTGAGCTGCATTTAGCGTGAGAGCCCTGCAGTGAGAACTGAGAACTGGGTGGCGCTGAACAAAGAGAAAGAATGTCAGGCTGAACCTATGGTCTAATGGCTCTCAGCTAGGATTAAACTCAGCACGCTGCAGCTACCGCTAGGTGGCAATAGAGACCTATGTAAACTGAGTAGGAATGAACTCTGCAGCTTTGAAGTCTAGGAGAGTCCGTGCTATATTTTTAAATGTGAGTGAAAGCTATTGGAGGATCTTAAATGGGAGAACAATGCAAGCTATTCTACATTTCTCTTAAAGATTATCCTTGGTTCTACTTCTAGCAATATGAAGTAGAAATTCTAAATCCTTCCTTTCACGGGGGACGTAGCTCAGTAAGCACTTGCTCTGGGTTCCTTTGGTGTAGGCCTGGAACTCAAGCACACGGTTAGTAAACGTAGGATAATCAGAAGTCATTCGGCCAAACAGGGAGTCTGAGGCCAGCCTGAGCTACAAAAGGCCCTAGCTTGAAGAGAAAAGAAAAGGAAAAAGGAAAAAGAAGAAAGAAAGGAAGAAAGAAAGAGAGGAAGGAAGGGAGGGAGGGAGGGAGGGAGGGAGGGAGGGAGGGAGGGAGGGAGGGAGGGAGGGAGGGAGGGAGGGAGGGAGGGAGGGAGGGAGGGAGGGAGATGTCAGGGCAATAAGATAACACAGCAGATAAAGGCATTGCTGCCAAGCCTAAGTATCTAAATTCAGACACACATACACACACACACACGCGCGCGCGCGCGCGCGCGCACACACACACATGCACGCACGCACGCGCACACACGCACGCATGCACGCAGGCACACACACGCACGCGCACACACACACACACCCCAAATTTTTAAAAAGCCCTTCCTTATAAGATGCCACTAATCTTGAATAAATTACCATGAGATTATTTTTAATACGTGGCTTAGCCTGCAAGGAAGTAAGAACACTGAAGACAAAGAGAGACAGGAAAAAGGCAGCTGAAACCCAAATGTGACTATGACAAGTGCAAAAGCCAAAGATAAATCTACCCAACAGAACAGGGAATGGAAGGTGAGCGTTGGACCACTGGGAGAGGAGAGCTAACCCAGAGTTCCCAGTGTGAGCCAGGAAGCTTAAAGATAATACAGCCTTAGGGGGCGACCCGGAAAACTCTCCAAGCCTGAAAGTGGGTTGACGCACTCGCGGTTTCGTGGCTGAATGGACTATTACAGAAGGTGTGCTACTACCAGAATGCCTTGAAGGGAAGATCTTGTTCCGGGAAGCATCTTCTCTGAGTCCCCCGGCTCTCAGCCTTCTGAGGTAAGCAGGTTACCCCCACCTTGGTCCCTGCCGTGAGCCTTTCTTTCCACGGCCTGCAAACAACGGAGCCCAGCTGAGTATAGTCTAAGTCCCCTGAAACCACAGCCCAGAACGAGCCTTTGAGTTGTTTATATTAGGTATTTGTCACCGTGATAAAACATACTGAACATGGAACGTAATTTCATCAATTAGCCTCAGCAAGATACGCACTCATGACTTTAAAATACTAAATGCACCAATAGATCATAAGAAATAATTGGTAGAAATAACCAATAACAGGTGCACTGCCCCACGAGTTTTAGAAGACAGGATTGCTGGACACTGACTATAAAGCAGCCACACTTTACGCACTAAGAAAATAAAAATGGCATCTGGAAGGTTCCGATAATGCACACAACACAGGTACCTCTTGTACATAAAGCTGTACACATACCCCACCCAAAACAATGGATAGATTTCTCCTCCCCTAACAGCCATTAGTAACTCCTGTTTTGTGGTCATTTTCCGTTCCAACATAGTACAGAACAAATCCAGGTATGGGAGGCAGGGGGAAACTTTGAGGAAACCGGTTTTGGGCACATGTATAAAAATATCAGCTGTGTCCTTTGAATGAATCCTTAGGGGAAACCCCCTATTTACCATGCTGTGCCTATGCATTGATTGAGCATGCTTATGATTAAAACCAGCTACATCATGGGAAGGGACATAAGCAGGGAGCAAAGGCCTGCCAATCATAACAGAGACCTACTCCTGACAACCCCCTTATTAGGCAAGCTTCTCTTTGTCTTCATTAGCAATCAAAATATGAATTGCATGTATAAAAATAATAGTATCTGTTTTGTTGGTGTATTAGGATTCCCTAGAGTCACAGAACTCATGGATAGTCTCTACATAGGAAGGGAATTTGTTATGATGACTTGCAGTCTACAGTTCAGATCCCCAACAGTGGTCAGCTGTGAATGGGAAGTCCAAGGATCTTGCTCAGTCCCGCAAGGCTAGTTGTTTCAGCTGGTTTTCTGTAGATGTAGATTCCAACTGATGTGCTGGCAAGTAAGTGCAAGCAGGCAAAGAAGAACGAATCTTCCTTCTTCCAATGTCCTTATGCAGGCCTCCAGAGAAGGTGTGTCCCAGATTAAAAGTGTGTGCCACCACACTTATTTTGTCCCAGACTGACCTTGAACTCAGAAATCTCCTTGCCTTAGTCTCCTGGGATTCACGGTCACTTCCTCAAGATCTCCATGCCAAGATCCCAGTGAGAAACTGTATCTCTCAGCCTCAAGATCTGAATCACTACACAATTCTGGATTGCAGTTCATTCCAGATATAGTCAAGTTGACAACCAGGAATAGCCATTGTGATAAGTATAAACTTAAAGTCTAACAACACCAAGCACTGGTGGGATCATTGAACATTTGAAGCTGGGGAGATGGCTCAGTGGGTAAAAGGGCTGGTGGTACCCAGCCTGAGCCTGAGTTCACCTCGCCAGAACCCACAGAAAAGCCAGACACACTAGCCCAGACCTGTAATCCCAACTCTCCAGGAGTAAGATTGGAGGCAGAGACAGAAGAGCCCCTAGAATCTCCTAAACCAGTTAATCTGGAGGACACAGACTATCCTATGATCTCCACAAGCATGCAATGGAATGCACATACCCATACACATACGTACACATATCATGTATGTGCAAATTATGTAAAAATAAATGAATGAATTTTTTAAATCCCCAGAATCCATGTTTAAAAAAAAAAAAAGACACTACCACAAAACCTCCAACCTACAGTTTATCCTGCCTGCAGGATGTGCTGGGGCAGGAGCCCATTAGAATCATCATCAGGGAGACCAGCCACAACTGATGGGAACAGATGCACAGTCCCACAGCCAAATATTAGGCAGAGCTTGGGAGTCCTGCAGGAAAGTGGGAGGAAGAATTGTAGGAGCCAGAGAGGTCAAGAACACAACAAAGTCATGGCCCACAGAGTCAACTGACATTGACTCAGTGGGCTCACAGAGATCAGGAAGCCTGTATAGGTCTGACCTAGGTCCTCTGGATGTGGTATTCTTGTGAGATTCTGATCTAACAGTAAGAGTGGAGGCCACCATGATGCTTTTGCCTGCCTTTGGGACCCTTTTCCTTTTACTGGGTTACCTCATCCTACTTTGATGTAAGAATATGTGTCTGGTCTTATTGTGGCTTGTTATGCCATATTTGGTTGACGTCCCTGGAAGGCCTTCTCTTTTTTGAAGGGATATGGGGGAAGAGGGGAGGGAGGGAGAGAGACTAGAGGGAAGAGAGGAAAGAAAATTATAGTCGGGGTATAATATATGAGAGAAAAATGCATAATACGTACATACATACATAATACAAACATATACAGATATACAAACAGGAACAACTCCACATAGCTGTGACCCCAGTTCTGTGAATACAGGAAGACCACTGGGGTTTACTGCCCATGAGCCTAACTCCAGTAGGTATTAGCCTTTCGAGCAGACCTCTGCAGATCTACAAAGACGTACTGTCTTGTAATTCTATATAGACAAATAGGTGACTTCTTAATTCTTAATGATGATCATAAAAGAATTCCTAAAATTGTATCGGTGTTTATTAAGCTCTTTTATAGTGGGGTTGCTATTAGATCCTTTTTGTTAGTCAAACCTGCAATGAGAACTCTATCAGTCTCCCACGTGTCACCAGTTAATTGCTTCTAGATAGTAACCAGACTTTCTCCTATTCAAAACACATTCCAAGAGGTTGTAAAACAACTAACCAAAGGTCATAAAAAGAGAATTAATGATTTATTATAGGTGCTAGAACAGAAGATAAAATAATGACTGGGTTTATCTATACAAAACTTCACTAATAACTTAGTTATAATTTTTAACTCTCGAAGAACCTTGGAGCTTGGATAGGTGATGAATGTTTAGCCAGATAATTACTCCTAAAGGGTATGTATGTAAACATTCTGTTGTAAACTTCTATTTCAATTTGTGATTTGATTTTATGTGTGAACTTGTGATGAACTTTTTTTTTTCTTTTTTTCGGAGCTGGGGACCGAACCCAGGACCTTGCACTTCCTAGGTAAGCGCTCTACCACTGAGCTAAATCCCCAGCCTGTGATGAACTTTTTAACATGTGATCATATATTCTGAAAGATGTCTAAGTGCTGAGGACAAAGAGAAGAGACAGAACTGGGTTGAGGAGAACTTTTTAGACAGAACTGAACTCAAGAAGAACTCAGAAGCATAGGCATAGCATTGGGAGGAAAGGCATTGAGCGTAAGAGCATTATTATGACATCAGAGCAGGAGGGGAGAGCAAGGTTAGGAGAATGCAGCATAGAATAACTTAGAGACTATAGGTAACATTAAAAAAAACTGAGAGCGCCAAGTGCAGAATGCAGAGGGAAAGAGGAAAAAAGAAGCTGCAGAGAGCAGAAGAAGCAGGCAGGCTTCTTACCATGGGACAGAATAGGCCCTTTCTTAATAACAAGGCAGACTTAGTCTTATTAAAAGGAGCAAAGTTTTTTCTTACAAACTTGGATTTAATTCACTTAGCAGTAAAAAGATAGAAGCTTTTTCTTTCTCTATGCAATAAAGATTGGAGCTCATGTTTTATCCAGAATGAGTGAATTCTTTCTGCACTGATATTTTGGTCTTTGGATGTGTACGTATGTAATTGTGAGAATTTATGTGTGCATGCGTGTGGTGTGTGTGTGTGTGTGTAACTGTGAGAATGTATACAAGCTGATCCCAACTGGTGTGAATAGAAATGTATAAATATGCATTGAAAACCTGTATATGAATTTATGTATTTATGCATATTTGCTTATGTAAAAGTTTTTTCCTTCTGTGAGTGTGATTCTCTTCTCCTGTTTCAACAGAAGTTTATTGCTCCAAACTTCCCTCTAGTCCAACAAAAGAGACATATGGACAAAAGGCTCTAGTAATTACTCCTTTACTTAATCTCCTGCTGTTTTAGGATGAGGTGCTAAGTGCCAGAGACTGCAGTTTCTGGCCTCAGAGGAACACAGAACGCAGGTCAGCTACAGTAGCATAGCAACTTAGATAAGCAAATTTATTATTATTATTATATTATAATCATTATTATTATACAGCAGTTCTAAATATCTTATAAGACAAAGTCTTAAACCCCTGTATTTTGTAAGACAAAGTCTTACCCTCTGCTGATGCTCTTCCCCCTCAGCTGCCTCAAGACAATCTGAGAAGAAAGAAGACCCTGCCAGGGCTCCTCCCCATCCTCCACAACCCTGACTCAAAGCAATAAGGAACAGAGTGACAACTACTATCCTTCTCTAGCCTCTGCATGTACACATAGACCTACACACACACACACACACACACACACACCACATACAAATAAACCACAAATATGCACACACCCAGCACACAAAAGTAAATAAGTAAAAACAAATTGAACATTTTCGTACATTAAATTTTTTGTTCTCTGTAGGTATAGATACTGGGAAAGTTCTTACAAATAAACACCAAAAAAAAAAAAAAAAACCTGTGGAAAAGAACAAAAGGAAGGAACAGACAGTCCAAATGTTTATCAACAAGGCATAGATTTATGTAATTAATTCATTCACACTGTCATAAGTATGGAAATGAGTAAACCTCAGTTACCAACATCAACAAAACTGATTATATTAGGTTGGTTTAAAGAATAGTCATTTTTAGAAAGTAAAATGGGTTACAGTCAGAGAAACCTACAGACTGCTCAGTACTCACAGGAGGGTTGCCATGAGCTTAAGATAACCTAGTGAGACTAGGCCAGCCTAGACTGCAAACTGAAGTCTTGTGTCAAAAAAAAAAAATAAAAAATAAAAAAAAAGAGTCCTGAAAGCAAAGCAGAAACAGAAGAGATCATTGGGAGATTACTGGTGATAAAATCTGTCTCCATGTAATTGAAACAAAAATAAAACCAATAAATTAAGGAAACTGGTGGAGACTAGACAGGTGGTTCAGCAGTAAATAACCTCTGCAGAGGGCTTGCATTCAGTTGTCAGTATTCCATGATCAGTCTACAGCTACCTGGGACACTAGTTCCAGGGGATAACATATTCTTCTGGCCTCCACAGGCTCATGTATACATGTGATATACATACATATTCTCAGGTGGGTGCACATACATACATATAAAATAAATCAGTTTTTAAATTTTTATTTATTTTTATTTTACATGTGCAGATGATTTACCTGCATACATGTATGTGCACCACATGTATGCCTGGTACCCCTGGAAGCCAAAAGAGGGGATCCCCTGGAACTAGATTTGCAGATAGTTGTGATCCCCCATGTGGGTGCTGGGAATCAAACCCCAGTCATCTGGAAGAGCAGCCAGTGCTCTTACTTGCTGACCCATCGCTTCAATTCCAAATACATCTTTTTTGAAAAATAGCAAGATAGATTGACAACTTTTACAATAAATCAATTGTCTCTGTTTGAATCTGAGAGATATAGTCTGCTGCCTTTCTAGTTCTCACTGTCTGCTATGACCACGATTGTGATCATGGCTGTGACCATGGCTGTTATCATGACTGTGACCATGGCTATGAACATGGCCGTGACTGAAAGAACCAGAGTTGGGGTCAATCTAAATGGAAAATTCCACCAGAAACTTCCAAGCACTAAGAACCCTCCCTTCCAGGAAGGGTAGAGCCAGCTTAGTTCCTGGAAAAACTACAAGCCAACTGTCAGACAAAGTCGCCTGTGACTCCCAACCAACCCTTTTCGGAAAGTCCCAAACAGTCCACTGACCACAAATCAGTTTGAAAGTCACCTCACTCCACCAATAGTACCTTACCCAGTTACTGTTGCTTGAATTCTGCCCTTATCAAATGTATACAATTCCCTGTTAGAGTCTGCTCAGGGCTGTCCCTCTTGAAGCAGGGTGGCCCCAACACATTGGCACAATAAAACTCCTCTTGTTTTTGCATTGACTGCCACCTCTGTGAGTCTCATTCAAGGGATCCTGGTGAGGTCCACCTAGAACCCCACATTTGGTGTGTTTGCTGGGAAGATCACCTCTTATGGGGGACCCACAGGAGGATGATGAATCAGGGGAACAGCTAGAACAGGTTCTATGGTTGTCTATCTCCTCTATTTTGCTTTTGTGTTTGTGTGCTGGTTTTGCTTTTGGTTTGTGCTTACAAGCATCAGGAAGGCTGAGAGAGCCACAGTAATTGGGATGGTCATTTGCAGCAGGCAGATGTGCCTCAACGGCATGACTAAGGGAGGCTGGGGGACGCTCTAATCACTCTGGAGGGCATCAGGAACACTCTGCTCCTGTTTGGTCTTGTAGACTTCGGACTGGTTTTAGCCAGCCAAGTTACCAGGTAACTTGTGGACAGGGTGAGTGGTCTGTGTACTAATTGTTCTTTCTTATTTTCTTGGACTTGGAACACCACCCCTCTCCCACCCCTCTGGGTCTGGTCCTAGAGCATTAAGATGAAGTCCAGGGGGGCTGGGGATTTAGCTCAGTGGTAGAGCGCTTACCTAGGAAGCACAAAGCCCTGGGTTCGGTCTCCAGCTCCGAAAAAAAGAACCAAAAAAAAAAAAAAAGATGAAGTCCAGGGACATGTCCATAACTTGTCAGTAGACATAAAGAAAAAAGGAGGCTTCAAGATGGCTACTCCCATGCATCGGCTTATAGCTCAGTGGCAAGCTGAAGCCAATAAGCAACACGTAAGATGTCAGAAATGCTTGGAATTTGGACATTGGACTTATGAATGCAAAGGGAAAGAAAGTACCTACACAGGTCTTCGAGAACAGCAGAGCTGAAGAAAGCTTTAAAAGAAAAAGAAAATAGATTATTGCAGCAAAGCGATGGAGAGAAAGACCACGAAGAGAAGGCCTAAGAGTGTCACGAGTTCCAGTACCTCTAGCAGTGACAGTTCAGCCAGTGAGTCTTAATCAGAGAGCGAGACATCTGCCTCATCCTCTTCAGAGGACAGTGACTCAGATGGACGCCTCTCTAGCTCCTCCTCCTCAGCCTATTCCTCCTCCTCATCCTCCTCATCCTCGTCCTCAGACTCAGACTCAGACTCAGACTCAGACTCAGACTCAGACTCCAGCTCCTCCAGCAGTAACAGCAGCAGTTCTGAGAGCAGCTCTGATGACAAGCCACCAAAGAAGAGGAAAAAGAAATAGAGCTCTCTCTCCTCTGGACCAATGGATGGAAAGGATTTGTGACTCCCAGGGAGTGAAGACATGCTCAAGCAAGCAAGTTAGCTGGTCAGACTTGTTAAAGTCCAGAACTTTCTAAGTATTCACCATTGTGTAGGATATTAAATAAAGATGTTATATATATAAAAAGATGTTTATTTTAGGAAAGAATATTGTGTTTTTGCTGTTGCTTTTCTTTTTGTAAAGACTGGGTCTCATTTTGTAGGTGTGGCTGGCCTTGAACTTGATCTGTAGCACAGGCTGACCTTGATTTCAGAGAGATCTACCTGTCTGCTTCTCTAATGTTGGGACTACAGATACGTGCCACCATGCTCAGCTTTTGGTGTTGACATTTTTTAAAAAAAAAAAAATTTGAACTCTATCTGTAGTACATAATCAAAGCTGAAAACCAGGAAATGTATTTCAGTGATGGACAAAAGTCATTTTTCTCCCGCCTATGAAATGAATGTTTCATGTGGTATATGTTAAGGTGTGTATGGGACGGTCTTTGAAGATACTGCATCAGAATATCAAGTTTCGGGGCTGGGGATTTAGCTCAGTGGTAGAGCGCTTACCTAGGAAGCGCAAGGCCCTGGGTTCGGTCCCCAGCTCCGAAAAAAAAAAAAAAAAAACCAAAAAAAAAAAAAAAACAGAATATCAAGTTTCTTGTACTCTTTTGGCTGTGTTTATTATGTGAGATTTTGTTATTGTAAGTAGTTTTCCTACTGTTAATAAATGTGCTCTATTTAAAAGAAGAAGGAGGAAGAGGAGGAGGAGGAGGAGGAGGAGGAGGAGGAGGAGGAGAAGAAGAAGAAGAAGAAGAAGAAGAAGAAGAAGAAGAAGAAGAAGAAGAAGAAGAAGAAGAAGAAGAAGAAGAAGAAGAAGAAGAAGCAGAAGCAGAAGAAGCAGAAGAAGCAGAAGCAGAAGCAGAAGCAGAAGAAGCAGAAGCAGAAGCAGAAGCAGAAGCAGAAGCAGAAGCAGAAGAAGAAGAAGAAGAAGCAGAAGAAGAAGAAGAAGAAGAAGAAGAAGAAGAAGAAGAAGAAGAAGAAGAAGAAGAAGAAGAAGAAGAAGGAGAAGAAGGAGAAGAAGGAGAAGAAGGAGAAGAAGGAGAAGAAGGAGAAGAAGGAGAAGAAGGAGAAGAAGGAGAAGGAGAAGGAGAAGGAGAAGGAGAAGGAGAAGGAGAAGGAGAAGGAGAAGGAGAAGCAGAAGCAGAAGCAGAAGCAGAAGCAGAAGCAGAAGCAGAAGAAGAAGCAGAAGCAGAAGCAGAAGCAGAAGCAGAAGCAGAAGCAGAAGCAGAAGCAGAAGCAGAAGCAGAAGCAGAAGCAGAAGCAGAAGAAGAAGAAGAAGAAGAAGAAGAAGAAGAAGAAGAAGAAGAAGAAGAAGAAGAAGAAGAAGAAGAAGAAGAAGAAGAAGAAGAAGCAGAAGCAGAAGCAGAAGCAGAAGCAGAAGCAGAAGAAGAAGCAGAAGAAGCAGAAGAAGCAGAAGAAGAAGAAGAAGAAGAAGAAGAAGAAGAAGAAGAAGAAGAAGAAGAAGAAGAAGAAGAAGAAGAAGAAGAAGAAGAAGAAGAAGAAGAAGAAGAAGAAGAAGAAGAAGAAGAAGCAGAAGAAGCAGAAGAAGAAGAAGCAGAAGAAGAAGAAGAAGAAGAAGAAGAAGAAGAAGAAGAAGAAGAAGAAGAAGAAGAAGAAGAAGAAGAAGAAGAAGAAGAAGGAGGAGGAGGAGGAGGAGGAGGAGGAGGAGGAGGAGAAGGAGAAGAAGGAGAAGGAGAAGAAGAAGAAGAAGAAAGAAGAAGAAGAAGAAGAAGAAGAAGAAGAAGAAGAAGAAGAAGAAGAAGAAGAAGAAGAAGAAGAAGAAGGAACTCCAGACCCTGTGTGCATCTGTATGGCTAGCTTTTCAGGTCAATTGGCCCTGGGAAGAGACATTTGATCTCCCGTAACCATGTCAGTCAAAAGTAAGTTCCTGGAACTTGGATCCGGATCTGCTGGTCACCCAGAACGGGTTCCCAATATAATTGTCTGGAAAGAGCTTATAACTAACCTCCCTGCTTGGGTTCATCCTTTTCTCCCTATCAGGGTTCTGACTTTCAAGACTTAGTCTGAGCCTCCAGCTGGCTCAGGGAAGACGAAAGTTCTCCAGGAACCGGGAACTGCAGATCTCCTCCTCTTTGATTCGCCTTCCCCATATCCCTCCCTAGCCCCTACTCTTGCCTTGAGTGTGCCACCAGATCCCCAAGCAGAGGCTGAGGCTCTATTATCCCTGACTCCAGCACCCCTTTACCTACACCCCCCCAGAAGAAGGCACAGGTCCTGCCATGGGAACACGGAGCCATAGAGCTGCATCCCCTAACACCACTGTGGCCCTTCCCTGTGGGCCTTTGCACCTGCAGAAGCAACAAGAATCAAGCCATGCAATACCGTCCCTTTTCTCCCTCTGATCTCTGTAACTGGAAAGCTCAGCATCCACCCATCTTAGATAACCCCAAGGGCCTCACTAATCTAATAGAGTCCATTTTTTTCACACACCAGCCTACTTGAAATGACTGTCAGCAGCTTTTGCAAGTCCTCTTTACCACCAAGGAGAAGGAACGAATTCTCCTAGACAGCAGGAAAAACATTCCAGGAAATAATGGGGTCCCAACCCTTAACCCTGCTGACATAGATGAAGGATTCCCCTCAGGAGGCCTGACTGGAACTACAAAGAGGCAGCAGGTAAAGAGCACTTGAAAGTTTATCACCAGGCTCTTTTGGCAGATCTCAAGCAAAATGACCCACTAATTTGACTAAAGTATGATAGGCACAACAGGACCCTGATGAGACAGCTTCTGCCTTCCAAGAATGACTTATGGAGGCTTTCTGCCAATATCTACCCTATGATCCTAGAGCTGAGGAACCTAGGTAACACTGACTATGGCGTTTATAGATCAGACTGTGAAGGACATAAAAAGGAAGCTCCAGAAGCTAGACAGTTTACAAGATAAGTCTTTGAGGGAACTAGTACAGGTAGCTGAGAAAGTTTACCACAATAGGGAAACAGAAGAAGAAAAGGAAGAGAGGAGGCAGAAAGAGGCAGAGGAAAGGGAACTACAAAGAGAAAAAGGCCAGGATAGAAAGTTAGAAAAAATCCTGTCAGTGGTGGTTAGAGAAAACAGGAGGTGACCCAAGCCTCAGCCACAAGTAAGGAGACAGAGAACTCCACTTGAGAAAGACCAGTGCACCTATGCAAAGAATGTGGTCACAAGACAAGAGATTGTCCCAACAAGGAAAGGCAGGGAGAGGGGGCCAGGAAGAAGGAAGATGGTTCACAGATCTGAAGAGTCTTAACTCTGGGAGAAGGGGGGAAAGGGGTTCAGAGCCCCTCCCTGAACCCAGGGTAACTCGGAAAGTGAAGGGGAAACCCAACCAGTTTCTGGTGGACACAGGGGCACAACACTCTGTCATCCTCCAAACAGAGGGTCCCCTCTCCAAGAAAAAGTCTTGGGTCCAAAGAGCCACAAGGACTAAAAAATACTCATGGACTAACCTAAGATCTATTGATCTAGGCGTGAGCCAGGTAGCCCATTCTTTCATGGTCATACCTGAGTGTCCTTACTCCTTCCTTGGTTGAGACTTACTAAAATGGGCACTCAGATCCACTTCCTCCCAAAGGGCCCTACCATCACCGGCCCCAAGGGGGAACCTATACAGGTTCTGACCATAAGTTTGGAAGATGAATACAAACTGTTTGAGATATCAAAGAGACCCCAAAACATGGGCTGGTGGCTCCAAAAATTCCCACAGGCCTGGGCTTAAACAGCAGGCATGGGAAGACAACCAACAAGGCCCCCATTCATGTAGAGCTAAAGGCTATGGCTACCCTGATATCCGTGTGCCAGTACCCCATGTCTCAGGAGGCTCGGGAGGGGATTCAGCCTCATATTAACAGGCTCCTGAACTTGGGGATCCTGTGAAGATGTCGGCCAGCATGGGACATGCCTCTTCCACCTGTCAAGATAGTCCTGGCACCTTGGACTATCACCTCATGCAGGATCTGCATGAGGTAAATTAGTGAACAGCTAACATACACTCCACCGTACCTAATCCTTACACCCTGCTGAGCTCATTACCACCCACCAGGACCTGGTACACAGTTTTGGACCTCAAAGATGCCTTCTCTGTCTAACCTTGACTCCCCAAAACCAGGAGTACTTTGCTTTTGAATGGACAGATCCTGAGAGGGGATCACAGGACAGCTCGCCTGGACCAGGATATCCCATGGATTGAAGAACCACCAACCCTCTTTGATGAGGCCCTACATCGTGAGCTCACCATTTACTGTGAGTCCAACCCACAGGTGACCCTTTTGCAGTATGTAGATGACCTTCTAATTGCAGCAGAGACTGAGAAAAACTGTCTCAAGGGCACTAAGCAGCTGCTGATAGAGCTGAGCAAGTTGAGTTATTGAGCCTTGGCCAAGAAAGCCTAAATCTGCCAGTGCAAGGTGAGCTACCTGGGGTACCTGTTAGAGGACAGGAGGCACTGGTTATCAGAGGCCAGGAAAGAAACCATCCTTCATATCCCTGCCCCAAAGACCCGCAAACAAGTGTGAGAATTTTAGGGGATAGCTGACATTTGTAGGCTTTGGATTCCCAGGTTTGCCAAACTAACAGCCCCCTCTGCCCCTTGGCTAAGACTGGACAACCATTTTATTGGGATGAAAGATTTGATGCCATTAAGAGGGCTCTTTTGGAAGCACCTGCCCTCGGACTGCCTGATGTCAGCAGGCCATTTAATCTCTTTGTGGCCGAGAACCAAGGGATGGCTAAGAGAATGCTGACCCAATCACTGGGTCCATGGAAATGCCCCATCGCTTATCTGTCAAAGAAACTGGACCCAGTAGCAGCTGGTTAGCCTGCCTGCCTAAGGATAATAGCAGCAGCGGCAGTCCTGATCAAGGATGCAGATAAGCTGACCCATGGGACAGGATTTAACCATGACAGTCCCCCATGCCCTCAAGAGCATAGTGCACCAGCCCCCTGACCAGTAGCTCACTATTGCCCATATGACCCACTACCAGACTTTGCTGCTGAACTCAGACAGAGTCACTTTCACACCTCCAGTGACCCTCAACCTGGCTACTCTATTACCTGACCTGATGCTGAGGTACCTGCCCATGACTGTCTGCAGGTTCTGGCAGAAGAGAAGGGTGGTGAAAAGATCTTTCTGACCAACCACTGCCCAATGTCAAGGTTACTTGTTCACTGACGGCAGCAGTTATCTCCTAGACAGGCAGCACAAGGCCAGAGCAGCTGTGGTAGATGGGCAACAAGTGCTCTGGGCAGAACCATTGCCCCCCAGAACATCAGCCCAGAAAGCAGAACTGATCACACTCACCAAGACCTTAGATCTGGGAGCTGGCAAAAAGATCAACGTCTACACTGATAGCAGGTATGCTTTTTTTTTCTTTTTTCTTTTTTTCCAGAGCTGGGGACCGAACCCAGGGCCTTGCGCTTGCTAGGCAAGTGCTATACCACTGAGCTAAATCCCCAACCCCCGCATGTATGCTTTTGGCACCACTTATGTACATGAGGCGATATACCAGCAGAGGGGGCTCCTGACATCCAGCAGCAGGGAGATTAAGAACAAAGCCAAGATGAAGGCACTTTAGAAGCTCTCATCAAAACACTAAAGGTGAGCATAATCCACTGCCAAGGCCACCAAAGAGGAAAGACTTTCAAAGCTAGGGGAAACAACTTTGTAGATAAAACTGTGAAAGAGGTTGCTACTAAAGACCTGGCCACCATCATGGTCCAACTAATAGAGACAAAGAAAAGGGGCGGGGGTGGATGACTGGACTAAGGGTTGGCCCTCTTCTACAGTACTCACAAGAGAAAGTAGTCCCAATCTCTGGTTACCCCACCATCTATTACCTTAAAAGAGATGGACAATGGAAGACACAAGAAGGAAAAGTTATTTTACCCCAGGTCCAAGCAAGAGATCTGCTTACACAGATGCACCAATGGACTCATCTGGGCACCGAGAAACTAGTGCAAACAGTCAAAGGTTCTTGAGTATTCATCATGGACCTGAGGTACCTGGCAGAAGAAGTAGTAGAAAGATGCCAGGTTTGTCAACAAGTAAACATCTGATACACCAAGGTAGGGAAAGGAAAAAGACCCAGGTGAAGCAGGCCAGGTATCTTTTGGGAAGTAGACTTTACTGAGGTCAAGCCTGGGAGGTATGGTTACAAATATTTACTAATTTTTGTAGATTCCTTTTCAGGATGGGTAGAGGCTTTCCCCACTAAGCAGGAGACCACTAGAATGGTGGCAAAAAAGAAGATACTAGAAAATGTTTTATCCAGGCTTGGAGTACCTAAGGTAATAGGATCAGATAATGGGCCTGCCTTCGTATCTCAGGTAAGTCAAGGGCTTGGTGACTAATTGGAAACTCCATTGTGCATATAATCCCCAGAGTTCAGGACAAGTCAAAAGGAAGAATAGAACTCTAAAAGAGACCTTAATGAAATTGACCTTAGAGACTGGCAGTGACTGGGTGATTCTTCTTGCCTTGCCCCTGTTCCAAGCCCAGAACACCCCTTACCAGCTGAACTTGACCCCCTTTGAGATTCTCTATGGGGGCCCAGCACATTGGTATCTTCTGGACCTGACCTTGAGATTACCAAGGTCAAAGACCTGGAGCATGACTTTGGCCCTCAAAGGAGATGAGGTAATCACAGTAACCAAGAATCATACCCCTTACACACTGTGGCCAACGTTTGTCTTTGACCTATGTCAACTGGCTGAGGGACTAGACTCTTGGGATATACCCACGGTCAATGGGACTAGGTTAGATGGCCTTCCTGTACTCTTAAATACGCCAAGGGCAGTCCAGGGTCTGGGAGGTTGGGGGCTGGGCTGCAGCTAACCCAACACCTAGTGCTGCCTTTATACTACCCTGGTCTACGTCTGTCCCTGGAACAAGCCTGCCAGGGGAGAACAGCACAATGGGGGGGGTGACTCCTTCTACTGCTGCAGTTGGGGATGTGAGACCACTGGAGATACTTACTGGGGCCCATCCTCCTCCTGGGACCTGATTGTAGTCAAGAGGAATCTAACCAAGGCAAATCAGACCTAGTAACTTCTCCCTGCCGATTTGGGGCATGCAACCTCATACTTGTAGACTTCACTGAAGTAGGGAAATGGGCTAATAGTAGCTGGCTCAAGGGAAAAACTTAAACTCTATAAATGTGGGTAAGATCATTGGTTCACTGTCCAGCTCGGGATAGAAATTCCCACTGCCTCAGAAGGACCCAACAAAGAAATAGCCATTATGCAACCAAAACTGCCAGAGCCCCCCTTCTGATGACTCAGTCAGTTCATATAATAGCCCCCGATACTTCAGAGAACCTGACCCTATATCCACCTAACCCAGCCCCCTTGACCAATCTCATCAAGTAAACCTTCCATGTGCTGAATGAATCTAACCCTGGGGCCACTCTTGCTGGCTCTGCTATGATACAGCGCCCCCTTATTATGAGAGCATTGCTTTTACCTCCTCAAATATCACCCTGTCTAATGCATCATCTTCCTGCAGGTGGGCCCAGAAGTCAGGAATGGGTCTTACCTTACAGGCAGTAAAGGTGCCTAAGCTCTGCCGAGGGCAGGTCCCACTGTCCCACCAGTCTTTGTGACCATTTCCCCAGGTGACTGAGCTTCACACATTGTAACACCCCAAAATTGATGGTGGGCTTGCACCACAGGCCTCAGGCACCCTGTGTTCACACACAAGTACTGAACCTGACGAGAGATTTCTGTGTCCTAGTACAGTTAATATACCACCCAAGGCTAATATACCACCCTTTTGAAGAAATGCTAGATAGATGGGACGGAGACCACTGAGTCAAGAGAGAGCCTGTAGCTATAACTGTGTCTTTGCTACTGGGGCTGGGGCTGGGCACAGCAGGTGTGGCCACTGGGACCACTACTTAGTACTCCAGGGACAAAGGTATCAACAACTCAGGATAGCTACAGATGCAGATATTGAAAGAACTGAGACTTTCATCTCCTATTTACAAGAGTCATCAACCTCTCTCTGAGGTTGTCTTGCAGAACTGACACGGTCTAGACCTCTTATTCCTCTGTGCAACCATCCTGGAAGAATGCTGTTTTTACATAGATCACTCAGGAGTAGTTAAAGATTCCATGGCCAAAATTAGAGAAGGATTTGCCAAGAGAAAAAGAGAAAGAGAACAGGTCCAAGGGTGGTTTGAGTCTTGGATCAATAGCTCCCCCTGGCTTACCACCTTGATTTCCACCTTGCTAGGTGACTTTTAGCCCCTGCATTTTAAACCGCTTAGTAGCTTTCATAAGAGAACAAATAAATACAGTCCAGTTAATGATCTTAAGGCAACAATATAACAGTTGAAAGAGCATTGGGAGTACAAGCGAGAGGACTATAAGCTTCAGAATTGAGGCTATGCTCAAAGAAAAGGGGGGAATGAAAGAGCTAGAGTTGCAGTCAATCTAAGGCCAGTGGAAAATTTCACCAAAAACCTCCAAGCATTAAGAACCCTCCCTTCCAGGAAGGGTAGAGTCAGCTTAGTTCCTGAAAAAAACTACAAGCCAACTGTCATACAAAGCCACCTGTGACTCCCAACCAACCCTCTTCGGAAAGTCCCGAATGGTTCACTGACTGCAAATCAGTTTGAAGGTTGCTGTTTGAATTCTGCCCTTATCAAATGTATACAATTCCCTGTTATAGTCTGTTCAGGGCCTCTTGAAGCAGGGCAGCTCCAACATGCTGGAACAATAAAACTCCTTGTTTTTGCATCGGTCACCACCTCCGTGAGTCTCATTCAAGGGGTTCCGGTAGAGATCCAACTCGAACCTCACATGACCACGGCTGTGACCAGGACTGTCACTATGGCTGTGACCATGGCTGTGACCAAGGCTGTGGCCATGGCTTACAGGTGTATTTTGGCTCCCTGGTGTCCTGAATGAAAAGAAGTTAGCCAATGTTTGTCCTTCAAATGCAATGTCCTGAAACATTGACACTTTGCAGGGAATAGCCAGCCTCACTTCTTGGATGATGGCTTCCTGTGACCCTTCTAGAAATGTCCACTAACTTCACATGACAGCTAGATCACATGACAGCTAGAACAGAAAGGATGTGAAAGTAGGCAGAAACGGGTCCAATAAGGACCAGTCTTCTTCCCCACCACTTCAGTATATGGATGCCTGCTAACACACGTTCCACCACCGTGCCTTCTTGCTATGATGCACTAAAGCTTCAGAACCATGAGCTTAGATAAATTGCCCTTCCCAACAGTTGATAGCTGGGGTACTTTAATCCCATCAACCCAAAAGTTACTGATACAATTATTTGGATTCTTCCTATAACTATCAAATGTTGGTGATCTGATACTTTCCCTTTCATTGCCTACTGCCATAACAACAACAACAATAACAACAACAACAACAACAATAATAATAATAATAATAGATTTCCTTCCAATGGAGAGATTCTATTTCATTATTTCAATCAAAAAAAAAAAAAAGAATTTCCAGAGGTCCAGATGTCAAAATGACCTGTAAGTCAATCTTAACTTCACAAATTAAACAAACTTAAGCACTGATTTCCCCTTCCATTAACCAAAAGGAACTTCCCAATAACTAAGCCAGCTGCTGTATCTGCAGCTTTGAACTAAATACTGATTCCTTGCCAAACAAAACTGGCAAGTCAAAGAATCTAAAAGGTGAGTGCATAATGTATCATTGCTGATACAAAAGCTCCCTAGTCAGTATGTTTGCTACCGCAGTTCTTGGCTTCCAACACACTCACCTGGGCATCATGGCACATCCCATAATCTCAGCACCTGGGAAGATATCCTCAAAATAAAGGCCAGCCTGGTCTATAAAATAAGTTACAAAATAGCCTATAAGTATCAAATGAAATCCTGTCTCAAAAAATGGAAACAACGAAATACAAATTAACAATAAAAAAGTCATCATCCTTCAAAGCAGAAATGTCTAAAACTGTTTAAAGCAGCTTTAATTAAAGCCTTGTATAAAGCAAAGAAACTGCTGGGCAATGATTACGCTTTAATCCCAGCAGAAGCAGAGCAGAAGGATCTCTGAGCCAACCTGGTCTACAGAGCCTGTTCCAGAACAGCCAGGGCTACAATGGAGAATCCTCTGCCTAAGAAAACTTGAGAGCCCCTCTGAGTCACAAAATACTTTCTGTGATAAATGAAATCGCCTCAATGATGTCAAAAAAATTATGAAGTCACTTAGTCCCTGCCCGGATCATACTGCCATTTGAAAGCCGTTGGGTGGATTAAATGTGATTGTGCTGCCATCTAGTGGTATATTTCTATAAACAGTATTTGGTTTTGGTTTTAGTTTTGGTTTGCTTTGTTTTTGGAGAAATTGTCTCAACTCAATTCTAAGCTGGCCTTAAGTTCACAATAATTCTACTGCCTCTGCCTCCCAAATTGCAGTGTTATAGAAGTGAATCACCACATCTAGCCAATAAACGAAAAGTTTATCGCTCTACAACTAGGTAGCCCTTACAAGCTGCAGAATCCTGCATTTTAAATAGCAGATTTACAGAGTGGAAGTCCTATTAGGTCTCTCAAAGAAGAAAAACTAGAACTATCATGCACCTAGCTACACCACTCTCACACATACATACAGATACCCAACAGACTCTGAATGCTACCCCAGAGACATATATGTGCCCGTGTTCACTGCAGCACTATTCACAAAAAGTAAGAAATGGAAGGATTTTTTAGCAGAAAGATGGATAAGGAAAATGTGGTACCTATACATGGTGGGATTTTAGTCACCCATGAAGAAAAGTGAAGTAGTGACATCTATAGAAAAATTAATGGAGGTCATTATTCTGTTAAGGGAGTATTATAGATTCAAACAACAGATGCTAAACTTTTTCTTGTATGTAAATCCTAGGTTTTAGTAGTGCATATTTATACATACGCACGTGCACACTCACATGAACACGCACATGAACACATATCACACATATGCACACACATGCACACACACAAAATGAGGTTGTATAGGTTATGAAACAAGAAAAGGGACCAGTTGAGTGGGAAAGGAGATCCTAAGGGCTCGCTGGGAAAGGGAAACAGAAAGAGGGGCCAAGCACAGTGTAGTATTCAGGCAGGTACCTGGAAGTTTGGGGTTAACCTGGCCTTTGTAGCAAGTTCTAGGATAGCCAGGGCTACACATGACCCTGTCTCAAAAAATAAATAATAATAGTGAGGGTAATCGGACACACACACCATGGAAGCAGGAGGGGGCTACTGAGGAGGGTGCAGAGAGACGGGGGAAGGGAGCAGGTAAGGAAGGACCAACAAAGCAAAAGACGCTGTCATGTAAACTCACTACTTTGCTCATTTAAAAAACATTAACAATGTGACAATAAGAGCTGGAGGGATGGCTCCACAGTAAGAGAAAAGCTACTCTTGTGGAATGTGCTGCTTCAGTTTTGTCAACTGGACACAGCCCTAGACGGATCTGGGAAGAGACGCCTCAACTGAGAAAAATGCATCTCAGACTGACCTGCAGGCAAGTCTATGGGCCATTTACTTGACTAATGATTAATGTGGGAGGGCCTAGCCCACTGACGGTGGTGCCACCCCTTGACAGGTAATCATAGATGCTATAAGAAAGCAGAGGGAGCAAGCCAGTAAACAGCACCCCTCCATGGCCTCTGTTTCAGTTCCTGCCTCCAGGTTCCTGCCCTGACTTCCCCTCAGATAGACTGTAAGCCGTAAACTGAAATAAACCATTTTATCTCCAAGTTGATTTTGGTCATGGTATTTTCTCATACCGATAGAAAGCAAACTAGGACACAGAAGACCCAGGTTCGGTTCCCAGCAAGCACGTCAGGCAGTTCACAACCACCTACTGTATGTAACTGCAGCTCTAGGGTGATGGAGACCTCTCTCCTTGTTGGACACCTACATTCATGTGCTTATGCCCACACACACAGATACACACACATGTAACTTAAAATAATAGAAACAAGCCTTTGACAATTGAAAGTAATGACAGAGTTCAGATTATACTTGCAGATATAGTTAGCTAACTCCTAACTGTGCTTTATAGACTAGGAAAAGTAACAGAATCCTCATAAAACCACAGAAACCAGTGGACTTCTCACCTTTTCTTTAGGTATTTGGTATTTACTATGATTGTCCCACATAAGTTTATTTCTCTAACATAAACTCAACTCCTGGTTGATGAATTCAATGCCCACTCTATTTGGAAAGGCAGAGATGTGGAAACATTAAATGCACAGCAGTAAGCATGGGTGCTGCACACACTCAAATTTGAGCTCAGAATTTGTGACCTGTGTGCTCTCGAGCTAGTTATGTAACGTCTCCATGCCTCAGTTTCCTAATCTGCTAATTGGACTGAACTAGTCAAATCTACCTCATGGGGTTATTTAAGAGGCACTGTGACTACCATAACGACTAGCACAGCATGTGTCAAGTCAAAACACAAGGTGTCATGCCACTGGAGGACCAACCACAGTAAGCCTAATCTGCAATGTTCCTTGGGATGCTGGGTAGCAGGGAAGTTTTGTGCACCATCCCACTGACAAAGAGATCCCTGAGGTACATCTCTGGATGCTGTGGTTACATAGGATTCAGCAATTACACTTCAGGACATAAGCCCTAAAGAATTGAAAACAAGACTCAAATAAACATCCATACACCAATATTCATAGTGGTAAGTATCTTTAATGTCTTCATTAAGTCTTTAACAGTTTTATATGCTTTCACATGCTCCTCCTCCTCCTCCTCCTCCTCCTCCTCCTCCTCCTCCTCCTCCCAGACCTGCCCCCTACTCCATACCCACCCATCTTTGTGTTCTCCTTTTTTTAGATCCATTGAGTCCCCTTTAGTGATATCTATGTACACTCTCAGCTGTCTGGCCATCCAGTAAGGTTTGTTAAACCTGGTGGGGGTCATCCCAGCAGCTATTAATGACCAATAGCTCCACTGGGAATTGGATGAGTGCACTGTGTATTCAGAGGCTGACTTCTGTGCCAACAAAGCTGTCTGCAGTCCAGATGATGCCATGACCAAGCATCTCTGGTGTCAATGTTATGTAAGCTTTGTTTCCTATGACAGAGGAGACAGGAAAGACAGACTTCTGATCACAGCCAGGAGGCAGAGGGTCCAGAAAGAGGGTCACCTAGGGATCTACCATGAGGACACACATGGAGCAAAGTAAGTCAAGGTGAGACTCAAACTGCAAGTAACATGGGACCTGTGGCTGGGATGTAGCTAGGTTAGAGGGCTAGAATAAATTAATTTCTGCCCAGTCGTGATGCTTGAAGCTTGTTAATAAACTTAATATGTTTTTGTGTCTGTTGTTTGGGAGCTAGAACAAGAACAGATGGGGCTTTCACCCATAAATTACAGCCTACATAGATCCTTATACCCACATCTCCTCTCCACGCTGGGATTTCGTTCGGCCTTATCGTGCACAGATCTTCACACTAACAACCATCTGAGTCCATCTGTGCCCTGTTGTGTGTATAGAAAACAATTTCCTTGTAGTCATCTACCACCTCTGGCTCTTATAGTCTTTGTACCCCTTCTTCAGAATAATTCCTGAGGCTTGGGAGGATTGAGCATCCCACAGTCTCTTGCTCTCTGCACTCTGACTAGTTGTGGTCTCTGTGTTAATCACTCCATAAAGAAGCTTCTCTAATGAGGTTTGCGAGGTTGTCTAACCCATGGGTATAACCCAAAATAGGAGTAGGTTTGAGTTTGAAGACAGGGTCTGGGGAACAGGCCAGCGGTATATCTTAATATGATATTTTAAATTGTTTAGAATTTCATATATGCATAAAATAATGTCATGTCGGTCATATTTATAAAGTTCAAAGGTGGAAGCAATCCAAAGGCCCATGGGGAGAAGAGTGTATAAACATCATAAGAGCACACAATGTATGACAACCATTTCACAGATAATGCTCTCCCTGGAAATCCTCCCAGATCCTTCACTAAATGCCCAACTTCATGCTCCATTTCTGTTTTTCTTTTTCATAACCCACTGAACCCAGATAAGTGCTGCTTGTATACACAGGATATGGGAAGTGCAGTCCACTGGAGCATCATGGTCAATATACCTTAGGGAAACCTGACCCTCACTCTCAGCTGCCAACAGCCCCTTAGGACATAGCTGCATTATTGATTTAGCTAAACACCCAAAGGTCTGTGGAGAAAAGAATGCACAAAACAAAATAATATCTTTACATCCGATGGGATATTGCTTAGCCTTTAAAAAGGATGAAATGCTAATACTTCTCACAATGTAGATGAACCTTACGAATATTATACCAAGTAAAATAAGTATTTTCTGTTGTCCCACTTATATGAGGTGACTGGACTAGCCAAGAAGTTTCGGGTGACAGACCTGAGATTACCAGAGCCTGAGGAAAAAGGAAATGGGGGTGGGGGAATGTCAGTGCTTAATGGAGAGTTTCTTTTATTGTTTAAGACAATGAAAGAATTCTGGATAAGACTGCAGTCATTGTTAAGCAGCAATGTGGATGTACTTAACACCACTGAACTGTACAAATAAAAGCCAGAAGTCAGCAAGGACCAGAGCAAAAGTATCTTCTGAACAGAGCCATTTCACAAAGGAGCTTGCTGTATAAGATCCTCCCACAATCAAGGCCATCAACATTCCAGAGTGAAGGAGGGAGGCATTTACAAGCTCCTACCATGAACTGAGGAACTTCTGACAGCTGATGACTTCTGAGTCAGCTTTCCTTAAGGGGATATGTAGTTCCTAGTAGGCTGAGCATGATCCCAAACCCAGGATCAGGAAGGAATTTCTGAAAAGGACTCAAATATCTCAGAGTGTAGCCTCAAAAGCTAATAAATGAAAATGCATGGAATGAAAAGGCTCTGGTATAGCAAACAAAACAAAACAAAATATAGTTAAGAGACAGATTATAAAATGGAAGAGAATCTTTTCCAGCTGAACATATGATAGGGGGACAATATATAAGAACTCCAAAATCAAACACCAAAAGAACCATGCAATCAATAAATGGACAAATGAATAAACACACCAGTCTCAAGGGAGGACAAATAGCTAATAACTCTGACAAGTCTATGTTTGCTTCCCAGATCTCACCTACTGGAAAAAACTAGTGACTTCCACACTCACACTGTGGCAACACCCCAACAAACAAACACATAATAAACAAACAAATGTAAGACTTTTAAATTTGCAAACATTTGTGTGCTCATTTGTTTTGTGTGTCTGTCTATATGTGGAAATATTCTACATGTGTCTGTGTTTGTGTATGTTCTGTGTGTGATCATGGACATGTGTGTGCTTGTGTGAATTTGTGTGTCTGTATGTATATGTGTGTCTTTGTGAGTGTGTATGTGCTTGTGTGAGTTTGTGTGTACTACTTGGGTGCAGGTGCCCTTGGAAGCCAGAAGAACAGCTGATGTGGGTTTTGAGAACTGAACCCTAGTTCTCTGAAAGAGTGGCAAGTGCTCTTGATTTCTGAGACTTCGGTCTTAGGGTTTTACTGCTATAAAAAGACACCATGACTAAAGCAATTCTTAAGGACAACATTTAATTTGGGCTGGTTTACAGGTTCAGAGATTTAATCCATTATCATCAAAGCAGGAGCATGGCAGCATCCAGGCAGGCATGGTGCAGGAGGAGTTGAGAGTTCTACATCTTCAGCTGAAGGCTGCTAGCAGAATACTGACTTCCAGGCAGCTGGGATGAAGGTTTTTTCTTTTCTCATCCAATTGATAATATATAATTGCCCACCTAAACATACAAAGCCCTGTACACATCTGTCCGTTAAGAATATTCGTAACAACCTGTAAATGTGCAAAGAGGAATCTTAACATCTGCCTCTATGTTCTCTTAGGGGCTTCTCCCTCTCTCTCACTCTGGTCTCCTCCTCCTCTCTAAAACTTTTCTCCTGCCCGTCCTTCCTTCTCGTCCAATGACAGGCCTCGTTCTATCTGGTACCTGCTTTCGCCTGCATGACATCATCCTACATTTCACCCTTTCAATCTAATTAGAAAAAACTTTTCTCTCAAATATAAGCTGAGCACAACTATTATCATTTTGTAATTAAAAGTATAAAATATACCTAACACCCAGTTCAACATTTTATCAGTTAAACAGAACATTTAGTTAACCATTCCAGCTTAAGAAAAGCTTAGAATCTATGTTATATCCTGGCTAGCTTGCATACTACCTGATAACTATCTAGCAAAATATGTATTTTCAAAGTTAAACAGCCTGATAGGCTATGAGACTATAATCAGTCTTCAGCCCCATCAGAAGTCTGAGAATGACCAAATATCTATAAACATGGGAAGCTTAATGTGGCTTACAGAACTAAGATGTTGTAGAGACAAATCTCCACTAGCATAGTCCTCTGTTAGCAACATGTGAGCACAAGTCTTCAGCCTTCTGGCCCAAAATCAACTGACACTCTTGAAATGTAGAAACCTCATAGGGCTGATAATTCTGACTCGGCAGAGATTATCAGTCAATAACTATTCTGCAAAAAGTGTCCCTTTTTGGACAGTATTAGTCTGTAGATGAAATGGGCAGTTTCTGTGAAGTGGCTGCCTAGCCACAAAGTATTACCTCATTGGGAGGTAGAAATGCTCAATTTCTTCATTAAATCCACCAAATAGGACTGTTAGGAGCAGAGATGTCTCAACAAAAGATAAATAGCTTTAAATGTTATGTTTTGTGGATTTCTGATGCTTTTGAAAACCATCTGTCTATATAAGGTAATCTGGACTGTTGTCCATTAACTTATCTTATTATATTATCTTGAAAGCACGCTAACAAACTCAGAGCCATGAATTTGCTATTTGGCCCTTACCTCACATGTGTAATTGTGGGATGATGTCACAGGTGAGGCAGGTACAAGATAGAAAGAGGCCTGTCATTGGACAAGAAGGAAGGATGGGCAGGAGAAAAGTGTGAAAGAAGAGGAAGAGACAGGAGGGATAGAAAGAGAAGCCATGGCAGGACAGCAATGGAGGCTGACGTTAAGATACCGCTCTGTGTATTTACAGGTTGTTATTAGTGTTCTTAAGGGATGGATGGTACTGGGCTTTGTATGTTTAGGTGGGGAATTATATCTTACCAATTGGGTCAAAGATTATTGTGTTGTGTGTTTTTATGTGACGGTTTGAGTGTAAGAAAGTGTGTGGTGTCAGGAGACACTGGGCCACCAAGGAGTTGGGATGTGTTTCAGCCAAGATGTCTAGCAGATATCTTGGGGCACTGAGGTGCTGGACCTAACGGGATAAAAGACAACTGTACTTTTTTATTTTTTATATTTTTACAACAACATGTAATCAACTCAGAAGTTTGTAATGGCTTCAATAGAAGGACTGGCTCTAAACCTTGTACTTTTAAATTTTTTTAACAAATAAGTTGTATACCAAAGTTAAGAGATGATTTTAGCTTAGTTATCAAATGAGATTGTGGCTGAACAACTCAATCTAGTTAATTCCTTCCTGTTAAATTATGACCAATTCTAAATTCCTCATAGAAACAACCTTAGAATAACCACTTTCAGCCCCTGAAAAGTCCAGGGAATTGGGACGACGACTCTTCAATAACTTCTTCAAGCTGTAAGTGAGCATTGAGATAGCCTTGTGGGGGTTGGGGTGGAGGGAGAATGGAGCAAATGTTGTAGCCTGAGGTGCCTGTCTTGACTGGGCCCAGTTGAAAGTCCTTGAGATCAGGAATCCAAGCAGGTACATTCTGGAAAATATAATTCTCAAGACAAAAGTTTAGAATGGAGCTATCTTTTTGATTCTCTTGAATTTAGTTTTTCAGGAGCTCTCCCTCTATCAAATCTGATCCATATGACTGTGGGGATGTCCAGCACCTAATCACCCTTTTAAAAGCACAAAGACAAAACCTTTCTTCCAAAATACTGCGTTCCTTAGTGTGTAACCAGAAAGGCTTGTATCTTGCACTCTCTCCCAGAGGAGTAATATAACCATAAACTCAAAGTCACGCCCATCATGAAGATTAAACAATTTTAAAGAAGGAAGTAAGCTAAACAATGGTGTATGGGCCTGTGAGCTTTTCTAATCTGTCATATCAGGAAATTAACCCAAAATTCCCACAGAGTCCATGTTAAAAGAACCTGAGCGGGCTGGAGAGATGGCTCAGCGGTTAAGAGCACCGACTGCTCTTCCAGAGGTCATGAGTTCAATTCCCAGCAACCACATGGTGGCTCACAACCATCTGTAATGAGATCTGATGCCCTCTTCTGGTGTATCTGAAGACAGCTACAGTGTACTTATATATAATAAATGAATAAATCTTTAAAAAAAAAAAAAGAACCTGAGCTTCTTATTGTGGTAAATATCAAAAATAACCACAAACCCTCGCTAGCCAGCATCACCAAGCCACATGGCCTTTAGCGGGTTAATTCATAAAACAAATTAAACACCTATCAATTCTAATACCAATAAGTAAGCAACTTATCAAACCAGGACTTCAGCCCAAAATATATCAATCTATACCCGGAGCCTCACACTTTATTAATAACTTTATAAGATATGTCTGTATTCACTCTGTCTGGTGTTACAGACTTTTATTTTCTTCTATCTTAGTTCCAAATCATGGGTGAAGTTCCCCACATGATTTGGACAAACTCTGTATATAAGTATTCTAGAAGCAAATAAACCAGCTTTTTAAATAAATATACCCTAATCAACATCTGTTAAGGAAGCAGACAGCTTCCATTTTTTAGCTCTCTGTGGCTAAGAGCACTTTTCACAGAAGGGGACCTAGAGTCTGTGAGCAAAACCCCCTCTATTCCTTTGTTGAAGGTTCCTAAGCTTGGGCCAACATGTGACTCAACACATGGCACTAGCCCCCTCTTAGAAAATAAAACTTTCTCTCAACACTTGGGCTTACTAGTGGATTCTCGTCCACCACGTTGGTTCACTACCTGTTGCGGTAAAATTAAAATAAATGTTTCTTTTATCCAGCACTAAGTCCAGCACCACAGTGCCCCAAGACATCTGTTAGATGTTTTCATCTCAGGCAGCAAAGCCTCTCACCACTTTGCTCCATCCCATATCACACTGAGGATGGCTACTCTTTGAGCCTGACAACAATCTCTCTACCGTCTAATTCCCATGCCAAACATACACATCCCAATTTCATGGCGGCCCAGTGTCTCCAGCCACCATGCACTCTCTTGAATTCAATTAAATCACCACATGAAAGAACACGCAACACAATAACCTCTGATCCAACTGATAAGATATAATTGTTCACATAAACATACAAAGCCCTATACACATCCACCCCTTAAAAATATTCATAACAACCTGCAAATATAGAGAGGGGAATCTTAACATCCACCTCCATGTTCTCTCAGCTGGTTCTCCCTCTAGGATGAAGGTCTTAAAGTCACAGTGACACACCTACTCCACTAAGGCCACACCCACTCCACTAAGGCCACACCCTCCAATAGTGCCACTCCTTGGGCTGAGCATATACAACCATCACATTCCACTCCCTGGGCCCTATAGGCTTGTTCAAATATATGAGTCTATGGGGGGCCCTACCAAACCATAGCATAATGCAAAATACGTTTAGTCCAACTTCAAAAGTCCCCATAGCCTACAGCAGTCTCAACAATGTTAAAAGTCCAAATTCAAAGACTCTTCTGAGATTCTTCCTATCACTTAACTGTAATCCCCAAAACAAGACAGGAAACCAGTTGGGGACTAACTCCAAACTCTGCATCTCCATGTCTGATGTCAAAGCGGCCTTCAGATCTCCAAATCCTTTTTCATCTTTGTTGACTGCAACAAACTTCTTTTCCTGGGCTGGTTCCCCTCCCTGTTAGCAGCTGTCCTCAGCAGATAGCCCATGACTCTGGCATCTCGAAAATCTTGGGATCTCCAAGGCAACTTCAATGTTATAGCTTCTTGTTTCAATGTCTTGGATCCACACATGATCTTCTGGGCTCCTCCAAAGGGCTGGCATCACTTCTCCAGCTCTCCCCTCTGTAGCACTCTAAGCTCAGGTCGATCCACTCTACTGTCACTGCTGCTGCTCTTGGTGATCATCCCATGGTACCAGCATCTCCAATGCACTGGGGTCTTCTGCTGCAAGCAGGCTTCACCAATAGCCTCTCATAGGCTCTCTTCATGGTGCTAAGCCTCAAATCCTTTGCATGAGCCCTTCAGTCCTGGACTGTCAACTGCAATTGAGGCTATACCTACACCAATGGCCTTCCATGGCCTCTCACAGTACCAAGCCTCAACTGCTCTTCATGACTCCTTCATGCCTTCAAAACCAGTAACACCTAACACATAACCAAGTCCAGCTTCAGGATGAGGTACAACCTTAGCTATCTCTGGAACACAGTTTTTTTGTGCTCTCAGAAAACACTCCCCAGAAGATTTCACCTCAGTGATGTTGGTCTCTTTTTAATCACAGCTCATTTCTTAATTCCAGCTAACCAGCATCAATTGTCCCAGTGGTCCCTTCTGTTTTTTCACTCTAAAGCCAGAGTCACATGGCCTAAGCTGCCATGTTCTGATGTTTGCTGAAACACCACACACACACACACACACACACACACACACACACACACACACATACACACACCTTATTCTATTATCAGCGCTTTCTGTTTCTGACTCCCTCTCTGCCTAAGCTTGTTTTTCCTGGAACTTGCTCTGTAGATTGGCCTTGAACTCGGAGATCTTCGTGGCCTGGCTCCTGTAATGCTGGGATTAAAGGTGTGTACCACCATGCCTGGATCTAAATTTAGCAGAGTAGGATCTTGTCCCAAAATCCCTTAATCTCGTATCTCCTAGAACATAGGATTCAGTTCAATTTTACTTCCTGGTGCCCCTTTAAAACTTGAACCACATATTTTGTATTTTTCCTTTCTAAGCTAGCTACGCTTGCTCAAAACATTCTTCATGAGACTTACCAGAGAACAAAGTCTCTTCTGGACTTTTCTGAGACTTCCTTTGTCAATGCAATTAATATAAATTTCTCTACTCAAGTAGACTATTCAGACAAAGGCAAAAAGCAGCCACATTCTTCAGAATACCACAAAAACGGTCTCTAGATCATATACTAAAATTCTATTCCACTGAAACCTCCTGCACCAGATCAGCACAATTCAAATCACTCACAGCAACAAAGTCTTCCATATTCCTACTAGGATATCCCATTAAGCCTCACTTAAAGCATTCCAATGTGTTCCAAAGGCAAAGTCCCCAAATCCACATTTAAACAAAAGCATGCTTTTGACAGCCTATTCAGCAATAACCCAGTTCCTGGTAACAACCTCTGGTCTTAGTTAGGGTTTTACTGCATGAACAGACACCTCTTGTCTGCTGTGACCAAGACAACTCTTATAAGGACAACATTTAACTGGGGCTGGCTTACAGGTTCAGAAGTTCAGTCTATTATTATCAAGGAACGTGGCAGCATCCAGGCAGGCATGGTACAAGAATTGCTGAGCTCTACATCTTCATCTGAAGGCCGCTAGCAGAATACTGACTTCCAGGCAGCTAGGATGAGGATATATATAAATATTTGCTCTCCAATAGTGATTAAAAACTGCATGGTATTGGTACAGAGACAGACAGATAGACCGATGGAACAGAATTGAAGACCCAGAAATGAACCCACACACCTATGGGCACTTGATTTTTGACAAAGGAGCCAAAACCATCCAATGGAAAAAAGATAGCATTTTCAGCAAATGGTGCTGGTTCAACTGAAGGTCAACAAGTAGAAGAATGCAAATCGATCCATGCTTATCACCCTGTACAAAGCTTAAGTCCAAGTGGATCAAGGACCTCCACATCAAATCAGATACACTCAAACTAATAGAAGAAAAACTAGGGCAGCATCTCAAACACATGGGCACTGGAAAAAAATTCCTGAACAAAACACCAATGGCTTATGCTCTAAGATCAAGAATCAACAAATGGGATCTCATAAAACTGCAAAGCTTCTGTAAGGCAAAGGACACTGTGGTTAGAACAAAACGGCAACCAACAGATTGGGAAAAGATCTTTACCAATCCTATAACAGATAGAGGGCTTATATCCAAAATATACAAAGAACTCAAGAAGTTAGACCGCAGGGAGACAAATAACCCTATTAAAAAATGGGGTTCAGAGCTAAACAAAGAATTCACAGCTGAGGAATGCCAAATGGCTGAGAAACACCTAAAGAAATGTTCAACATCTTTAGTCATAAGGGAAATGCAAATCAAAACAACCCTGAGATTTCACCTTACACCAGTGAGAATGGCTAAGATCAAAATCTCCGGCGATAGCAAATGCTGGCGAGGATGTGGAGAAAGAGGAACACTCCTCCATTGTTGGTGGGATTGCAGACTGGTACAACCATTCTGGAAATCAATCTGGAGGTTCCTCAGAAAATTGGACATTGAACTACCTGAGGATCCAGCTATACCTCTCTTGGGCATATACCCAAAAGATGCCCCAACATATAAAAAAGACACGTGCTCCACTATGTTCATCGCAGCCTTATTTATAATAGCCAGAAGCTGGAAAGAACCCAGATGCCCTTCAACAGAGGAATGGATATAGAAAATGTGGTACATCTACACAATGGAATACTACTCAGCTATCAAAAACAATGACTTTATGAAATTCATAAGCAAGTGGTTGGAACTGGAAAATATCATCCTGAGTGAGGTAATCCAATCACAGAAAAACACACATGGTATGCATTCATTGATAAGTGGCTATTAGCCCAAATGCTTGAATTACCCTTGATGCCTAGAACAAATGAAACTCAAGACGGATGATCAAAATGTGAATGCTTCACTCCTTCTTTAAATGAGGAAAAAGAATACCCTTGGCAGGGAAGAGAGAGGCAAAGATTAAAACATAGACAGAAGGAACACCCATTCAGAGCCTGCCCCACATGTGGCCCATACATATACAGCCATCCAATTAGACAAGATGGATGAAGCAAAGAAGTGCAGGCTGACAGGAGCCGGATGTAGATCGCTCCTGAGAGACACAGTCAGAATACAGCAAATACAGAGGCAAATGCCAGCAGCAAACCACTGAACTGAGAACAGGACCCCCGTTGAAGGATTCAGAGAAAGAACTGGAAGAGCTTGAAGGGGCTCGAGACCCCATATGTACAACAATGCTAAGCAACCAGAGCTTCCAGGGACTAGGCCACTACCTAAAGACTATACATGGACTGACCCTGGACTCTGACCTCATAGGTAGCAATGAATATCCTAGTAAGAGCACCAGTGGAAGGGGAAGCCCTGGGTCCTGCTAAGACTGAACCCCCAGTGAACGTGATTGATGGGGGGAGGATGGGGAGGGGAACACCCAAAAAGAAGGGGAGAGGGAGGGGTTAGGGGGATGTTGGCCCAGAAACCGGGAAAGGGAATAACACTCGATATGTAAATAAGAAATACTCAAGTTAATAAAAAAATAAAAAATAAATAAAAAAAAAATTTGCTCTCTACAGATATACCAGAAGAGGGCATCAGATCCCATTATAGACGGTTGTGATCCACCATGTGGTTGCTGGGAATTGAACTCAGGACCTCTGGAAGAGCAGTGCTCTTAACCACTGAGCCATCTCTCTTCCCCAGCATGAGGATCTTACATCCACAGGGATGTGCCAACAAAGCCATACCTACTCTAGCAGGGTCACACCCTCTAAAGGTGCCATTCCCTAGGCCAAGCGAGGAGGGGTAGGGGATGGTACTTGGAAGAACATTCCATTCTAAGATATATAATCCATATGCATGCATTTATATGGGGGTTATATGTTATTGGAAAAAATTAGACTGAGCTGCAATGTGGCATGTGCTATAAAGATTTTGAGGATGTAGTTTGGTAAATAGACTGTCGTTGTTGTTTTGGTTTGTTTCAGTTAGGTTTGTGGTGCTGAGGATTAAACCCAGGGGCGGAAGCATAAGAATCACTTGAACTGGACAACACAACTAAATCTTATCTAAAAATTGAGTCAGGGGTCTGGGGGTGCACTTGAACATGGTGGATTTGATTCCATGCTCCTCACTCAAAGAGACCAATGGTCCAAAAGGAGGAGAGGTGGTTCCAGATGGGAGGACCCAGCCTGTCTGACATACAGAGGAAAGGAGACGGCAAACACTAAGCTGGCTCGCCTTGCATGGTGCTAACCAACACTGTGTTTATTAGCTCACCTCAACCTCACAAAGCCAGAAAGAAGGATTCGTCACCTGCGCCATGGGAGTCAGCCTAATATTTGTAAGTTCATGCAGAGAAGAATAAAGCTCAGGGCACTTACATAACTCAGCCAAGAGAACAGCCTTGAACCCAAGCATAAGCTTCCGCTGGTTAATCAATGATTTCCACTCTGTACAACGTTTTCCTGACACCTAGCCAAGTCCCAAGCCACTTGAGCAGGAATCTCCTAGGAAAAATAAACTCAACTAGTTCAAGTTAATACAGTCAACAGAACATTACCCGAATTGACCCCAAAATAATGATGCTTAATGTTTATGGGCCAAGGTCCCCACTAATAATAATCCAGGTCTCCTCTCTCTCCAGAAAAAAATATATCCAAGCATAAAAATGCAAAAGTGTCTAGTATTTCAAGGATCTCTGAAAGTTCCAGGCAGAGTCTTTGTTGCGTGGTGGTTGATTTTCCCGGTACTGGGGATTGAACCCAAGGCTTCACAGGTTTTCCCTCCCTGACACCACAATTTCCAGAAGCAGACACAGCCCTTCCAAGCACAAAGGACTCTCCTCCCAGTCTGTTAATAAGTGATGCTAGGGTTGGAAGGAGCTCTGCTGATACACCTGTGTGATCTTGCGGGGTTGTGAAGGGCCAGAATTCTAATGCTTTCCTTAAGTCAGGAGAGAGCAGGGGGACCTCCTGGGGGAAGCCTATGTGGCCAGTTGCTGCTGCTGCCTCTCTCTAGCAACTGAGTCCTCTGAAGTCACTTCAGCTTAAAGACAAGAAAAATAGAATTAGCCTAACCAGGTCCCAGGCCCAAGTGGCCTCAAGCTTGCGTATGGGGTGGGGGTGGGGTGAGGAGAGCAGATCATTATGACTGGTTTTCTTACCCCTCACTACAATGAGCTACAACTTTTTCTAGTCTCATGTTCTGCTCTTCAGGGAACAAAGCACAGATTAAGAACCATAAGATTAAAGAACAAAATTAGGATAAAGGTTCCAATCTTTTATTTTCTCCTTGGTGGCTGAAAACGTGGGTAAGCTACATAGCTTCCCTGAACAGGTGTCTGCTCTAGAAAAAAAAAAATGTTGACACTAAAGCTTATATTGCAAATTTAATGCGAGGACACAATGACACCTTAATAAATACTTAATAAACAATTACTAAAAAGCAGACCTCGTAGTTGTTAGGTCTCAAAGACACTCAGAGCAAATGGCTGAGGTGCCTATTGAACTTATCAAAGCAGACATGGGCCAGGTTCTCCCAGCATCTCCCACACTGCAGGTACTGTGAGCAACCCGACTCTTCTCAGCACTTCTTACCCACCCCGCCCCACCCCTACCCTAAACCTCTCCAGCCCCTTCCCCCAGTTTCTTTCATATACAATCTCAGACATTTTGGCTATAAGCTCTCTTGGTGCTCTCAGGTCAGCTCTTGGCCTCTTGGTTCCTCTCTCTTCCCCTCCTGCTCCCCACCCCCAACCCCTGGATGCCCAAGTCTATTCTGCTAGCCTGGTTCAGTCTGTACCTTACCCAATACCCCTGGCTGAGCTCTCCCTCACATCTACAATACCTAGGCATGATCATGTCCTAATTTTCACTCAATGGTGTTTCTGGATATCAATTTCCAGTGATACTCTAGGACTGTACTCTCAAGTGGTGTTAAGACCACAAGAAAATAAGGACCATTAGACCATATAAGGATCACTACATCCTGACCTGGGTGAGTTATTATGGGGTCTTCACTTTGTCCAGCACAGGGTTTAACAAGGAACGAACATTGGCAGGTACTTGTGAAAACACAAGCCAAGGTGACTTTAAAAAGTGTAATCAGTGGACTTCCCACTATTATCAAAGTCAAATAGTGAAGGCTAAAGGCAGCCTACAGTTATGACTGTCCTTAAGCACTCTGAGAATGCTCCTTAGACAGCCTACAGTTATGACTGTCCTTAAGCACTCTGAGAATGCTCCTTAGAAGAAACTGACCAAAACCTCCACAGACAGGCATGTCTGGGAAAAAAATCAGATTTTGTTACATAGTTTAAATTCTTTATGTATTTATTTTTACGTCTGTGGGTGTCATTCCACAGGTATGTCTGTCTGCCATGTGCATGCCTTTGGAGGCCAGAAGAGGGCATCAGATCCTCTGGGACTGGAGCTACAAGTAGCTGGGAGCCACTGTGTAGGTGCTGGGAGTCAAAGCTAGGACTTCAGGAAGAATGGGCAGTGCTCTTAGCTCCTGAGCTATCCCACTAGACTTCCTGCATGTTTACAAGGAAAGGTTTTGAAGAGGATTAACAATTTTTAAAAAATACCATAGACTTAACAGATCGAATCCAGGACTTCCAAGAGAAGAGAAACGGACCTACTAGCCAAAGAATAAGCCACAGTTACGGGTAAATTACAATGTTTTGACTCATTTAGAAGGAGAAAAGTGGCCGCCATCTCCCAGTTGTTGGAATTACAGGTATGCATGCATATCACACTCAATTATTTAGCAACTGTTTAACAGCTAATACATGGTTTAGGGATGATGAGAGGATTCAGAGGGTACTAGCGCTTGCTGCCAACCTGAGTTCTATCCCTGCAACCCACATGCTGGAAAAGAAGCGACTCCTGCAAGCTGTCTTGTGACCTACATGCACATGTGGGCACACACACACACACACACACACACACACACACACATACACACACACATGAATTTACACATGTTTACATAAACACATACACAAATAAATAAATGTAAGTTTTAAAATAATAAATGGTTTATGTATATATGTGTGCTGTAATTACCTGAAAGAAAATAGTGTTGGGAAACCATGAATCACCCACATTCCAGAGCCAGTGCTCCCCCACCTCCAGCCCACCTTTACTGACTCAGCACCAGCATCCTCAACATCACCAGCAGTCAAGTCTCCATGGCCTGTTTTTTGCTATTCACATGCTCCATATTCCTTATAAAGCCCACACCATCATGGCCTCCTTCCTCTCTCTCTTTTGCACCCCTGCTCAGGCAGCCTCTTGCATACTTCTACCCTACACACACACACACACACACACACACACACACACACACACACACACACACACAGAGTAAATCCTTCACATGAAGTCCGTAGGGTGCTGTGATTGTGTGACATTCCTTGGCTCTCTGTTCAACACAAAACAGTTACTTTCGTGTCACGATCCAGGTAGGAGATCCTGCCCGTGCTCCTTTTAGGGGTCTGAGCTGCACTGGGACCCTTATTCTGATTACACCCAATAAATAGACTCGCCTTCCAGCTCACAGATCTCTGGGCACTGAATCCGCCAGTTGCAATTTGGTAAGTCTCCCCTTGGCTGGTGTCATTGATTTCAAGACCAAAGGAGTGACCGTGAATATCAGAACCCCTCTTGAGAGCAGAGGCACCCCTAGCTACCGTCTTTTTTTTTCCTTTTTCCCTTTTCCTATTGGATTTTTAAAAATTTATTTAATTTCTAATGTTATCCCTTTTCCCAGTTTCCCACCATAAACCCCTATCCCATCCTCCCTCCTCCTTCTTCTATGAGGGTGTACCCCCACCTACCCCACCCACCCCTTCCTGCCTACCCACCCTGTCATTCCCCTACACTGGGTGGGGGGTGGGGCCCAGCCATGGCAGGACCAAGTGCTTCTCCTCCCATTGGTGCTCAACAAGGCCATCTTCTGCTACATATGCAGCTGGAGCCATGGATCTGTTTATGTGTACTCTTTGGATGGTGGTTTAGTTCCCTGAGAGCTCTGGTTGTTGGTATTGTTCTTCCTATGGGGTTGCAAACCCCTTTCTCTAACTCCTCCAATGGGGACCCCATTCTCAGTTCTATGGTTGGCTGCTAGCATTTGCTGTATTTGTCATGCTCTGGCAAAGCCTCTCAGGAGATAGCTATATCAGGCTCCTGTCAGCATGTACTTCTCGACATCAGCAATATTGTCTGGGATTGGTGTCTGTATGTAGGTGGACTGGATCCCCAAGTGGGACAGTCTCTGAACCTAGCCACTATCTTTAAGGCTGATCCTCTTCCAACACTTTCCCTTGGGTGAGGCTTTGTTTTTAAGCTCAGTTTTTGCCTTTTGACTTCACTCAAAAACCCTAGTACCATGGAGTCTCCTGAAGATGTTAGTCCTAACCCTTGCTGAGTGCAGAGATGACCCAACGTTAGGGGGTAGTCTTCTGCCCTGAGTATTCAGATGCTGATTTCTACCCCCGGAGATCTGGTTGCAGACTGGAAATTGGCTAAGCATCTCCAGTGTCAATGTTTTCCATCACTTCTGATTGGTTAATAAAAAGCTGGTCAGCCAATTAGCTGAGCAGAAGAGATAGGGTGGGACTGTCAATCAGAGTTGGGGGTGGGGGGAATGTATCCTAAGAGATGACAGAGGAGAGAAGTGGAAAGGCTATGGAAGGACCAGAAGGATTTACCATAAGGTTGTGATGAGAGAGCAGCCATGAGAACACACATGGACCAGAGCAAACCAAGGCAAGACTCAAGACTTAGACCATAGGTAAAGGACCACATGGCTGAGATATAGGCAGCCTAGTCAGGTTAGAATAGCTCAGAATTTTCCCAGCTTGCAGCTTATTGGTACTAGTTTTCTGTGTTGTTTATTTGGGAGTCAAACCAGGCTAGAAGTGTAGGGTGTAGAAACACCTTACAGTAATTTGGGAGCAAAGGCATATAAGTCACAACACCCCCCCCCGAATTACATTTACAACCCAGTGAACAGCTTGTGTCTTCCCTGGTTGGTCTTCCCTAAAGGGTTAGGATATACCCCCCTTCTTCACCCCTGGGAACTATGTTGTTCACACCTTCTGGCTCCCCCTTGGCACTGCCTATGCCCTGAAATACTCACTGCTGACCCTACCTGCTCTTGGGGGTTGGAGGAAAGGTGGCACAGAATCCACGACACAGACTACAGGAGCAGGTGAGAAATGCTGCAACAAACACATCTGAACACTGCTGCAAGCCCCTTAAATATCCTCCATCTGCACTTCATTGGTCCCAAGAAAGCATCTCTTCTAAACAGCAGTTACCAATTGGCTGACATTGACTGACCAGCAATCCTTGGTCTCTCAGGAAGTCCTCAACTAGGTCCTCCTTCAAGAGATGCTTTGGCAGCTGCATGGCCCCCAGTGTTTATGTAGAGGTGGCAGCTGCCTTTCCTCCTTTATTTCTACACTTTTGTTTTTAGATATTGACAGCCTAGTGGGAGCCAGGGTGCCATTGCCTCAACATCGTTGACCCCACTTCAGAGGATTCCCATGTACTGGACCATGCCTGTCTTAGGTTGTCTGGTCTTCCAGGATATTACCCATCATTGACTATCAGCCGTCAAAGAGATATCACTCTGGAGGCTTGTCACACAACGGGGAGATGAGGAAGAGCCTACATGGTGGTCTCATGGATCTCTGACATCCCAGCTTTGATCACTTCCTTAGGGGACCACAATCAGGATTTTCGAGAGCCATCAGCACTTGGAAAGTCACCTTATTTATGGAGCACTGCCTGGAGATATGCTGTACGAGATGCTTAAACAAAATAATTTCATATGACAATTCCTCTCATGATAGCATAAGTGGCTATGCATGAGGGGGTCAAACAGCCTGTTAATATTGTCCCACACTTTTCCCAAGAATCTGGCATCTAGGGAGAGCACCTTGGTCGCATTTGAGGTTAGCTATGTTCTTCCTTAACATCACAGAATAGTTAAGGACTTTGTCTGGCCAGGTACCTTCAAGATATTGAGCCAACTATTACCAAGCTTGAGTGGCATTGTGTACCTGGTAAAGGGTGAGGCAGATGGAGTGAAACCTGGGGTCACATGCCAATAGAGACATGTCTAACAAGGGCCAGCAGTTCCTCCAGTAAGTCAATCTATTGTAAAATGAGTATGGCTTGATAAAGATGTTGATTTAGTACCTCCTACACCTGTAGCGCTTCAACTGACTTAGAGACTACAGCATGGACAGTCTCTGCTGTAGTGGCTCTCTGGGTCAAGGCAACAGCAACTGCTGTTGCCCCAGCAATGCCTGCAATGCTGGCCGCGATGCTGGCAGCTGTATTACCAAAATCCCTCTTTCCATGGTGTAGGTGTTGTAAGTAAGCTGGGTCATCAGAGTGACGGCTGAAAGTGAGTGGTGTTCACCACAAGCATCCAAATGGTGGCTGGTTCCCTCATCAGGATAGCCATTGTTGAATACCCCATCCAGCAGGCGGGCAGGAGACATTTCTCATTAAAGAAGATAAAGAAAAAGGGAGGTCGGACAAAGACTGAAGTGGCTCTCCATCCAACCTGGCTGCCAATGGTCACATTCACAAGGGTTGCCCCGGTCCACATTTTCGCCAACTGGTTTATATGGAAATATGTCCCATTAAAGAGACAGGCACCTTTTAGGAGAGTAAGGGGGTGCAAATCAAGACACTTAGACGGGTCACATAAATCCTAATTGCTCATAATGGAGTCATATCAGAATCTAATTGAATCCCTGTTAACATAGGGAATAATATTGGAAACATCCTGTGGGGTAAACCTCCACATGTCAAGTGTGAGGTTAGATGACAATACTGGGCAGTCTCTGGCAAATTTTATGCCTAGTGCAGTCTGGCAGTACTTCTAAGGTAGAAGTGGGCATTTGAGGAACCCTCGGACAGTGAGGCAGGGGTGGACATGATATGCTTGGGGGATCCTTTGGGGGTTTGAAATCAGTAAGGAGAATGTGAAGTTCCATGCCTAACATGGTGCCATAGGTCCCCCAAGGCCATATTGTGTCATTGGATACAAGGGCCGACAGGGGACATTGGTGGTAAAGGAGAGAATTTCCTCTGTGGGCCAGGTGCCTTCTAATCATCATGAAGGGCAAACCTAAACTCACATTGGCAGAGAAAAGAGTAGGCTGGGAAGTTAACTGCCACAGGCAAAAGAATGGGAGCAGGGCTCATCAGCCCTCCCAAGCTGAAGAAAAATTAACAAACACAGAATGAGCATTGCATCTCTTGGTCCTGGTCTTCTGGCTCCTTCATTGCCTCCTGTTCCCTAGCTGGGTGAGCATCTCTCAAGGGCACCCATATTGACGAAGTTGCCTCCTGGGGGGAAAACTTCGCCCCCTTGTCAGAAGCAGAGCAGGCGTTCGTCATTGAGAAGTTATTGGGTCCCTCCATCTAACCATCGTGAGGGGAGTGTCCCTCTGCACAAATGCCCAGTGTTTGTAAGCAGGGCTCAGCCCTTTTTCATTGAGGGAGAGAGAGCTCACATGAAACAGGACCTCCACCCAAGCTAGGTGTGAATGTCTTTTGGATTCTGGGGAGGTGACCTGAGCAAGTGCTCCCTTCAAGGAACAATTTGCTCTTTTTAGGATTACTTGGCCTTGAGAATTATAAGGTATCATACCCAAAGGAGTGACTGATTCTCCATGAGGATAGGAAGACACTGAATTGCTGAGACAAGTAAACAGGTTCGTTGTTGGTTTTGAGTGCCATTACCAGCATTGCTGATTTCATGGCCTTAATAACAGGAGAGGCCATTTCACCTGTCATAGCCACCCTGTATACAAAGGCGGAGCAAGTATCTACCAAAGGCTGGGTAATGGGTGACATCTATTGGCCAGATTGCATTGGGGAGCAGAGTGCTAGGGTTAACTCCTGATCTGCCAAGGGGACCTAGTGGTGCAAGAGGTGTGCAAATTACACAAGACCTTGCAAGATGTTTACATTGTGACATAGGCAATTCAGGCAAGAGCTCATGTAAATTCTGAGGAGAAAGGTGAAATTGCTGGTGTAACATTCTGGCTTGTTCTAGCAACTCCATGTCTACAGCCAGAATCAGGGCATCAAGTCTCTCATTTCCTTCTGCTAGTATGCCAGGCAACTTAGGATGCAATCTTATGTCTGAGATGAACCATGAATGTGCCCTATTCTTGAGAGCCTTCTAGTTAGATTGCATGCAGACATGTATGGGGCTGTTTCCCTCTTTAATATAGGAGGACAGGGTCTGTATTGCGTATTGTCTATCTGAGAAAATGTTAACTGGCTCCTGTTAGCAACACTCAAAAATTTTCAGGAGTCCAAATAATTCAACTAGTTGCACTGAGACAGGATTAGGGAGAATGTGAACTGTGTCCTTTTCTCCCAGGTCTTTGGATAAGAACTCCATATCTGGTGTTATTAGCATCAGAAAATGCCATAGTTGCCTTGGGAATGGGATGAGAGCTAGATATGCTATGGGGTTTAACAGTAATTGGCAGCTGGGACAAAGCAGTAAGACACTTGTCTGGTGGCATGCGATTATCACAAGCCTGTGAACCCTGCCACCATTTCCTAAAAGCTAATGCAATCTGCCCATAATGATTGAGGATATCGTAAGGAGAATGGTAGAATTATTTTGTCTGGTTCCCTGTTATAAGTTCTCCTTGATAAGCCTCTCACTTTAAGGGCAAGGTGAAAGACAATGTCAAACTCTGAGGTAACCTTAAGTAAACCAGAGTGGGCCTGGTGCAGCAATATAAGGGGCCCATTCTGGCATAACACCCCTAGGACCACTCAAGGGACCACAGAATTATGGCCAGGAGGGGTTTCCTTGGATCATGCCTTTTCAGAATTGATACAGAAAGGAACGCCATAGCTTTCTGTAATAGGTTGCTAGCCTCCTAGTCCAGAACAGGCAGGAAAGGTTTGAGCCAGTTAACAGTTCCACATAATCACTGTAACTCCACAAGGGAGTAGGAGTATTTTGACATGATGGAGAAGGCCAGGGCCTTAATCTTGTCAGAAGTAGAAAAGCCCAGGAAGGCATATGGGCAAATGCTCTGAGTCTCTTTGGGAGCATCCTTCAAGTTGAGTTTTCCTAAGTGAAGCAACAATTGAGAGGAGACCCTTTTCAAGATTGGGCAGGCTAGGGTATGCAAGCATAATATCATCCCTGTAGTGGATTACAAGGACAGCCCTGGGGACTTCCTGTATGGCTTCAGTCACATATATCTGACAAATGGCCAGAGAATTTTTCATGCCCTGAGGCAGACCATCCACTGATATCTTTTAGCTGGTGTATACATATTAAACTTCCATACTGTGAAGGCAAAACAGCATCTATCCTGGGGAGCCAGAGGGACCTGGAAAAAAGCTACCCTAATATCTAGGATCATCCATCCCATGGTACTTGGGTGGGATAGCACTAGGATGAGGCAGTCCCGCTTGAATGGTCCCCATTTTTTTATTGACTCTGAGTTCATTGCTATGGTAATGGCAAGATATTTTATTTAGAAATAGCTAAGAGAAGTTAACAGACAGCGGTCCATATTACTTTACATACATAGTTTTCAAAAAATGTCAGAAACCCACAGTATGTGACATTTAATGTTATTTATTCTTTAGTTATTGAGACATACTGAGCTCCTAACAGCTTCCCATGTGTGGATTCAAAGAAGCAGCTCAGCATCTCCATCTCAAGGTGAGGTTGTGCATTGTGGCTAGGTAGTCACTGGGCAGAAATTGCCTATTTCCCTACAGACCTGTACCGCTCATGAGAGGACACAAGTACAGGATAGGATAGCGTAGTTCTGCTGAGACTATAATATAATAATTCCTGTTTTACAAGGTCGGTCAGATGATCCTGGGCCAGAAGGCTGAAGACTGATGCTCCAACTTCCTGACACATTGGGGCTGTATGGGTAGGCAGCTGTCTCTACAACTTGTCTCAGTTCTGGAAGCTGTGTTAGTCTTCCTATATTTTCAGATAATATTGGTCATTCTCGGATTTCTGACAGGGCTGAAAGACTAGTTATAGTCTCATGGCCAACCTGGGCTATTTAGCATTGAGAGGACATATTTAAGATGGTTTTCAGATAGTCTACAAGCTAAACCAGGACATAACAGATATGGAATTATAAGCCTTTTTTAAGTTAGGATAAATAACAATGTTCTATTTATTTGACAAAAATAATGGACTGGATGTTAGGTGTATCTTATGCTTTATAATTTACAAATGGTAATAGTTGTGTTCATTTTTTTTGAGAGGAAAGAGCCTTTTAGCTGGACAAAAACAGGGAAATGTGGGTTGCTGTCTATACACACATAGGGCAGGTACAAGATGAGGCTAGAGCCTGTGATTGGGCAGTGGAAAAGAAAAGCGGGCTGAGAATTTTAGAGACAGTACAGAGTACAGAGAGACAGAGAGGAAGGAAGATGGAGGAAGTGAAAGACAACCCAGATCCATGTGGCTTTAAATAGCCACAGGTAGCTCTGAATATCTTATAAGGGATGGATAATTACAGGACAATTCATCTTATCTAGGTGGGCAGTTTATATCAATAGCAATTGGCTCTGAGTTCATTGTGTGGACATTTTGTGAGGGTGAGAATCTGACTGATAAATTACAAGCCTCTAGAGTTTCTATTTTACTGGGTTATAGAGATTTATGTCAGCTAACCACAGGGACGGATGTGTGGGAATGTGAGCAGAATCTGCCGCAAGAGATCCGCAAGATGGGTGGTCACTGCATGGGGCTAGCCATGGAGGCATTGGGACTGCTGGGGCCAGAGAGAAGGCGGGAATAGTGTGGGGTTCATATTTTTATTTCATGCAACATCAAGTAGTCATTTTTGTGGCCTGTTGGCCTCCAACTCCCGTAATGGAGGGACTGGACTGGAATCTCCAATAGGGGAAACCTCAGTGATTCATTTTTTGTTATTATAGTGATGTCTGCCCCTGTGTTAACCAACCCTGTAGTGGGTATACCATCTAAATGTGCAGTCCTCACCAGGGAGTGAGGAAATACAGGCAAGGTCCAAAAGACTCCAGACCAAGCAGGGGTCCCTCTTACTGGCGGGGCTGAAGGGTGCTCCTTATGGAGTATAAATTGTCTTCCTGTTTTTCAGAACAGCAATCCTTAGCCCAATGGAAACCTTTGTTACAATGAGGACATTTGATCTTTAGCCTGACTGAGAGGCAGTCCCATCTGAGGTGACCAGGCTTAGCATAGCCACATCAGATGCGATCAGGGGGCCTTTCAGGGGGCACATTTTCTGTCTATGCTCCATGACCAAGACATCAATGGAGGCAGTCAGGGTTGCAATGGGGTCCGTGCCAGGGTCCACATCACAAGTGGGAACAACCCATTTACAAATATCATCATTCCTTATGGGCATTGCGTACAGTATAGTTGGACCAGCATTGACACGCCCTTCCATTGCCTCAGTCACACAGGACAGGAAGTCCTCGAAGGATTCTCCAGACCACTGGACAAGATTTCAAAAATAAGAAGGGTCCCAATGGGGGGCAGGCCTTAAGGGCCTTGAAGGCAAGATCAGCAACCTAGTTAAAATAAGCATGCACTCCAATAGTGGCCTGAATGACAAGGTTAATATATGCCCCATGGCCAGTAAGCATATCAAAAGTAAAATTAAGGTGATATTCCAAATTAATCCTAGCCTGATTCTCAGTCAAGTCATGATACGCAGACCTCCAATTAAAAAACATGGCGGGGTCAAGCAATGCCCTAAGGAGATTATACCAATTGTGATCAGTCTGGAGGTTCATAGCCCATTGCTTCAGTACCTGTTCAAAATAATGGGAATCTGGGTGGGCTAGAATTATTGGCAACTTTTCTAATTGGTGTCAAGTCTGCCAGAGGGTGGGAATCCAGGGCCTAGTCACCCCATAAGGGCCAAGATTGACAGGGAAAGCTTCATGATATACCTGAGAAGAATGAGGCCCCTTGAGGAGTGGCAGTTCAGCAGGAGGGACAGGCATCGCAAGAGTGACCACTGTAGGAGTAACTGATGGAAAACAAAGTCCCCCTAAGTTACCCAAAGGGTAAGCTGGGGATAACCCCAATAGGGCCAGAGCAGAAGGGCTAGTGACTGAGGGGGGACCTTAGGCAGCAGTGCAAGAGGATGGCTTGGAGCCTGATGGCTGGAGGGTTGGAGCAGAGGTGCCCTCATCCTCATTGCTGAAATCAACCTGTTTGCCTGGAGAAAGTGTCCCGGGGTCAGTAATGGAACCTGATCCTGGCAGTGTTTGTTATGGGCAGCTACCACTTCCTCTGGGGAAGAATTCTTAAAACTGGTGATGACCGCAAGGAAGATGTGGACAAAGAACAAGGGAGGGATAATCCCAGACTCTGCCTTGTGCTTTAAGGCAAGGAAGAGAACACACATCCAGAGATCAGGGTCACACATGTTCTTCGGGGATATCCAGGGGGCCTCCTCCTAAAATTGGTCCAGGTTGTGAGTCTTAACCTTGAGACCATCAATAACATGAAAGGTTTTCAGAGCCCTAATCTGGGATAGAGGTAGAGGGGAGGGAATGACAATATGACAGAGGAGGTGACAAAAGTCACATACTAAGTAGGGGACCCTCTCAGGTGTAGCTCAAAGACCTTCTGTCTGCACAGTGTCCCTGGGATGAAAAGGGACCTGGGAGACCAGCCCCTATGTTAGGTACCAGGATGAATACAAACCAAAAGTGAAAAAGAGCTGACAAAGACAAAGAAGCCAGAAAAGATGGCCACTGCATGCTCACCCTTGCACCAAGACCAAAAGTGAAAATATGCCACCTAGAAGAACAGGAAAAAAAAAAAACAAAGAAGGCAGAAATGAGCTCCAGGTACTCACCTTCTCAGGACTCACAACATAAAACACTAAGGGGCCAACTCACCAAAGAGGCAACTGAAGGGGACACGATAGCAACACCTCAAGGACAAGAGGGTTTCTCTTTTTTAAAGGATTAATGATGCCTCTTGTAAATTCTCTAAAATGTCAGACCTCAACTCCATTTATTGCAAACTCTTTTTCTACTCACCAGGTCAGAGGTTGTTTCCCCAGAGCCAAACGGCAACTTGACTTTACCCACATGTGCTCAGTCAAATGTGTTAGGTACCTACTGGTCTTAGTGGATACCTTCTCAGGGTGGATATAGACATTCCCCACTGCAGATTCCTTCATGGCCTTGGAAGGGAAGGTGTGACACAGTATCCTACTCCTGGAGCAGAGCCAGCAGGATGTAGGCCTCCACAAATGTGGACAGTTGCTGGCGTGAGGCTTGTTTGTATAACACTTATATATATAAAATTTTGCTTCATGTTCCTCCTTCAGGAAATATTCTCCCTACCAATATTAATGACTCCATGATAATTAGAAACAGCATAAGTACAGGAGTCAAGAGTTTGTCTATGTTCCTCAGTAAAAATTATAAATGCTGTAACCTTCAAAACAGCCCTTAAGACTGTGGGAAAGAACTCTGAAAACATGAATTCAAAAATTACATAATTTCTCATCTATGCAAAATGTAAGGATGCAATATGAACTGTATGAGGGACTTCACAGACCTACAAAAACAAAGGCAGCTGCACAAATAAGCTATCTTGTCAGAAAGATACAGAGGCAGGCAGATTCCTGAGTTCAAGTTCAGCCCGGGACAGAGCAAATTTAGGTCCAAGCATGATGGGAATGGTAATCTCAGGACAGGATCCCTCCCAGGTAGCTTATTGTCTGTGCTTATTAGGGCAAACAGATCTCTGAATTCATTAGCAATATTTTTAAAAAGTGTTTGCTGTCTTTTTCTAAGAATTAAGGGGCTAGGGTGATAAAATGCTGATTCATGGGATAATCAAAAGGGAACCTGGAGTAAATGAATGAATTGGTATGTAAATAAAAGACTGGGCTTTAATCTGCAAGAAAGAACTACCCAGAGAGAATTGCTAGGAGAGTAAATACAGCTCTTTTAGAATTCTTTTCTAACAGTTTTTCTGACTTTGATCAGAAAAACCTAGGGGCTATATCTAGAGAGCCTTTAGAATTTTTTTCTAGTACAAGAGAGCTGTCTCTAGTAGAAATCTATGTCAGCAGACTACAGATCTGAGAGCTATCTACAAAGCTGTTGGGGTGTGGGGGACCTCGAGCAGAACCCAGAGATGTCTGCTTGTACCCACAATTGATTTCTGGTTGTTCTTTCACCAATCTAGAACATCCCTTCCTTAGAACCCCTCTCTAAGCCAAGGTTGGTCCTTGGCACCCTACCACCAACAAAGGAGTCTCTGGCCTCCTCCTCTGGGAAATGATTCCTTGTTTAGGAATCCTCACCTCCTCTAGCCAGACAATGACCTTGAATTCTCTTTGCCAACTTCCCAAATCCTATCCAAAGCCTTCAGCATCGCTTGGCATTTCCATATCCAATACCATCCCCAGTCCATAGGAAAAACAGAACCATCTAACTGCTCCTATAAAAATAGTCTTGTCAAACTCTCACAAGAACTTCACCTCAATTGAATGAAGCTCCTACTGCCAGCCCTTCTCAGGCCATGCCATTGGAACTCATGTACAGAACAACCCATTCTGACCCCTTATCTTTCCCTGATCCCCTATTCACTCCCTTACACTGTCATTACCACTCCCTCCTATGGAACTGTTCTAATCACTACCTACCCCAGCCATATGGCAACTCCTATCCATCCTCAGACAACATTGGGGACCTAGTCTTTCTCTCCCATCTGAACCAATGTCCTTCACCCTTCCTCCTAAATGGAAGGACCCCTTCAAAGTAATTCTTGTAACTACCACAGCCACTAAGCTTGAGTGTCTCCCTCATCGGACTCACCTATCCCACCTCAAGCCCTTTACTCCTCCACCTCAAGATAACCTCTCTTCCTATATATCAATCCAATAGGCCCCTGCTCCCTTAAGTTTCATAGAACACCAAGATCAACCATATTGTCCGTGGTTCCAGAAGAATAATGATTCACTCCAGCAGCCGTGCTCAACTCTACTGGATTGGACATAAGCTTTTCCTTCTTTCTCTCCTGTCTGCTTCTGTCCAGGACAATTCTTACTTATGAAGATTCAGAAGTCAAGAAATCCCGACTTCTAGCAAACAATCTTCCAAATCGGGTTGGGAAATTGTTTCATAGCATGTTGTTAGGAACCAACAATTTCATCACTTCCCTATCTTCCCCTCCTCCTCCAATCCATGACCTTTACTCCCACTTCCTCTGTGACCAAAAAGAAGACTTTTGTATAGAATGGCCAAACATATATGGAGGTTGCCCATACTGATCTTGCCAATACCACGTGCCCCCTGTGTAACCTTGCTCCGAGTCCCTCCTCTATATCGATGAAATGGGTCCTTCACCTCTATGTCATGGACCCATAGGATCCCAGATGGAAAGTAGACGTTACAAGTAAGTTCTACTGTTTCTTCAGCTTGTAGCACATGGTGTGCATGATAAAAATTCATAGAAAATATATCCTGATTACTCAGCCCCTGGAGATAGAAGAGAAGGAGGAAGTAACTCAACATTCCTCCAAGGTCATAACTTCTCTGACATCGCCTCTCTTAAATAATAAAAACTTGTCATTTCATCTCCTGCTTCAGACTCTGATCTCATCCTACCAGCTCCATGATGTCACTCCATCTGGCTGCTTTGGGGATTGCTGGCTGTGTGATCTCCCCCAGGAGTAGCTCACGACTGCCACTTACAGACTCTGTTCGTCAACTCTTCACAGACTGTCCTGCGTCCAACATTGCCACCATGTCCTACCTTGTTCATAGCTTTGACATGGCAAATTACTTTAAGACATCCAGGGCATTAAATTTCTTAGACTGCAATAAAACCCTGACCTTCAACACTACCCCTTAGCCAAAATGCCTTAATGTACTTGGAGTCAATGTCATAAACATAAGAATTGGGGGCCGGATATATGGCTCAGTGGTTAAGAGCCCTGATTAGTCTTCCAAAGGTCCTGAGTTTAATTCCCAACAACCACATGGTGCCTCACGATCATCTGTAATGAAATCTGATGTCCACTTCTCATGTGTCTGAAGACAGCTACAGTGTACTCAATGTACATAAAATAAATAAATAAATCTTTTTAAAAAATGTAAGAATTGGAGGTATTCAACGCTATAAAATGTAAGGAGATGTAGCTATTTGTAACACAGGAACATTGATGTTTCTGTGTGAAGAAAGTAATCCCAAGACATTTGAAGACAATTTAAGAAATCTGGGGCCTGGAGACGTAGCTCAGTTGATGAAGTACTTGCCTAGTAGCACAGGAAAAGCCCTGGGTTTATAGTCATAGGAGCATATAACCCAAGAATGATAGCCTATGCCTTTGATCTCAAGTTAGGAGATAGAAGGAGAGGAATCAAGACTTTGAGGTCATCTCCAACTACGCAGTAAGTTTGTGTGTAGACTGGGCTACAGGAGAGATCCTGCCTCTAAAATATGAAACAGGCGAGTGACCAGCAGGCAAGTGATCTAACATAGCTGAGGTGGAACCCTGTTTAAATCAAGGAAACTTGTCTCTCCAAGCTCTTAAATCTGACAGTGAAGTTAAACAGGTGTGTGTTAGACAGGTGAGAACATACAGTGTGTGTGTTTGAAGCATTTTCACAGTAAAAGGAAACACTAAGAAAAAATCCCACAAGGACACATACCCAATTAATGTGTGACAATTTGAATGAGAAATGTCCCCCACAGTCTTGGGTATTTCAATACTTGATTTTCAATTGGTGGCCTTGTTCAGAAAGTCTAAGAAGGTGTGGACTTGCAAGAAAACATGTCAGTGGGGGAAAAAATGTAGATTTTCTTTTTAAAATATTGAATTTGTAAGCCTTATTTTGAGTTTATTTTCTCTACTTTCTGCTTGTGATTTTTGAGATGTGAGCTCTCACTGGGCAGTGGTGGGGACAGATGTCTAAGTTTGAGATCAGTCTGCTCAGAGGAAGTTCCAAGACAACCGGGGCTACACAGGGAAACTCTGTCTCAAAACAATGACGAGAAGACCTGAGTCTCTCAGTGAGCCACATGCCTGCCATGCCCGTGATGGGGACAGACACTTAGTTTACCGTTCTTGAACCATAAACCCAAATGGGCCCTTCCTTCTATAAGTTGCCATGGTCATGGTGTCCTATCACAGCTAACATAGAATGCCAAGAAAAAAGCCTGAATGTACCCTGACTGCATTGGACTGAGTGGGATGAGCTTGTGATGTGAGTTGTTTGTCTCGAGACATTTATAAGCCACATTCCTAATGCCAATATCTCAGACAGTAACCATAATTCTAAAGGTAGGTTCAGTTGGGTTGGATTTTAGATGTTCTACTCATATTGCTCAGACTGACCTCCAATTCCCAGGCTCAACCAATCCTCTTGCCTCAACTTCCTGAACAGCTAAGATACATGTGCCACAGCACAAAATTTGAAGAGGTAACTCTTCATGGTGGCATGGCGCTCTGATCCCAGCATGTGGGAAAGAGCAAGCAAGAAGATCAGGAGTTTAAGGCCAACTTTAGCTACAAACTGTGTTCAAGGCTGAATGGCATGAAAACCTGTCTTAAAATAAAATAAGTAACTAAAAGGAAAACCAAAAGGCCACTAACCCTGTGTGACTGGCTTCCTTAGAAAAAAGAGGAAACTTAGCCATAGACATGTATTCAGAGACAAAGGCCTGGAGCAAACTCATAGACTTCCAAAAGAAGCAGCTGACATCTGTATCTTCTAGCCCCACAGCTGAGAAAATTAATTTCAGTTGTTGAAGACACCATTGTGCACTCCTTTCTTCAGGAAGCTCTGGGGTCTAAGTTTAGGTTACTATAGCAAATACCTAATGGGTTGGCTTATAAACAATAGAAATGTATTGCTCCTAACTCTAAGCTGGGAAGTCTAAGACAAGACACCAGCAGATTCAGGACTAGGGGAGGGCTGTTCTCCCCATAGCAGACATTCACATTCACACATGGCAACAGTGAAAAGATTCCTTCTTCAGCCCCTTTAATGAGCTTTAATCCTCAGAGCGAGGATGGCCTTATGACTTGAAAAGGCCACACCCTTTAATACTACGACAGTTGGTGTCAAGTTCCAATCTATGAATTTGAGGGGACACAGACATTCAGAGCACAGAGCGATACAGAACTCCTGGTTTGGCAGCAAAGCTCTGGGGTCTTTCCTCAACTTTCACTCTCCTACCCTAACCCCAGAAACAGCTGCCTGAGAACTGCACAGTATGACAGGCAAGCCCAGCCAGCTGGCATTTGGAGCTCTGGCTAATCTGAAAGCAGTTGTCTCCCAGGTCCCTGAGCACTGCCCATCTGAACATCTGGAATTCAGCTGTGACAATCGTGGGCCTTCACTTCCCTCTGTGCTTGCTGGGATTTTTTTCCCCTAAAGTTAATAAGAACTGGGCATGTCGGTGCATGCCTTTAATCCCATCCCTTAGGAAGTGGAGGCAGGCAGATCTCTGTAAATTGCAGGCCAGCCAGGGATACACAGTGAGACTGCCTCAAGCAAGCAAGCAAACAAACAGAAAAAGTTAATAAGATATAGGAGATAGGATTATTACGTCTCAAAGAAATTCAAGACAAATGGCTGAGGTGCCTATTTAAAATGCCAAAGCCAATGCCAGCTACCAGTCTTCCTCTTCCCTACATCAAGTCCCAATTACAGACACATCCTAGATGGCACAGCCGACTCCACACTCTAAACCTCTCCAGCCCCTGAGCTTCCCTTCCCTTCCCCAGCTTCTCGGCCACTCTCATGACCTTGTTCAGTGTCTTCAGTCTGGACCCTTCCCAGCCTCTGGCTGACCTCTCCCTTCTATCTACAATAAACCCTCTCTTCAGCCATACCTAGGAGCTGTCCTGTCTTCATTTTTCAGTCAAGGGTATGCTGGAGAGAAAATAATATCCCTTATGGTCTTGTAGAGGACTCAGATTCAGTTCCCAGCCCCAACATGATGGTCAAATCCAGTTCCAGAGGATCTTGGGCTCTTATCTGGTCTCCATAGGCACTGGACAAATACATAGCACACATATGTACAAACAAAAAATAAACTTTAATTTAAAAAGAATAAAAAAAAAAAGAATCGGGCTAGGAGATGGCTCAGCAGTTAAGAGCACCGACTGCTCTTCCAGAGGTCCTGAGTTCAGTTCCCAGCAACCACATGGTGACTCTCAACTGTCTGTAACTCCAAGATTTGACACCTTCACACTCAGGCATAAATGCAGGCAAAATACCAATGCACATGAAATAAAAATAAAGAATTAAAAATAAGACATAAAAATAAAAAAATAATTTTATCATACCCCTCCCCCACTCCACCGCCCCAAGCTCTTGACTCTGTGGGGGTGATCCACTGACAGAAGCTTTGAGATGGAAATCTAGTTTCTGGGCAACTTCACCTACATTAATTCATAATGACCATTTACTGATATTTAAATTGTAATCGTTATTCAGGTAGAGTGAACCCATATTCAATTATTGAAATACTTAAACAACATCAGATCTTCTAAATGGCACCTCTCTGTTCACCCAGCCTATCTCTGGAAAGAAATGGCTCACAATCTAGCAATTGCTGGGTCCTCTGGAACCTGCTGTGCAGCCTTGACCTTTCACCTGAAAAGAGGGACGCTGGGTCTGCTCTAACCAGCTTTTCCAGTTAATCTCATTTAGCATGCTCCCAGCACTGCCCTCTCAATTCCTTAGGACGCATTGCCTCACAGCCGTGCCAAACAATACTGTAAATATTTCCTTCTATGTAGGAAGAAACCGGGGCTCAGAGAGATTAACTAGCTCAGAGCCACAGGGCAATGGAAGGGCAGAGTTCTGAATCGCAGCTCGGCACTTTCCAGTCTCATCCCTAGCCCATAAAGTCCTTTGTCTTTAGAAGAGGAGGCCACCCAGGGTCCTGGGGTGTCTGGGGGTTCTCAGAGCTCCTCTTTAATTCTGGGTCAACTACTACCACTTGAAGACACGGAACTTACCAAGACCAAGCAGTACAGCTACTAAACAGCTGCACACGGGTTCCAGAGTCTTCTGGCGCTCCAGAACGCCTTGGAGGTCAGGGCTGCGTAGGCGGCTAAATCACTTCCGAGGTGAATCTTCACTATTATCTTGACTGGATTGAAGATCACACATCTGTGTTTATGAAGGGGTTTCTAGTGAAGACTAAAGGAGGAGGAAAAACATACCCTGCTGTGGACGACACCACCCTGTGGGTTGCTGTCACAGACCGAATGAAAGGTGGAACTTGGGAAAGTGACCTGAGAACCAGCTTTCACCTGTTTCTTGACTGCACACGTGACCGGTCACCTTGTGCTCCTGTTGCCACAGATGGACCTGTCCTGGCTGCCACACTTTTTTCATATGACAGACTGCACTCTAGAACTACAAACCAAAAGAAACCCTTCCTTCCCCGAGTCCCCTGCGTCATATAACTGATGGACATTCCAAACCTTTCAAAACCAGAGGCAGGAGCTCTTAGAGGAGCACCTGGGCTCTCCCTGCCACCATAGGCTTTGAAGGTTTTAACCAGAAATTTGCCAGGCACCTGTCTGACCCCCAGTTCAGAATGTAGACATTCAGCAAGGCCATGTCTTTTGACCCTTGCCCTAATCTCTTAATTTTTATTTATTTTTGTTTGGTTCTGGTGACCTTCTAACTTTGCCTTTGTCTTTCCCATGGTGCTTAACCCCTTTGTGACCTAAAGTCTCCATAGTCCTAAAAACCAGTCCTGCTGGCCCAGCACAACAATACTGGGAAAGCGAAGTCACAGGACTGAGGCAGAAGATACCCATTCATGAGAGGAGCATGGGCGGCTTGAAAACAGACAAGGTGAAAAAAGAAGGCAGGCCAGGCCCCGCCTCCTCCAGGATGCTTCAGCTCGAACTGCAAAACCAGTCACTCAGCCTGCCCCTTTCCTAATGAAGACTGCAGTTCTTAGCACAGCTCCCCCACCCTTCCCTGTGAGGCTCTATGGGGGTGACCCACTGACGGGAGCTTTGAGATGGAAAGTACTCCAGGGAGGGTAGGAGTGGAGGAATCCAGGCTCACTGTCAAGGATAGTCTTCATTGGTCTGGAGAGATGGCTCAGAGGTTAGGGTCACTGACTTCTCTTCCAGAGGTCCTGAGTTCAGTTCCCAGCAACCAATTGGTAGCTCACAATATCTGTAATGAGATCTGATGCCCTCTTCTGGTGTGTCTGAAGACAGTGGCAGTGTATTCATATAAAGAAAAATAATTCTTCAGGAAAAAAAAAAAAAGAATAGTCTTCATCTAATTCCACTCTCCAATTAAATATGAGAAATACCCCTAAGGGTTATGTGGTTTTGTTACATGGTTTTATTTTTTTAAGATGGCACAAGATAGAATATTTTTTTATTTTTATTAAAAAATCAGAAGTCACATTAACTCTAATACATATACATAATATATATTATAATAGGATTACATAATGTAATACATATATGCAACACAGGCATAAAATTACTTTCAGCATTTAGCATGCACACTTTTTTTATGAACAAAAAGCCAGATATTTTCAACAATAGAGCAGAAACATCTTTTTCTTTATCAAGAAATGTACTTCCCTGAATCATTCTAAGTGGCTAAGGTGTATTTCATTGTATGCATAAAAGATAATAGTTTAAATCAGTTCCCCATCTTTGTGCTTGTGAGAAAACTGAAATTCCCTTTGGAGTATCAAGCAGGAGCTAGAGGAGGGAATATCCCAGCCTATTTAAAAGTCCTTAACCCTTCATCCCACCCACCAACCTACAGACTCAGTCCACATGGGCCGTTCTGCGTTGCTATGTAAGTTTTTCTAGGCTCAACCTGGAGGACTTTCAGTTGCTTCATTGTGTGTGTTCCATCCATAAATATGTCACAGGGCTGTGTCTTATCTTACTAGCTCTTCCTCCTCTTACCTCTGGAAGGAAGCAGACCACAGCCAAGGCAAAACAGCTGGCTCCGTCTGGAGTGTATTTGCAGCATGCAGTCTTGTACAGTGGAGCTCAGTTTCCTTGTTACACTGTCCACACAGGCACAACACACACACACACACACACACACACACACACACACACACACACACACACTGGAATTCCCTGCCAGATTAGAGTAGGGGCCCTGGAACTAGCTATGAGGGAGTTGAAACACCTCTGCAATGAGAGGGTAAGACAAGGGTAAAGAAGAAATGATAAGATGAACATATGTACAAGTGCACATACACCACACGTGCACACATACATATATACAAGTGCACATACACCACACATGCACCATACATATTTACAGGTGCACATATACCAAACATGCACACATACATATGTACAAGTGCACATATACCACACATGCTAGTGCAAGCCCACTCCAGACCTTTGCACATGGGAGATGAAGAGTATATATAAAGAAACATAGTCATACCTCAGATCTTTCAGAGGAAGAAAACTTGAGCCAAGTAGGCTGAACACAAGGACTCTAATTGCTCTGTCTGACATTGCATGCCAATGTCAAGGGAGTCTGAGGGCACAGCCGCTGCTGCTCTTCCTCAGTTTGGTTTTTATTTTGTTTTGCTTTGTTTTGTCTTGTTTCAGACGGGATCTTGTATAGCTCAGACTAGCCTCAAACTTACTCTGACGTGGAGGACAGAAAGCTGGTGAACCTCCTGCCTCACTTCATGACTGCTACAGGTGTGTGCCACTATGCCCAGTGTGTGTGTTAATGTGGATTAAATTTTCTCTACCAACTGAGCTACACTCCCAGTCCACACACACAGCTTCTTTTTGATTGTGTCTGTAGGTGCAAAAGAAATGGACAAATTTCTAGATTCATCCAAACCACCAAAATTAAACCAAGAAGAAATCTATAACTCAAACAGACCCAAAACAAACATGATCGAAACAGTAGTAAAAAGTCTCGTGCCTAAAAAAGTCTAGACCCAAATAGACACATAGAATAATTCCACCAGACTTTCAAGGCTCTACAGCTAATCATTCTTATTTATTTTTTAAAAGAAGAAGAAACAAAGAAACAGAAAAGAGCATTGCCAAGCTCCTTCTGTAAGTCATCATCGCTCCAGTACCCAAACCAGGCAAAGACAACACAAGAGGGAAAAGTACAGTCATAGATCCGTGATCAACAGAGGCTCAAAATTCTCAATAAAGTATTCACAAGTCAAACACTGACATACGTCCAAAAGATTAGCCACCATCAACAAGTTAGTTCTGTCTCTGAGATACAAGAACATACCTCGGTATTATAACAGATGTATCTGAGAAACCTGTAGCCTCTATCATCCTAAACAGAGGAAAACTTGAAACAATCCCACTGAAATCAGGACGGAGACAGGGCTGATTGAGCTCTATCCTCCTTTCAACACTCTGCTCCAAGTGCCAGCCGCAGCAACCAAAGAAAGAGAAGGAAGTTGAAAGGAAACAAATAGGAAAAGAAGCCAAACTATCCCTGCTTGTAGAGGATATTAAACAGAAGAGACCCAAACTGTACCAGAGATCTTATAGGAATGATCAATAACTTCAGCAAAGTGACAGGAAACAGAACCAGCTAACGAAAACCAATAGCTTTTTAAAATTTTGTTTTTACTTTTTTTATTTATTGATTATGTTATTTATTTTATGCATGAGTGCTCTGCTGCATGTACACCTGCATGACAGAAGAGGGCATCAGATCCCTTTATAGATGGTCATGATGGGAATTGAACTCAGGACCTCTGGAAGAGCAGCCAGTGCTCTAACCATTGGGCCTTTTCTTCAGCCACACTAACTTTTTCATACAACAACAACAACAACACACAGAGAGAGAGAGAGAGAGAGAGAGAGAGAGAGAGAGAGAGAGAGAGAGAGAGAGAAAGAGAGAGAGAGAGAGAGAGATGGACACACTCCTATTCACAATAGCCTAAATGAAATATGTAGGAGTAAACCTAACCGAGAAAGTGAAGGACCTCTAGAATAAAACTTTTACATCTCTGAACAGAGAGATACAGAGAGAATCTAAAAGATGGGAAGACATGTGTAGTTGTAAACTGTGAAAATGACCATTCTGCCAAGAGCCGTTTACAGATTCAATGCAATCCCAGTCAAAACTCCCATGTCATTCTTCGCAGAGAAGAAAAGTAACTGCTCTCTTTCCACAATAGTTAAGGAGTGGGAACAACCCGAGCATCTGTCAACTGATAAATGGTAGTGGGATGTGGCACGTGTACACTATGGAATACTAGTCAGCTGTTATAAAAATGAAACTATGAAATGTGTAGGTAAATAGATGGAACATATAAAAAAGTCACAGCAGTTGTTATTATCTATCTACTTGAATTAAATATTGTACACACACACAGTTTAAAAATTCCACACCTGGACTGACAGTGCTTTCCCCAAGAGTCATATATTACCTAACAAACTCCAACTCCAGGCACAAGAAGCCCATTTTTAGCTGCCGGGTAGGGTGCCTGAGACTCCCAGAGTAAACTCGTTGTCACTCTGGGTTGCTTCTCAGAGGTTGGAAGCCATACAAGCATAGAGCTGAAAGCACGATGACTTCAGACACAGGATCTAGGAGGCCCTGAGCTGGATCTGACCTGAAAGCCTCCTCCCTGAGGCCTAGCTTCCATGGTAACAAAAAATGCTGTGCAAGCTTCCAAGGGAGGAAAGCAAGCAGCAGTCCTACCCAGCTATGATGTCCGAGAACAACAACGATGACCAGAAGAACCATACAATAGCCCTATGGGCGCACCAGTGGCAGAATATCCTGAAGGTAGCCCAATAGCTCTCTAACTAGACTTAAGACCTGTTCGACGAGAGAAAGCATGCCTGGTACTAGTAACCTAGTTAACTACCCCAGGTTAGTAAGGTCATGAAGGACAACCTGCAACTGCTACTTTACTAAGACAGCATGACCCCTAACTGCACTCTAAATATTTATCTTTATATCTTATATCCTTATACTTCATATCCTTTACTTACCCAACACCCAGACAAGTATAGCTCTGACCCTCTTCTCTATGTGACAGAGACCATTACAGAAAAACACAACTGATCAAAAGTCACCACTGTGTGGTGCCCAGACCCAACCCATACATCTACGAAACAACTCCTGCACGTAAGGCTCAGGGAACTTCTTGGAAGAGGAGACAGAAAGAATGTGAAAACCAGAAGAACAGGAAGTCGGCTGTGAGACCGGATCTCCTAGAAACGTCAGGGAAGCTACACCCTTGTGGTTTCAATATGGCTTCCCAAGCAAGACTTGAATAAGCACACCAACAGCCAGCTAACACGGAAGGGGAAAATCTGACAAGAGCCTCAACCCTAAACAAAGAACTGTAGACAAATTAGGAATCCTGAGAGTAAAAGGAATACAGGTCCCTAAGGACGAGCACAGCAGTGGGTCATCCAATACCAAGTGGCCAGTCCTGAAAGTGATGTCGCACAGACTGAGCAGGTCGTATTTATGTATGTAGGGCAACAATTAAGGAAAAGGCCATGGATGTGAAAGAGACGGGGGGTACACATGACATGGGGGTGTTGGGAGGGAGAAAGGGGAGAGGAAATGATATAATTATACTTTCATCTCAAAAAAAATCTAAATATATTAAGTTTAAAAGAAACGTGGAAAAAGAGAACTGACTCCCAAAATACTGTCCTCTGACCTACACAAGTGCACATACTTGCATTCACATACATGTGAACACACACTCACACATACATAAATAACATTTTAAATTTTTAATTAATTAATTAATTATGTATGTATGTATGTATATGACTACACTGTAGCTGTCTTCAGACACACCAGAAGAGGGCATTAGATTCCCATTATAGATGGTTGTGAGCCACCATGTAGCTGCTGGGAATCTTCCTCTGGAAGAGCAGTCAGTGCTCTTAACTACTGAGCCATCTCTTCAGCCCACATTACCTATTTTTTAAGTTTTGTCACAATCAGCCTTTTTCCTGCACTCCCAGTTGTTTCTCACCCTAGCTGCTTCTACCCATCTCCTAAACACGCAAGAGGTCCAGGCTTCTCTGGGTGACCTCCTTGGCTTTCAGCCTTTCCCATCCCCTCAGAAGAACCGCTCAGAGCAAATCTCCACAAATGTCCCTACGAGAAAGCACTCTTGCATATAACTTAAGTCTCTCTCTTATATAGATATAATATATAATATATAATATATATGTATATATATATTATACATATCACTGCCGTGTGTGTTCTAATGCCTAGTTAAAGTCTTCTCTCACCTGCTGAATTCCAGTTCTTAAAGAACTGAGTCTGGATTTTAGTGGCCACTATTCTGCTTGTAGCCCAGGAAATTCTGTTACTACTGGCCCTGTTGGGTATTGCCCCACAATTTCCCTGCAAGCTCCAGCCCTCTGCACTTGAGGCATCACGGGGGGTGGGGGGGGTCCACCTACAACCCAGACTCCTAGGAATGAGAGAAGGCTACGTACCTGTGTTTAGGCTGCTTTCATGGGTTGTACATTTGTTGAAACACTAGCTCCCTAGACAACATTTGAAAATAGTGTTTTTACCAAGATAAGCGATGCCAATTCAATTTGTCTACAGATCTCATAGGAGGGGGACCCTTCAACATAAGGATATACATTTGTGGGAAAGATATGAACGCACACACATAGCCATCTATATTCCAAGGAGTACATAAACTAGAAGAGAACCCTGAAGCATGTTTTCCTTCAACCCTGCTGGAACTTTGATTTTCAGACTCAGCCTCCAGAACCAAGAGATAATTCATTTGCATCGTTTTGTGCAGAGTCTTGCTGTAGTCCCCACATCAACCCAAACTCCTTACCCTGAGCCTCTCTCCTGTTCCAGCCTCCCTGGTAGCTGAGACTACGCATGTCCACCACCCTCCTGGCTTGGGATACTTTCTGGAAGCAGCTAATAGTGGAGACCTGCAGAGGTCGCTTAGGCTTTAGAGTGCTGGCTGCTCCTGTAGAGGCGTGGGCTCCGTTCTCAGCATCCACATGGTGGCACTCACAGCCATCTGTAAATTCAGTACCAGGGACTCCTATGCCCTCATCTGACCTTCCCTGGCATCTGGCAATACATGTGGTGCACAGTCATGCAAGTGAGCAAAACACTCATACACATAAACGAATAAAAACATTTTTCCGAAGACTTATTTATTTTTGTTTTATGTGGGTGAGTGTTTTTGCAAGCTCTTATGTCTGAGCCACATTTGTCCATTAGCAGAGGAGGCCAGAAGAGGGTGTCAGATCCCCTCAAACTGGAGTTACAGATGCCCTTTAGCCATCATGTGGGTGCTGGGATTTGAACTCACATATGTTAAAAGAACAGTCAGATCCTGTCTTTAGAAAATAAATAAATAAATAAATAAATAAATAAATAAATAAATAAATCACACACACACACACACACACACACACACACACACACACACACACGACAGGCAGGGCAAGGCCTATTGTTCCAAAGTTTCCGTGGGCCGTGGGCGTGCTGGTTCTGGGGTCTGATAATCAGAGGTGGAAAGGTTTCTAAAGGAGCAGAGACGTGGCCTTTGATATAGTTGCCAACAACCACATTTTCTATTCTGGGCACAGTGCCATCAAGAGCCTCAGCCACCCTCCCCCACCTTAGTGAGAAAGTTTATGCTAATGGTGGCCAGGTCTGTGAAGCCAAGGACTGGAGGGAAAGGGAGTTCTGAGCCTGGCTGGCCGGCTGCTCCCTCTGACGCACTCTGACGTACACCTTCCAGCTGTCCTCATCTTACTCCTCTCGTCTCTGTTCTCTCGTTGACCAAAGACAGCTCCTTCTCTGTTCCTTACTATTCAGGAGCTATTCAAAAATTACACTGAAAGAACTTCTGAGCCGGGCATGGTGGCACAAGGACACACCTTTGTGATCTCAGCACTTAGGAAGGGAAGACAGGAGGAACACACAAGTTCAGGGTCATCCTCAGCTGCGTGGCTGAGTTCCAGGCTAGGTAATGGGGACCCCTGTCATAAAAAAAGAAAGAAGAGAGAGAGAGAGAGAGAGAGAGAGAGAGAGAGAGAGAGAGAGAGAGAGAGAGAGAGAACTATGCCCTGACTCCAAATTTAATTCCTCCCCACCATGAGCAAGCTGTTTCTTTTCTGAGGAACGTGAAGGAGACTAAGAGATTTTGTTATGGCGACAGGCAATGCGAGATCAGTGGCAAAGCCCCTGTAGATTACATACCATCTGGGGATAGTACCTAGAAGGGTAGACCTCTGCACTAATTTAAATGATGTTTAGCAGGAATGCAGGTGCAGGTGAGCAAAAGGTAGTTTCCATTAGTTAGAAATGGGTTTTTTTTTCACTTCCTGTTTCTAGTCTCTTTTTGCAGTGTTCCTGTATGAAACCACCGAGTTTCAGAAGCAGATGAGACTTATCAAAGGCCTGCCCCAAGCTCTGTCAACCCTGCCAGGTTAAATGATGCTGATTGTTCTCAAAGGGCGGGCATTGCTCGGCAAGCAGAAAAGCCTGCTCGAGAAACACCACTCACCGCCCTGTATCAGTCTCAATATTGAGTCTGAATGATTTCCCGATGGCGACTTGACCAAGATGGAAAAAATTTTTTCCGTCGCAACTCCCCCGGCACTGACTGGTGTTTCATCCTCTTCCGGTCCTTGTGAGACAGCAAGGGCAGACAGAGCTCCTGCAGTGTAGCGTTGAGCCTCTGCTCAGAGAACAGAAGATGGGTGGGGTGCTGTGTTGCCATGCAACCAAAGGCAACACAGCTGCTGGCCTCTGCCAGCTGGGCCAGCCCATTCAAACCGCAGGGAGTTTCAAATGGCTGTGTCCCCTAGAGACCCGGCCTAGCTCCACCAGGGGAAAAGCCGGCATTAGAATGGCTTCTACGATGACGCAGAGGAAGCCAAGAGGACGCTGTCAAGGCCTAGTCATCACTGACTCGCAGTTAGAATGCTTGGGCAGGAAAGAACTGCCAAGATCAGACAGCCTGGACAGACACACACACACACACACACACACCCCTTTCTTTTAAACTTAAAAGTTATTCTCTAAAAAAAAAGTTGCTTTTTTAAAAGCTATACAAAGTTCTTAATGTTTCTTTGCCAACAGAGTATAATGGGATTTTACAACTATAGAAAATATTACCTTTGCCTAAGAAACAGTATTTACCGGTGTGTGCACAGCTGGCTGACAAGACTGTCTACCACCCAGCACCATAACTGCTGGAATAAGCTAGCTCATGTTACAGGATTCCAAACGGGATGAGAAGGCTACAGAGACTGGCACACTCAGGTACTCAGCCTTCTGTGACTCAAAGTCACCGTATCTCAGCTTATTTTCGACAACTCACAGTAATTGCCAAGTATTGTTAGTGATAAGGAAAGTCCTTCTAGGGATGAGAAGATACTTAGCAGCACCATTCGGCCCCTTTTAATTCAGCTCTACCCAAGGAATCTCAACCTTCTGCTACCTCACGTACCTTCGCGCTCCTGTTTTAAGAGGAGCCTCCCCGCTTCCAAAGAACTGCCCCGTAGCTGTGAAACGAGGCAGAAGACAGATAAATCCCAATGCTGGTGACAGACAGCAACTTCACTTTGACAAATTGGGGTTCCAAACCTCTCAGCCTAGCTCGGGATCCTTTATCCAGTATCACCGCAAGCAGTATTGTCAGAGAGTGATTTCATCTGGTCGCACTAGGCGCTGGACCTGAGCCGGCCTGTGCCAGCATCTCCATCACTGGTTAAGTACCAACCTGTGAGTCTCCTGTACCTTCACCAGCACAAGCTTCTCCTGTTTCTCAGGTTTCTCTTCTTCTGATTTCATTTTGCTATGGAACACTCCGTCTGTTTCCTCCTTGTTAAATTGTTCTTGTGCACTTCGTCTTTCTCAGATTTCACTCATGTATACCAAATCTTCCTCTGCCCCCTCGATGGCCCCCACCTCCTCCCTTCAGAACACAGGGACACTTGGGACTACAGACCTCTCATATAATTTCTTAGTTGTTTGTTTTGTTTCCCAGGCTGGGGGACTTTGTGCGCTTCAGCTTTCTCTCCCCCTTCCTCCCTTCCTCTCTTCCTACTCCTCCTCCCCCACCCCCAGGAATTCACTCTGTACGCCAGGGGAGAGGAGTCTGGCTGACCTGATGAAGAGAGTCTGAAATGCATGCTCCCAGTTCTCACCTCAAATCACCATTAAGAAGTCGCTCCTCATTAGAGAAAGGACTGAAGGAACTGAAGGGTTTGCAATCCCATAAGAAGAACAACATCAACCAACCGGACCCCCACCCCCACCCCAAAGCTCCCAGGGACTAAATTACCATCCCAAGAGAATACAGGGATGGACCTATGGCTCCAGCTGCATATGTAGCAGAGGATGGCCTCGACGGACATCAATGGGAGAAGAGGCCCTTGGTCCTGTCAAAGCTCAATGCCCCAGGGTAGGGGATTGTCTGGGTGGGGAGGTGGGATGGAGTAGGTGGGTGAGGGAACACCCTCATAGAAGCAGGGGGAGGAGGGATGGGATAGCAGGTTTCTGGGGCGGGGGAGGCGGGAAAGGGAATAACATTTAAAATGTAAATAAAAAAAATCTAATAAAAGAAGACATATGAGAGAGAGAGAGAGAGAGAGAGAGAGAAATTGCTCCTCTTCCAGCCCAGATTCTCTTCAGCCACCAGCAACACTTCCACCTCTCTTCCTGGAATCAGTCAGAAATCCTGCGGCAGAAGTTCTTCCACACGGAAGATCTGCCAGGGGTGAGGGAGAATCTTTACAGATCCTAACAACATGCATAAAGCACAAAAATAAACACCAAGTTTATCAGTTATTGTTCCAGCTGTAGTTTATTAATCGTGCCAGAGACTTTCCTACTGCACCATTGTGACTTCTCTGACTGTATCTGCCCTTGTTAGATGTTCAACCCAGGCATGTTACTAAACTTCTTTAAGTCTAGATGTCCTCCTCCTCACAACATATATAATAGTACTTACCCTCTATTAGGGAAAATTACATGTTTTTTTTATACAGATTTGGCATGGTGCCTGGAACCCAGTAAATATTTATTGAATAGTGACTATGGTAACAAAAAGAGCTTGGGAGTTCAAAGCAGAATAAATGTAAAAGAATAAGACATAATTGATTTAGAGAGGTGTGTAAAGGAAAGGTTGATTTCTGTCCTGGTTAAGGTTACCACTGCTGTGAGGAAATACCATGACCACCTTTGGGGAGAAAAGGATGTATTACACTTCCACATTGCTGTTCACTGAAGTAAGTCAGGAAGGAAAACAAACAAGGCAGGAAACCGGAGGCAGGGACTGATGCAGAGGCCATGGAAGGGTGCTGCTTACTTGCTTGCTCACCATGACTTGCTCAGCCTGCTGTCTTATAGAACCCAGGACCACAGGGGTGGCACCATTCACAATGAATTGAACCCTCCCCACCAATCATTAATTAAGAAAATAGCATACAGGGTTACCTACAGGCAGATCTTCAGGAGGCATTTTCTCAACTGAGGCTCCCTCCTCTCTGATGATGCTAGCTTGTAGTTGACATAAACCTAGCCAGTCGTTGCTAACCCTTAGAATCAGGTGATTACCTCCTTTGGCTCTACATTCTATATAGCTGGGAGGGGGGTTGCAAGTTTGCCTTTGGGAGTGAAGCCCTATCTGAAAGTACTAAACTTTATGGACTTTTTTTTCATTACTTTCCAAGAACTGAAGAGACGCAGAGTGAAGATGGCTATATAATGAAGCTTTCACTTAAAAAAAAAAAAAAAGGAGTAACTAAGAGATGTTCGTGTGTTGACTGAAATGGCTGAGCAGGTCAGTGTCTCAGCACCACTATCAGAAAGCCAGGAGAACAGACAGTTCCGTGTGCCATAGTCACTGCTTGTAGCTCACAGCATGGCGTCTGGAACAGAGTGCACACTTCTTCCTATAAGATTTGTCGAAGTCAGTGGAGCAGGAAGCTTCCTACACCACCGTGGGGACGAGGCACTCAAGCCAATGTGGTCTCACGCTTAGGATTGAATGGTGGAAGAAATGTTGAACCAAACAAGGCATTTGTATAATCCTGATTGGTTGTCTTAGCAAGGCAAGGAGAGGAAAAGGATTGCTGGGCAGCAGGGACACAGAGAGCTATAAGTCGCCGATTTCTCACCCTCACACCATGGGTCTTCCCTGAAGAGAACAGCTGAGTTCTTCTCACCATATTTCTTATGCAAAGTAGGATAACCATAAAGTAGAAGACCGCACTGCTCTAGCAATTGGTGAACTGTAGGAAGGGCCGGCTTTAAAACAAGGATGGGCGGAGGATCCTGGGTGGTTTTTTGTTTTTTTGTTTTTTTTTTTTTCCAGAGCTGAGGACCAAACCCAGGGCCTTGCACTTGCTAGGCAAGTGCTCTACCACTGAGCTAAATCCCCAACCCGATCCTGGGAGGTTTAATTCAATTTTCTCTTTTGTGCTTGAAAGCTACGAGCACACTTTACGCAGTAGCGAGAGACTGGAAACAACACAATTGTCCATCTGTAGAAGGCAGCCATGGTGGAATATCGTGGAGCTGGAAAAGGCAAGTCACTTTACATGTTCATAAAGATCCTGAGATATATTGAGGCTCACTTTCTGACTGATTAAATATATTTTAGCTGGAACAGAAAGTATAAGAACTGAATATACTAAGAGACACCACGCGATGTTTCAACATGTCTCTAACTATCAGGTAAAGCATCCATCTTCTCAATCACATGGTAAAAACCACCCACGTCTTCTCTTCTAGTGTCCTGAGACAGTGCAAACTTATTATCTGCCAGCAGCAGGAGCCATCAGGAGGCCTCGTCCTAACTGTAACTAGTTCTCAGTGATGAAACGGTGCTCCATGGGCCAATCCCCTCCCCCGCTGAGCACACTTTATGCAGTAGCCATCAACTTTCCCAGACTCCGTGTGGGAGTGAGATCACAAGCTGCTTGTTCTTGGGTGCTTGGCTTTTCATTGGTTGATGGACATTTAGGTCGTTCTCTGTCTTTTGGGCTTTTATCAACAGTGCTCAATGAACCTGGAATGTACACGTTTATTTAACAGACTGGTTTTATTTCCTTTCAATTTTATTTCTTCTTCCTCCCACTGAAATGGGAATTCCGGGTTAAACTATACTTCTATTTTCCTTTTTCCCCATCCCGCCCCCTTTGGCTTTTTTGAGATAGGGACACACTTTGTAGCCCAGGATGGCTTGAACTCACTATATAGCCCAGGATGGCCTCGAACACATGAAGCTCCGGCCCCCAGCTCCTGAGTGGTAAAATCTCAGTTGTGTACACTAGGTTTAGTTTTCTCAGGGACTGCCACAGTATTTCCAGGATTGTATTTGTTTACGTCCCCACCAAAGGTGGGTGCAAGGGCTCCTTCTCTTCATATCCTCTCCAATACTTGCTATCATTTTGTCCTTTTGATGAGTTATTTTTATTGGGGTGAGGTGGTATTTTGCATTTCCCCAATAATTAGTGATTGAGAAATGACACGTGTGTCCCCGAGCGGGCGTGTGGTTATGCTTATCACTCTAGTCTAGTTTTCCCCTTTTACCAGGACTTAACTGCTGTCTACTAGATCAGTTAATTTCATCCTTTCTCTTTGGCTGAGTGTAGGGCTGAGAAGACACTGGTCTTTTGGGGAGGGGCTTGCTGTGAAGTAACTGAATGCATGTTTAGGGCAGAGAGGAGAGCAGCATGTTCTTCTGTCCCAGAGCTGTTATCACTGGAGCGTTCCACAGAGTGGCTCTCATGTTTTGGAACAAGCCTTTCTCTCTCTTCTCTCACTTCTGCTGTGGTTCCTGCAAAGTTCAATTACTCTTTCCCTTCAGGTTGAAATTTATGTAGCTGAGCAGTTCTTCCCAAGGAGCCAACCTCCTGTAATCCCTATGCTATTAAGTCTCCAGGGAGCCTTGTTACAAATGTATGTCCTTGGTTGACTGCATATACTTGCCAAAGGATTCTTAAACTCTTGTACTTGTTTATTTACTTTGTGTACCACATGCATGCAGGAGCCCTCAGAGGTCAGAAAAGGTGGCAGATGTCCTGCACCTGGGGTTGCAGGTGCTTGTGAACCCCAGTGGGGATGGTGGGAACCATCAAGGCCAGGTCCTCTGCAAAAGCAACAAATGTCTTAATCACCGGCCTGAACTTACCTTTACTGCTAGCAGATATTTCATACTTTTCAGCCCCCGAGAAAGAGAGATTGCTACTAATTAGCCTTGTGATTTTAAAGCACTTATTAGAACTTCGATGGGTTTTGTACTTACCAATTATTAGATATATAAATAATATTATAGAAAAGAATGGTTTGGGTTAGCTATGGGGTTAGGCTCAGAGGCTGTCATGTCCCTCCAGAGGTATGGTAGCTTTTTTTTTTAAATTTATTTATTTTATGTATTTTATGTAGACTGTAGCTGTCTTCAGACACACCAGAAGAGAGCATCAGATCCCATTACAGATGGTCGTGAGCCACCATGTGGTTGCTGGGATTTGAACTCAGGACCTCTGAAAGAACAGTCAGTGCTCTTAACCGCTGAGCCATTTCTCCAGTACCGGTATGGTAGCTTTTATACACCCTATGTGCCCTCATTCATTGAGTATGAATACTTTACTCTTTATTTTTTATTTTATTGTTTTATATGTATGAATCTTTGGCCTCCATGTATGTATGTATGTATAACACTCACAATTCCTGTGCTCTTGAAGGTTAAAGGAGGGCATTGGATCTCTTAGAATTGGAGTTACAGAGGGTTCTAATGCCTTGTGCATGTCCTGGGAATTGAACTCTGTAAACACAGCTAGTGCTCCTAACCACTGAACTATTGCTCTGGTCTCCACTATTCTTTTTTTTTTTTTTTTTTTTTTGAGATTTTCATGCACGAGCACACTGTGTTTACTTCATTTCCATCCTTCCCTCTCCTCCTCCATATCCACTTTCAAATTCCTGACCTCTTCATCTATAATTACATGTGTGTGTGTGCGCATGCAGGGACACATACACACACACACACACACACACACACACACACACACACACACACACTACTAAGTCCTCTTAGTGTTGCCCATACATACATGTGTTTAACACTGACTACTTAGAACAACTTGTCAGAGGGCTTGTTCCTGAAGAAAGCTAGCTCCCCTCCCTTTTGTCAGCACTGGTTGGTTGATGGTGGCTATTCGACTAGGGGTGGAGTCTGTGAACCTTTCCCACAACCATGCTGTCATATCATTGGTGTTGAGAGCTCATATGTGCAAATGTTCCTGTTGTGCCCAGAAGAGACACCTCACCGCGATCCTCCCAGCCCTCTGGCTCTTACGGAGTTTCCGGTCCCTCTTCCTCGATGTCCCTGAGCCTTGGTTGGAGATACTGTTGCATATGTTCCATTCCGTCTGGATATTTCATGATCACATATTCCCTGACTTTGACCAGCCGTAGTTCTCTGTTACAGCTCCGTCTACTGCAAATCGGAGCTTCTTTGATGAGGACAAGAGCGGCCTACAGGTAAAGGATGAGAATTTAGAAGGCAGTGATATCTATATTAACTTACCAAGATGTCAGCAGTAGATTCTCCTTTAGGATCCAAGATCCCTCTGGCCACACTTTTGGCTAGGTTTATGGTATCAGGTGTGCCTTCCCCCCAATGCTTTGGTCCCTAAGTCCACTAGAAAGCTGTTGGTCATCCCCAAGAAGTTAGTGTTAATAACGCTGTTGCTTGTTCACCGGATATAAATAGCTAGTAACACTGTTAATAAACCCCATATATCCTTCCCTTAATAAAGTCATGGGCATGAAAAACCACATCTCCATACTAGGTAAGCCCTGTGATGATTGGTGTTGGTTGTCAACTTGACTAGATTTGGAATAGCCTAGGAGATACAGCTCTGAATGTAACTTTGAGGATGTTTCCAGGGAGTTTTAACTGAGGGGGAAAACCATAACAAATGCGTGTGGTATCATCCTGTGGGATGGGTTCCCTGGACTGAATGAAAAGAGGGAAAGGGGGATCTGCAGAACTCCAGCACGTCCTCTTCTCATGCACCAGCTGCATGTTCTTCCTTTCTCACCATAGTGGACAGTGGTGATTTGAATGAAAATGGCCTCCACAGACCCATAGTGAGTGGCACTGTTAGGAGGTATGGCCTTGTTAGGGTAGGTGCAGTCTTCTTGGAGAAAAATGGGGCTTTGGGGTTTCACTTGCTCAAGCCAAGCACAGTATCACTTGCTCTCCTGCTGTCTGACAGTCCGGATGTAGAACCTCAGGAACCTCTCCAGCACCATGTCTGCCTGCCTGTCACCACTCTTTCCACCATGACAAACATGGACTAAACCTCTAAACTGTAAGCCAGATCCAATTAAATGTCTTTCTTTCTAAGAGTTGCTGTGGTCATGGTGTCTTGTCATAGCAATAGAAACCCTAAGTAAGGCATAAACCATAGTCCCACAAACCATGAGCCAAAATAAACCCTTCCTTCCTTCCATTGCTTTGTCAGGCATTTCGTAAACTGTGAGAAAACTAATTTATACAACCCCCTTGAGAGAATCGTGCAACTAGTTACAGAACTCGTTTCCTTCAAAAACCACACTTTAAAGGATACAGTTTGCCTGTAGGACACTTGACACCCTGGCTGTCACACTGAATGTTCAAGGGATCTTCATATGCAAATAAATGCCTTGCCCACTCAAGTCCTCTTAGGACAAATAGCTCTAAGTCAAATTTACCTGGTGTCCTCAGCGTCATCTGATTTTCTCGGTTTAATAAGATATTTTGCCTTTATAAAAAATAATCTGATGAAATCGGATACTGTGTGGTCCTGTTTATAGAAAACGACATGGTGAGATGGTCTGATGGTTAAGGGCAGCTGTTGCTCTTACAGAGAACCCAGGTTCAGTTTCCAGAACCCACATGGTTCACAGCCCTCTGTAACTCCACTTCTGGTGAATCCAATGCCCTCTTCTGACTTCCCTGGGCACCAGGTATACATGTGGTGTACAAACGTACATGGAGGAAAAATACTCATATGCTTATTAAAATAAAACAAATAAATCTAAACCATTTTATTAAGAAAGTAAAATGTCGCCTGGCAGTGGTGGCTCATGCCTTAATAGCAGCACTTGGGAGGCAGAGGCAGGTGGATCTTTAAGTCTGAGGCCAACCTGAGTTTCAAGACAGCCAGAGCTGTCGGAGAAACCCCGTCTCCAGAGACAGAGATAGAGACAGAGAGAGACAAAGAAAGAGTAAGGAAAAGAGAAGAGAAGAGAAAAGAAAGAACAAGAAAAGAAAAAAATGTCTGGAATCAAATTCTGTTCCTGGTTCCACAATTCTGTGGCTAAGATAACTGTCCATTTTAAATGTGCAGTCTGTATGAAATGTGAATTGTATCTTCATAAAACTTTTTGTTTTGTATCAAGTAGCCTAGGCTGGCCTCGAATTAGGTACTTAGCCCAGGATGACCTTGCATTTTGGGTCCTCCTTTGTCCATCTGCAGCATGTTGCGATTACAGGCACGTGCCACCACTCCCATTTTTTTTTCAGTGCAGGGGCTTTGTGCATGCTAGTCAAAGAGTACTCTACCATTTGAGCTACTTCACGTGTGGGTATGTGAGGGTATTTGTGTCTGTGCTCACCAGTATATGACCACATACAGAGGCCAGAGGAGGATATCAGGCCTTCCCCTGCCACTGGCTTGCTCCTACTTTGAAAAAGAATCTGTCACTTAACCTGGAACGTGCTATTTCAGATAGACTGGTAGCCAGCAGTCTCTGGTAATCCCCTGCCTCACGTAGCCCAGGCCTGCCTCAGCCTCTCAGGGCCCTGGGCTGTAGCTGCCTGTGTGGCCATGCCTAGTTTTTCACATGATTTTGTAGCTAGAACTTGAAGCCTTGGCTTGCTTACATATCAGGCATTCTAACCCCCTGAGCCAACTCCCCAGGCTTGACATTGTTGTTTTAAAGGGCAGAGTCTGATAATAACACTTAGCACTTGGGAGACTGAGGTAGGAAGATTATGAGTTCAGGGTCAGCCTGGGCTGCACAGTGAGTTTGAGGCTGCCTTAGGCTAAATGTCAAAACCCAATGACAAAACAAAAGGAGACAAGCCGTTTTACCCCACCGAAGAAGAGTCCCTCATCCTCCAACTTCTTCTGTACACAGTGTCTATTTGAGTCCTTTTCATACTCTCTTAGAGTTAGTGAGCGACTGTGCAGTCAGAGGCCACAGTCAGGCCTTGGATACCAAGTATCCTTGTTCTCAGTCAACAGTAAACATGACTAATGTCACCATGGCTCAATTCAACCACACACATGGACACAGGAAGTTTGGGACATGGGGCTGGCACACTGATGAGCTGGAGAGGCGGTGCTTGGCTAAACTTGGATTTCAAGGCTGAGGTGTTGGGGGAGGTTGAAAAAAAAATATCTTCCCAGACCGTGGAGCGGAAAGTTACCGTGGAAGGAACTGAAGAAAAGGGGAATTCTCCAGTTTGGCATGAAGATAGCTACCAGCTGGGAATCTGTGAGAACAGATTTTTTTCAGCCCAGTGTTCCCTCAATAACTTCCAGCCCAGGACTCCTCTTCTACCTCACTCCTCTTCGGCATGAATTTCCTGTCATTATTTTGTTGTTTGTTTGAGACAGAATCTCACATAGCCCCAGGCTGCCCTCAAATTCATTAAGTAGCCTGACATCTGACTCCAGAGTTTTAGAACAGCAGACACATGCCTCTGAGTCCAGTCTGTGGGATGCTGGGGGATCAAGCCAGCACCTTGTGGGTACTCGATAGGCAGTCTAGTGCTGTCTTCATCCTCTTCTCTACAAGATTCAAAGGCAACCATAGAAGGGCAGGGGAGGGGGCACAGAAGAGAGGTCTGTGTGAAGACGATTGCACCAGAGGCTAGAGGAGCCAGGAGCACAAGGACAACCGGCACAAAGTTTGATCAAATAAGCCAAGAAGGTGGCTAACGACTTTTGTGTACCTCACCCTTCTGTATCGGTGACTTGCATAGCCATAACCGCAAAGACGTCTGGGAGATGTAATTCTAAACTTTTCAGCCTCTGGCCACACATAAGGGCACCCTAAAATGAAGTGTTTCCAGTTGTCTTTGTCTGGGTTCAGGGGTAGCCTTGACTTTTTTTTTTTTCAGATACACCTGAAGTCAACGGTAAGACTCACTCTCATTTATCTCCCCAATATACCATAAGGAGTCTACACACACACACACACACACACACACACACACACACACACACCATTTCCTTCCCATGGGTTGGTAAACAGGATGTATCGAGGAGAGATTTGTAAGACATAGTGAGAACTCAGTCCCAACACCTTCCGCCTGTCAGACAACAAAGAGAACGCCAAATAGTATCGAGTGGAAGCCTTCCCTGGACTCTTGCCAGGAGGCAAGGAGCACCGCATTTTAGCACAGGCAAGAGCTCCCTTGGGTAAGGTTGGTAGTCAGGTCTAGCCCTACCCACCTGTCCTTACGTCTGTATTATCACCTCTACTCTGTGGCAACCCTCAGCCTGAACAGTGTTTTTCTAGACTTCCTAGTGAAGTTTTCTCCAGGCCACTACAGGCCTAGAATAATGTTTTTTTCCAATTTGAGCCCTCTCTCCCGACCCCATGCTCATTCCTGGTTTCCCTCCGTCTCTTCCTTGCATTCATCTCTCGCATCCGTCCATCCTTCTATTCTGCTTTGGACACTTTGCTGAGCTGTGTGCACTAACCATAGTCGTTGCTCGTACTAGATCAACACTGAGCACGCACCAGACCTCCTCCTAGGATGTCCATATGCTCCCTCCCCACCCTCATGACACTTCCACAAAATGTCACATGTCTCATTTCACAGACGGAGTAGGTCAGAAGGGTCACAGCACTGAATCTGTTAGCTCTAGGATTTGAGCTCAGCCTTGTTCAGTTCTTCATCCCAGGTCCAGCTTTAGGACCTGGTACTGTGTTGTGATCCCAGTTCACAAAACAGAAACCTTCAATCAGACAACCCCAAAGAGCCATGGGTGTACAAAGAGCCTCCATGTCAGACGCTCATCTCTGAGTCAAAGTTTCCTGGAACTACAGGGCCATTAGTTCCACCCAGGGGTTCTTTCTCTCTCCTGATGTCTGGGACGTTCTTACTTTAGAAAACAAACTATGGTTTCATGTTGAAAAATCCTACCAAATTTCCAGCAAATGCGAAATTGTGTAGGTTGTAGGAAAGAGATGTTATTTTTGGCAGGAGTAGTCTAAGCCCGGCAGTAAACGTCTGAAAACACAATAATAAAAGTGATTTTAACATCCTGTTTCTTACCCTTTTGTTGATTTTTGAGCATTTCTTCCCAAGCAAGGAGTTGTGCAATGAGAATTGAAAACTGCCAAAGTTCATTGTTGGTTTTGTTTGGTTCCTTTTCCATGTGTCTGTGTGCCTCATGTGCTCTACGTCTCACCCTCAGCAAGAGAAACGATTGTGAAGCACTCTGAGTGTGGCCTAAAGACCACAGGGGCAAAGGGAGTTGGCATAGCTCACAGAGGTTCACCAAGGGCCATACTTAGTGGTAGCTACGACTGAGCATTCACTCATCTTTCTAGACAAAACGGTTTCAGATCATTCCATCTTCCTGAGCATCTTGAAGAAACTCCCAGTCTGGAGTAAGAGTTAGGGCTGTGGAGGCGGGAAGTAGACGGCTTCATCCAGACCCCAGTTCTGTACGTCTCTGTCTGGGTCACCTTGGATATGTTGTTCACCCTCTCTGGCTCCTTGTCCTCTTACCTCTGCTCCCTAGGCTCGCCATGTTCACAGCAGAGCTTCCCTGGAGCAGTCTGGCATGTAAAGTGTTAAATGAAGGTGCTCCCGTCAAGGATGCTAATGGTTCTTTTATTGTTTTGGCACTTTTTAAAAATTGGACCTTACTATGTAGCTGAAACTAGCTTAAAAGTTGTTATTGTTGTTGTTGTTATATTACTATTATTAAATTCTTAAAATTTCGTGTGTGGGTGTTTTGCCTACATGTATGCTAGTGCACTACATGTGTGCCTGGCGCCTGAGGAGGCCAAAAGAAGGCACCAGTTTCCCTGGAATTGGAGCTACAGAGGAATTATGTGGGCATTGAGAATCTATCCTGATCCCCTGCAAGTGCTCTTAACTGTTAAGCCGTTTCTCCAAGTCTTGCCTTCAGATTCTTGATCTTCGGCCTTACTTCCTGCATGCTGGAATTGTTAGCATAAGGTATTATATCTGGTTCCCCCAAACTGTTTTTTTTTTATTATTATATTGATTTTGTAAATTTGACCTGGCTGTAAATAAAATTTTACCTTGCAACTTCTCGGTGTTAGCTTCCGGTTTCTGGCACCATTAACTGAGAGTTCAGGGGTGGAGAGTAAGGTATTCTGGCCATACCCAGTAGAAGGTAGAATGTGAGAAGAGCTGGGAGAACCCAGTGCCAGATTCACTCTGATGTTACACAATCATCTCACCCATTTGCCCCATGTTTGAAACCTAGCAATATCTACACTAGGCTAGACTCTGGGCAAGCCTGTGAGAGATCATTTAGATTGGGTTGCAAAGGGAAGAGTCACCTTAAATGTGGATAGCACAATTCCATGGGCTGGAGTCCAGAACTGCAAGCTTCTTCTGCTTCTGACTGTGGATGCAATGTCAGCAGCTGCCTCACAGGTCCCACAAAGGAGCCCCGCCCCACAGTGAAGAACTGTATCTTGGAACCATGAGCTGAAACAACCCTTTTGTTTTTATTCTTTTACTTTTTATTGACTCTTTGTGAATTTCACATCATGAACCCCAATCCCACTCATCTCCCTGTCCCTTTGTACCTGTTCTCCCCTCCCCCAAGAAAATAAAAAATAAAAATAAAAACGAAAAACCAAACAAACAAACAAAAATTTGGTCATGGAAGCTGTGGTGTGTCCCAGTGTGTCCCACAGTACACCCTTTGTCCACACTTCTTTACTTACAAATGTTCATGACAGCGAGTCATTGGTGTCCAGCTTCCGTTATACCATCAATACTCGATCCTCATCAGGACTCCTCTTAGATATCCTGTTGTTGTCCTGTGTCATGGAGATCCTGCAGCTTTGGATCTGCAGGGCGGCCATTTCACATGCTCCAGCAGTTCAGAGATGATGTAGATATTGGGGTGAGCCAACTCAGAGCCCTGGATCTGGGCCTGGGTGGTAGCTGAATTGGTCAGCTCATCACTCTCCCACAGCCATACCACCAGGGCCAGCTTACTGGCCCCTTCACCACAGAGGCCAGCTCTCCCACCTGCTGCAGGTGACAAAGTGGGTGGGGAGGGCATCACTCCCTCTCCCATGCCACCTCATGGTACACAAGTGTCAGGGCCAGCTCTCCCATGCTCACGCACTCTGGGCCTGATCAACCTAACTTCTGTTACCAGGTCCAGCTCTCCCGTGTAACCCAGGCAAGGTGCAGGTCCCCTTTCCCAAGTAGTGCAGGTAAACCCTTCCTTGTGTTTGCTTTTACCATATATTTAATGATAGTAATTGAACAAATTATTAAAACGGTAGTTCTGCCACTCTTTGTAAAACAAAATAAATTACTTCTCTAGTTTTAGTTCTTAGTGCTGGAATAGAAGGCTTTGATTCAGAGTCTCCTGATTTGGGGCTTCTGAGATGCTAGGGAAGCTTGTACTCACCTGAGAGGTCTGACTATACTAAACAGTAACATTTGACAGTTGGCAACAGGGCATTTCTGTTGGCAGTTGTCCTGGTTAGTTCTCATTGGCTACTTGATGCAACCTCAAGTGGCCTGGAAAGAGGGAACCTCAATTTCAGAGCTGCCTCAATCAGATTGGCCTGTAGCCATGACTGTGAGAGATAGCCTTGATTGATGAAGGCTGTGAGAGGGCCTTGCCCACTGTGGGTGGCACCATCCCTAGGCTGGTAGGCCTGGGCTGTATACAAAAGCCAGGTGAGCATGAACCAGTGAGAGAGTCGGTAAGGAATATCTCTCTCTGCTTCCTGCCTCCAAGTTTCCCTGCCTTCAGTTCCTGCCCTAACTCCCCTCAAGGATAGAAGTGACCCAGAACAAGCAAAGTAAACCAAACTGCTTTTACTCCGTGCTCTGTTACAGCAAGAGGAGAGTAACTAAGTCAATAGCAAAGTCAGTTGAACTGTGAGTATGAGGCAGTGATCACAAATGCTTTTCTAATGAAGGGTACATAAAGCTCTGTCCAAGGCCTGCTGGGAAGCAGCGTAGCTAAGATTTGTCACAGCCTTGAGGGAAGCACCTGTCCGCGGTGCTGCACATAGGAAAGCGGCAGAAGCAAAGTGAGCACGGAGAGCCCTTGGCCCAGTGGTTAGGAACGCAGCGTGGCTGTGCTTCTGTGTGGGTGAGCTTGAGCAACTCCTGCATTTCTTCTTCGGTGAGTTTCTCCTTGCATCGTAGTCGTAATTAAAGGAATTTAAGTACACCAAGTACCCAAAACTGTTCTTGACAAAGCTCTTAATTAGCATTAATTACTGCCATCATCAACATTTTAACAACACCAGCGGATGGAAAGAGGGTGGATCCAGAATCAGGTGATGGATCTCTGCAAGGAGACTTACCCAGCAGGATAGACTGGCTTGGGGAAAGGATCCTCACAGACCAAGCTAAGCTGGTTAGGATAGTCTGGGTGCTGCACAGACATTTTAAAGAAGTTCCTGAGCAGCTAGCTGACTTATTCCAAAGTGAATCCCAGACACGGGCAACTGGAAAACATGAATAGGAAGACAAGTCTCTAAAAAAGCAAAACGGTATAAGTTCACCCCAGCCAAGGGACAAGGCTCTAGTCCTAAGGAGACCAACTAAGGCAGGAGATGGTCTGATGAGCTAGGTCCTCACAGGGAGGAAGGTCAGCTGAAAGGGAGGAACAGCGGCTGTGACAAGGGAGACCTGGCAGGTTCTCAAAGCTCTCCTGTAAACTGGGAGCTAATTACAAGCTCGGTGAGGATAAGCCTAAGCTCCTGCTAGAGCATCCGTGGCCTTCAGTGACTCACTGAGAGACTCCATGTGAGTGAGCTGTCCTCAGTCAGAGCACAGCTCCTAACTGGATGATAACCTGGTGTTCTGGGAGGTGCATGGGCAGGACACAAGGAACTCGGGGATTGGGGGAGGGAGTCATTTCTCAACAGTAACAAGGGCCTGAGTCTGGAAGAAAAAGACTTTCCTTGTCTGCCTCGGCTGTACGCATGGTCTGTTCTTGGAGAAAGAGAGCTCCTAGGTTTACATAAGCTGTCTCCTTAGTTTTATAACAATTGCCAAAACAAAACAAAACGGCAAGGTTGGAGTCTGAGACCAAAGCAAGCCCCTTGGCCTGCAGAGTTTGCGAAATTTCCCAAATAGTTTACCAAATATGAGAAACTCTGCACTCAATGGTTCTTTTGTTTTGTTTTGCTATGATTTAATTTAGAAGCAACCCCGAATACTTGAGCCTATTAGAAACTGTATTAGTTGCAGCCTGGAAGTTTGAATTTCAAATTTCCTGTTATTTTTCTTTTTCTACTTACCTGTTTTGGAGGCATAAACTACTCCTATGAAGGGGTGAAAAAAAGGTTCAAATAGCAATTTTTCTGTACTTCAGAGACATTTTTCTAATTGCTTCTGAGTTGTTTTTGTTTGTCTTAAAATTTCTATAGGGTATTGCTTAAAGTATCTGGTCTATATATGTATATATTGCTTTGCAGTTTTGACCTGTGCCTTTTTTTTTAACCTTTCTGGACCTTTTGGTTTATATTATCTATGAGTCGAGTGCCTATTGAAGCCACCCGAGTTAAAGGGTGCGCGGTGAGAATTTAGCAACGACTCAAGTTTGAAATTTGAGTTTCTTAAATGAATAGAAACGAGGACATGGCTGTTCCCAGTACAGGTGAGAAGACTATTGTAGCTCTGAGGGAGAGCACAGCCAGAGACATCTGGAAGGATCCAAACTGAACTAGGTATTGCAGGGAGGGTAAGGGGCAGAGCGAGAGAGAAAAAGAAGAAAGAGGGCAAGCGAACCAGGAGAGTAGTAAACGCTAAGGAGCACACGCCTGAAATGTCAAGTTTATAAAGGAATGAGAAGTTGGGAAGGGAAGCAAAGCCCAGTCCCTGGTCTGCAGGGGTTGCGGTTAGGGGGTCGGGTGAGACATGCTGGGAGGAGCCACGGGGGGCGGGGCTAGAAGTGCTGGGAGGAGCCACAGGTACTGATCCCAGGTGTCTTTCGGATCTGACACTAGAGGAAGCCATTCTATTGATTTTTTTTACTTCATTAGTTAACAACAGCAATAATCGGACACTTTATTTTTCTAATATGAAAGGGTGCAGATGACAGATTCGTTTCTGTTAAGTTCATCGTCTAAAGACTTCGAAATAATCTGTTGTACTTCTAATAATATAACTACATCCAAAATATCTTTCAACTTCCTCCCGCACAAAGGTTTGATCTTAGACACAAGATCTGAGGAGATGGTTTGGGGACAAGGGATTAAGATCACTCCTTTGTGGATTTATCAAAGCCCGTTTCAAAAACACCATCTGGCTGTTGTCGTTGGAAGAATAGCAATGTGAGCCTAGATGCTCTATATAAATAAGTAGAATTTATGTTTTTGTCCAGCGATACACAGATTTGATTTCATTACTATTCCATTACTAATGGAATACAGAGTGTTCTCAATGCTTATTTTGGCTTCAAGTTGCTTTTCTATCTCCATGATCTTTAGTAGGTTTTACTGGCCCAGAACCAGCTAGAAAAGATTCTATGCTAGCTCTGATATATTGGCAACTTAAAGCCTTGTTAAACATCTTGACATCGGTATTTTTACAGTTCTACCTTCAGAAATTAACACTGCAAATGGATTCCAGCTGGGTTCTGTTAGAAATCATGCTAGCTAGGAAGCATGGGTAGGTCTATTCTTTGATATTAACTTCTACTTGCAGATGATTAAAACAATACTAAATGAGAAAGAAATGCTTTCCAATTGTATCTTTTCATTGTTTTTGTTCATTTGTTTTTTTAGGTGTTGCTGTTGTTGTTGTATGGGGTTTTTTGAAGTGCCAGATTTGGAACCCAAGCTCTTGCCAATGCTTGGCAAATACTCAGTCCTTGGGTTTTTTGAGAGTTTCCCTGTGCAGTGTAAGCTGTTCTTGACTTTGCTATGTAGGCTGTCCTCAAACTTACCATCCTCTTCTCTTGCTTCAGTCTTCTGAATAGCTGGGGCTATATAGAAAAAGCCCACTGTACCTCACACATACATACATACATACATACAATACAATACATACATACATACATACATACATATATACAATACAATACATACATATAATACACATAATACAATACAATACACACACACACACACACACACACACACACACACACACACACACACACGGAGACACCCTTGGCTGCAATTCAGGCTAGGTTGGATGAGAGAGACTATCACATCAAATCAAAAAGTAGAAACATTCAGCTGGGTGCGGTGGCACATGCCTTTGACGCCAGTGCTTAAGAGGTAGATAGATCGCTGTGAGTTCCAGTCCAGTTAGGGATGGGAACACAGTGAGCTGAACAGCAACAACAGGACAAACATCCATCACTCTCTGCTTCCCAGATGTGAACAAGATCTGAGTAGCTGCCACCTGCTTCCACTGCCCTGCTGTCCCTGAGGACAGACCGGTCTTCCTGGACTTTAGTCCAAAATAAACCCCTTTAAGTGGCTTTTGTTTGGTATTTTCTCACAGCAACAAGACAGATATCTAGTACCAAAAAAACCAAAACAAACAAAAAACGGTCCAGTCAAGCAGTGGTGGCACACGCCTTTAAACCCAGCACTTGGGCAGCAGAGGCATGTGGATCTCTGAGTGTGAGTCCAGCCTGGTCTACAGAGTTCCAGGACAGCCAGGGCTACGCAGAGAAACCATGTCTTGAAAAACCAAATCAAACCAAACCAAAACCAACCAACCAAAAAAACCTGGAACAGAGAAATAGGAATTACTGTTGTGATAAGCCTGACCATAGGGATATTAGGCCTTTGTAACTGGCTTGCAGAAGGAATATGGAAGCGTTTGAAACTGGATCAAGTATAAAGTGGAGGACTGGTTTCTGAAGTCCCAGAGTGGGAAACAAGGACTCCAGTGGGAACTGGGCTAGACATCATCACGACAGCGTGGCAAAAAACCAAGCTGCGTTCTGGCTGTGCCTGGAAAGCTTAGGTGAGGCCCGACATAGGAGTGACGGACCACTGTGTTCGGTGGAGGAAATTCAAGGCAGGCGAGCAGCATACGGCTGTGATATGGTGATCGCTCAGCCTTCTTCTTCATAAATGCAGTGAAAAACAGCAACAAGTGGGGCAGGAAGAGAAAGTAGGCAGTTTTCCATGGAAAAGGGCTCAAGTATGTTTAAAGTTGCAAAAATAGAGGCTGCGGCTGTTAAAAAGAGAAGCGTCCAGCTTTGCAGGGGGTTGGGGGAACGTGGAGAGGAAAGACCATGCCCATTGGAATCTGAAAATGCAAATTCACTTGAAGGGAGAGGGGCTGAACTGAGGATGTTGCTGCTGTGCTCTGGAAAGGAAAGCAGCTACCTAGGGAAATATTTCCCCAGTGGCAGCACAGAGGTTACTATAAACTGTGATCCAAAAGGGTCAGGTTCCGCCTGAAGCTGACTTCAGTGTTACCCAAGTGGTACGGATTTGCAGCTATGAAAGATGCAGCGTTGAGGGGATCAGGAAGCCTTGTGCTATGGTTTCAGAGGGCTGCCGAGGTCGTGCAACGTACCGCAACTTTGGAATCCCTGCCAAGGAGGCCCTGTATGGCCACCGTAGCAAATCATAAAGGTGAAGCCCAAGTCACAACAAAGACCCCAAGGCATTAGAAATGCTGGAACCATCGCATGTTTGCCAAGTGCTGCACGGCTGTGCACAGCTGGCTCAAGAAGGAAGCTGATTGTGCTGTGGGCAGCAGAGTTGGAGGGGTGGGGCTCCTAAAGCACGTTGGTGCCCAGATGATTCCGTCAGACTCCAGCTACTAGACACGTTGCTGCAGGACTTGGTGTTTACCCTGCAGGCTTTTCATCTTAATTTGGCCCCAGCATTCCTTGCGATACCTCAACCCTTCTGTTTTGGAATTGAAAGTTTGTTCTGTGACTTTGTGTATTGTAAGAATGTAACTTGTGATTTTGTAGGTACTCACGGGTGAGGGTGTCTTTTTTTTTTTTTTTTTTTCTTTTTCTTTTTTTTCGGAGCTGGGGACTGAACCCAGGGCCTTACCACTGAGCTAAATCCCCAACCCCTGAGGGTGTCTTGAGACGTTGGACTGAAGCACATTTTGTGTATGATATCTGTGTTTGGGTGTTGATGCATACACACCATAGTGCATATGTGGAAGTCAGAGGACAACTTGTGGGAGTCGGTTCTCTCCTTCTGCCCTGGCTTCAAAGGGACAAGACTCAGCGTTGCACAACAAAGCGCTTTCCCACTGAGCCATCTCACAAGGCCCAAGGCTTTGGACTTTTAACTAGAGTTGAAAAAAGACTACAGCAACTTTAGAAGCTGGGCTGGATTCATTTTGTATTATGAGATAGCCTTGAGCTGGGGGCTGAAAGTGGTGTGTGTTTGGGTTTTGACAGAGGATGGGATTATGTTAATATTTCAAAATTCACAAGAACTGACGTCACTGAAGGGAAAGCTCTGGGCATTTTGGTGATGATTATCTAGATTATGTCCATCCAGGGGAAAGATTTACCCTATACAGGTGGACAGTACCAGGCTAGGATCCCTGAATGAAGGAAAATAGAAAGGGGGCCAAGCCTGGTGTCCAACAGTTTTAATACCAGTTCAAAAGCAGGCAGATGCCTGTGTTTGAGACCATCCTGGTCTACATAGCAAGTTTCAAACTAGCCAGGGTTACGCACTGAGGCCTTGTCTTTCAAAAAAAAAAAAATCTTAAAAGGTGGGGTAATTTAAATAAATGTAGATTGTCTTCAGTTATCAATTAAAAAAAAATTATTCTAGGGTCTGGAGAGATAGATCTACCAGAGGACCAGGACTTCATTCCCAGTACCCGTACCATAACTGACAACCCTCTGTAACTCCAGTTCCACGGGAAATGACGCCCTCTACTGGCCTTCAAAGACATGCATAGACCATGCAGATGAAACACCCGAACACATTTTACTTTTACTTATGTGTGTATGTGTGTATATGTGCATACGAGTGTATGTCCCACGGATGCTGGGGCCTGGGCTGACAGATCCCTTACGCTGAAATTACATGTGGTAACGTAACAGTTATGAAGTACTATTTGGGTACCTCAAATCTGAGAAGCCTCTAAGGCATAGAATTATACCAGAGATGGAAAACAAGTCAAACAAAACAAAAGCCCCGACACAGGGACTTTCCTGTTCTGTGCCGGAAAAATGGTGAAGAGGGTTTCTATCACATACAGGTAAAAGGGGTGGGGCTAGAGCGCAGAGAGGTATTCCTTCACAGTCTGACCAGGTGAGGAACGTAAAGTCGTCGGAAATGACTATAGCGGATCTCAACAGAGGGCTGCAGGACAATGCAGTCGTGTCAACCTAATACTGGGCTATTCAAATAGCTTGAATTCAAAGTAATGGCTGCTCCCCGGGCAGGAATTCACAATTGCCACATTGGAAGGGAGGATACTGTGTCGTTCCAAGGGGAAATCAGGTCTGGAAAAGGCCTCTTGGCTGGAGAACCTCATGTGTCCCAAAACAGCTCCAGAGCAGGCCAAATCAAACACAACAGTGGAGTCCCACCCTGTGAAGTAAGCTGGCTTTGGGCTCATCTGCATGGCCTTTACTCTCCTGCCTTTCTGGGGGATGACAAAATGTCTCCAAAGCGAGTCTAAGGCCCGGATCAGACTGTGGGCTGGAGGACTGGGGGGCACTGTCACACATGTGTGAACTGTGTAATGACGTAACTGATGGTGGTGATGACCTCAAGGTTTCCTCCCTGGCATCGGAACCCTCACCAGGAGTCAAGCGTGAGACAAGTGTAAGCAGAGGCTTCAGTCGTGTGTTTTGAACGGCTTTGGTGAACAACCCTTCAGGAAGTCTCCGGTTTAAAGCAAACTTTGTAGTTTGTTCTAAGAATGTCAGATGAATACTATCTCCCCCTTCCATTCAACCCCCAACATCTCTCTCTCCCAACCTCACATCCATTTATTCTTATCCTTTAATCCCTGAGTCTAATTAGTGCTGCCTATTGTGCGTTAACCCTTCCCTGTTTAAAATGTATCCATCTGTCTGTCCGTCCGTCCATCCATCCACTCATCTATCTTTATTGCACAAGAGGAAGGTGTGTGTATGAAGATCAGAGGACCACCTCATGCATTCACTTCTCCACTTCCACCGTTACACAGGTTCTAGGGAAGGAACTGATCGAGCAGGCAAAGTAGCAAGTGCCTTTACCTGGTGAGCCTTCTCGCTGACCCCCACAGCTCTTTAGATTTATGCTGTCATTACTTTACCATTAAATGTAGACAGTTACGATTTCGCTGTTTGAGATCTTGCTCTGTAGCCCAGGCTGGCCTCATACAGCATGGGTCTGTACTCCTGTTTCGGCTGCCTGAGTGCTGAGAGTACAGGCATGTGCCAGCCACCATACCTGACTTCTGGGGTCGCTAAAAAAGCAAAACAAAACCCCAGCTACTAATCCGTATGTTTCCAGAGACAAGCTAGGTCAGGTTTGCATTGAACTGTTAGCTCCGCTGGAGCTGCAAATTTATTATTTTAAACTAAGATTAATTAATTAATTAAACTCAGAAAAAGAGAAAGAATTGCCCGTGGAAAAAACCTTTCCATAGAATCTACCTTAAGTGGGGCAGACTGATGCTCACCTAAGGCCTGCCTGTTAGGACGCTTAGAGGATAGTTAAGAGTCTCAGGTAAAACAGGTATCTGATGGGGATCCCGGGTGCTCTAACATGTTGGAGTGCCTGTAGTTTTAAATGCTGTAGATGAGTCTCTGCTACTCTCCCCATTACGTGTTCACATGGTTCCTTGCCTCCTTGCCCGTTCACCTGTTCATCACAGCCACTGCGAGGCCGAGGCACAGGGAACGCGTATGAATTTTCTCCCTCCACAGCCAGGATGGTGGAGACTGAAGGCTCCACAATACTGCTACAAACAGCAGGGGCTAGAACCCGGGCTCTTGACCGGCATTTGTCACTGACCTCACACTACCTCCAGTCAGGATGGATGGTTCACTTAGCAAAAGCAACATATAAACTGGGGGGAAGCCAAACTCCTGTTACTGCATGGAAGTGTAGGCCAAACGGCAGCTTTTCTAGAACTTTCTGGGAAGAGCGAAGTCCGTGTGGAGAAAGCATGAGTCACACAGCGCTTGAATGAGCTGCTGAGGCTTTGCCGAGTTCCCTTGCCAGGTGGTCCTAATACCTTTCTGCTTCCGGAACTGTCAGTGTTCCTTTGGGGAGTGGCGGTTTGTATCCGATGGTTTCTCTTCTTATTCGCATTTCTCTTGGGATTTAAGTCTTGCTAAACGCAGGACGGACATGGTGAAATTATTTACTGTGGTTTCCTTTGAGTGGGCTCGTTTCCGCTCCTAAGAAGGGCCTTAACAAAACAGGAAGCTTTTCTTGGATCTAGAAATGGAACCGTGCCTTCTGACAGTCATTGTTTTACAGACTTCTGCAAATCTGTTTCCCTACTTCCCAGCTGGAGGTTAGACAAATAGAAAGAAGGGACAAGATAGAAGTTGGCGAAGCTGATTCCTAAAGTAGCAGGGTGAGGGCTGGTGAGTGTGACGGGCGGGTGGTGGTGGTGGGGGACACAACAGCAGCAGCACAGGCTAGACCACATCTGACACTGGCTAGAGCAGATGTATGAGATGTGAAAGGCCGGGGAATGTGAAGGGCACTTGGTAGCCCCTCCTCTACGGTAGCCGTTCACATGGGTATGCTAGCTGGGGTGGGTCGGACTTTGATACACTCTACACATTAGTGCAGATTCCAAGGGATGAGGAGCTTTTTTTTTTTTTTTTTTTTTTTTTTGGTTCTTTTTTTCGGAGCTGGGGACCGAACCCAGGGCCTTGCACTTCCTAAGCAATCGCTCTACTACTGAGCTAAATCCCCAACCCCTAATGAGGAGCTTTTTGTATCCTGTTTTCAATGCTGGTAATTTTGTGGGTACCCAAGAGTACTTAATGAAATGTAAAAAGAATTAATTGACTTCCCCAAATATCTCTAAACAAGGGCAGGGGCTGGAAAGATCAAATGGACCTATTTCCAACTACAGACATTGCTTCCTATACGTGGTCCTGCCACTCAGGATACTCAAGGTGGTAAGGTCAATTGAGCTCAGGACACAGAGATCAGTGTGCTAGACTCTATCTAAGCCAGCCTATGCTACACAGCAGGCCACTGTTTCAAACAACACACACACACACACACACACACACACACACACACACACACACACACTGTAACTAATTTCCACTTTGCAGGTTTTTAGAGAATTTACAAGCACATACCATACCTATAACCCAGGGCTCAGTAGGTAGGGTAGGGTTGCCACACATTCAAGGTCAGCTTTGGCGACAGCAGGCTGCAAAGGTCTTTCTTTCTGTGCCTGAGGCCCTAGGTTTGACTTCAGTACTGAAAATTGCTTCTTTGCTCAAGGTGAGGCTGAGGTAGAATCCAAAATCCAAATCCCCCAGTTTCTGCTTTCAGCTATAAGACAGGTTAAAAGTCCTAGCCTTATTCCAGGCTATCACAACAGTATCAGCCACTCACCACAGCCATGTAAAGGAAATCACCATGAAGAGATGCTGTTACAGAGGTCTGTGTTTATGTTAGGCAAGGCATGGAAATTCTAACTTCATTCTCACTGGGTGATAAGAGCTTCACAACCTGCTGGGCAGTGAAGGCTTCCCCTTTCCTCCCAGCACTCAGGAGGCAGAGGCAGGCAGATCTGAGCTGGAGGCCAGCCTGGTCTTCAGAGCAAGTTCTAGGACAGCCAGGGCTACACAGAGAACTCCCCCACAAACACACACAGAAACACAAAGCTTCATAATTCTTTGAAGATTTTTTCATTTTTATCCATGTGTGTACAACACACATGTATGCAGGTGCCCAAAGGGGCCAGATGAGGGTGTGGGGTTCCCTGAGACTGGACCTACAGGAAGTTAGGACCCATCTGATGTCAGGGCTGGGAACCAAGCTAAGGTCCTCTGCAAGAGCAGCCCTCAAGCACCTCGGGACAATAATTATTAAGCTATCTAAAATCAAGAGAAAGGAAGAGGACTTCCAGTGTTCAACACTTCTCTTTATGCAAGAAACACAATGGGCTTCTAAGTCAGCACTTTGAATCATTAATTAGGCCTGTCTGAAATGGCAAACCTGAGAACTGTGGCTCTTTTCCAAGGAACTGTATCCTTGTCTTGTTTTTTCTTGGGCCTGGGTCTTCTGTGTTACCCAGGTCGGTCTCAACAAGCCATCTCATAGCCTCCACCTCACAAGCAGTCGGAACTGCAAAGGGGCATCACCATTCTTAGCTCCTTTAGGTGGGCACATGCAATTTCTCTACTCCTTTGTAGCTAGCTATGGCCAGGAGGGAGTGGAAGATACAATGGAGTACACAGTCTGACAGAGGAGGAATGTCTCCATCCTCTCTGTTACAATGTAGAGGCAGGGCTGAACCAACTTGGACTGCAAAATAGAAGCCCTGTGTTGAACAAGCGATGGTGTCTCTGCCATTGCCTCACTGCCTCTATGTTGTGCCATTGGCCTCAACACATATCTGAGGTAATAACAGGTATAAACATTTAACAGAACAGTGCTCTGACCTCCTGTGCTTCTTCAGAATGTATAGTTCAGTTAATCAAGCTTTCTTTTTATGATAGGCACAAGAACCTGTTCTACTTCAGTAATGGAGTGTCTCCTGAGTCCACATTATGTGATGTGACGGGGAAGGGAAGGACACAGGAGACTGTATTTCGTTTTCAGTTCATATGCGCCTGGCCACACAGTTTCCAGTTTTTCCTGACTGTAAACCACAACCTCCTCCTCCAGACACAATGCACAATCCATGTACCTGGAGCAAAATGGTTTATGTAGGAAGGCTGCCCAAGGTGAGTCTTCTGGCTGCCTGGCCTCTTAGGTAATGTGGAGAACTGAAGCTACATGTACCTATGATAACTGAAATGAATTTGGTGGTTGTACTGCACAAAGACAAAACAAACTATGGAGCAGCAACGTTTTAAAGCTATCTTGAAATACTTAGTCCAGCTTTCGTGGGTCAGGACTGTAGCGCACAGCTTACCCAGGTGCCTGTAACTCAGGGCCACTCAGCAGGCTGTGGTCAAAGTGCTGAATCATTTCTCACCTAAGTGGCTATTAGAAGACCAGGTCCTCCATCCAGCAGTGACTTAACAGAAATCTTCAATTTGGGGGCTGAGTCTCAGGAGTACAAAATATATTTGCTTTCCTAGTTGAGGTGGCTCACTGGCCAGAGAGTTGTAGGTGAGACATTTTTGGATCTCAAAGAGCCTCCTTTATAATCTTCAGCCACAGTGTCATAAATTAAAGATGGGTTGATCTCAAGCTCTTCCATTAGCAGCTACAGTTTATTTAAGGATGTTTCCCAATTTCACTGCTATTAAAAATTGAATGCCAAATACAGCTCATGGCTTTGAGAATTGCCCCAGAACCTCTAGCTAAGGCATTCTTTGATCCTAGGGAGAAGTACTTGCTATTGTTTCATTTCCTCTAGTTTTCAAAGGAGAAATATGAACGTTGGCAAGGCACCAGGATTTAAAGCTCTGCACAAAGCCAAAGTTAGATGTTTCTGGACCTGAGTTGGTCCAGAGGCTGGAAAAGCCATTGGATAGCATTCCAGCCCAGTCAGCATCTTCAATGGGTAGCTTTGTTATTTGCTGTAAACAGTTGTAAATTTCCAGAACCACAGGCACACCCATATTAAAATGTTAATTACCAAAGTGTCTCCTTACCCCAAGTGCAAACGAACAGTGAATTAAAGGTCTCCTGGGATTCCGTCTCTGGACTTCCTCCACCAGCACGCATAACTGAACGCTCTGAAGATCTGACTTTTTAAAAAAGACAGTCATCTCAAAGCTGAGCCCATCCATCGTTCCCTGAAACTTCTAGAGTGTGGAGATAAAACCAATGGTCTGATCCTGTGCTGTATGTTATGAGAATACCAAACCTAGTCTGCTGAAGGAGAAATGAACTTAAAAAAAAAAACAGGGGCTGGGGATTTAGCTCAGTGGTAGAGCGCTTACCTTGGAAGCGCAAGGCCCTGGGTTCGGTCCCCAGCTCCGAAAAAAAGAACCAAAAAAAAAAAAAAACCAAAACAAACAAACAAAAACCCCGAGCCTTCCTTGGACACCAAGTTTTGAGGTTCTGGTTCTTTTTTTTTTTTTTTTTTTTTTTTTTTTCGGAGCTGGGGACCGAAGGTTTTGAGGTTCTGGAGATGGGAAACTAGTTCCTGTTTACTCTTTCTAAAAGTTCCAGAAACCCTAGTGCCCGGCCAAAACAGCAGACCGTAACAGCCCACAGAAGTCTTACTGGGTTGTGAAAGAGACTCATTTGTCCTCAGACTGTGGTCCCTCCACCCAGAGTCGTCCACCTCCATGCCAGTGTCTGCGGCTTTGACTGCTAACTAACCATTCACCCACAGAGACTCTAACATTGCTGGGATCCTTCAAAGAGGCCAAGGTGTAAGTAAATAAAGCAGGAGGAAACTTTTAAGGACAACAGTGTTAGGAGTTGAGGGTTGAATGTCAGAGAGAAAAGGCAATTAAAAGAAATTTCGTGCTTGGCCTAAGCTGAAAGGGAGCATGGGTATGGAGTGTGTGTGTGTGTGTGTGTGTGTGTGTGTGTGTGTGTGTAAAGTGTATGTGTATAAAATGTGTGTGTAAAGTGTGTATATGTGTAAAGTGTGTGCGTATGTAAAGTGTGTGTGTGTGTGTGTCCCGCTGTTGGAACAACGGCAGAATTAGCCCAAGACAGTTCATTACCCAAAACACTGTAACCAGGATGGCTGGCGTGTAAACCCTGCTCCTGCTTTGTGTAGCTTTCTTTTATAAGCTTGCACAGGCAGACTGAAGCTTTCCCAGCTGTAAGGCTTGGGATTTGCTGCCTCTCCCCTGGGGGATAAGTAACAGCAGCTGCCTTCTTGCTTTCCCCAGCTTAGAGGATCAACTGATGACACACACAAAAGACTCCCGAGCAGAGAAAATGTCAGAGCGCCTGTGCCAGCCTTCCAAAATGGTGAGGTGTGGCAAAACTACGAGCCATAATTACTATTACAGCAGGGTCAGAGAAGTGGGCTTTCTTGGAAAGCAAGAAACTTAAAAAAAAAAAAAAAAAAAACCCTCTGGGCTTAGTGCCTCAAGGAAGCTCCCAGAGTGTCCCTTCTCAGACTCTCAGAAGCTGCTCTCACGAAGCTTGCACTGCAGTGTTTCTGACAGCTGTGTCCACAGAGACAGCTTTAGGCTAGAAGTCTGACTGCCCCGAAGAGAGCCACTAGGCGTTTCATGTGGAAAATGGGACCATACTTTGCATCTTACTGATCAGAGCTGTGGAAATTGAGTCATGAGTGTTTAGTAGAATGTCCTAACATTAACTGGGGCTCAGTTAAAGATTAACCAATTCACAGGAAAACAAATTCGGGCTATCACTAAGAAAACAGAAGGGAATTTGAGACAACAGTTACATGTCTGACACATGGCACACAGGCACAATGGGCCCAGGGACCCCTGGCTTGGTCCAAGACTCCGGGTACTCACAAGTCATAATCACCTAATGATTTCCTGAAGTGCATGGGTTCCTGGGGTGTGGGGACCAGGAGGTAGAGGTGTAAGTCAAGTCCCTCAACTACCAATGTAAGCTAAGAACTACACGCATGGTATCTTTGGGGCTATTTCACGTACCTGCCTCCATTTATGTATTTTCCACCATTCTTGGTCTCCTGTTTTCTAAAATCCACCAAACGGTCAATTTAAACACTGAAAGGTCAAACTTTGATGTTGAGCATGTGCAATTTTAAGTGCTGTGACAGATTCAAATAGAACCGACATGCTCCCAGACTACAGAAGCGGTAGGAATTATCTCAGTCAGAACCAGCTTGTGGCATGGCTCTGCAGGTAAAGGCCTTGCAAGCCTGGTGACCTGAGTGTGAACCCTGGCATTCACATAGAAGACAGAGAGAACAGATTCCAAAGTGTCCTCTGTCCCTCCCCCAACTTGGTAAAGATGGTCCTAGAAAATGAGTTATACCCAGGAATTATTCTTACCATGAACACTGCTGCTCTTCTCCTGACTTTTTTTCCCCCTTTTTTCTTTTTTTCGGAGCTGGGGACCGAACCCAGGGCCTTGCGCTTGCCTTAGCAAGTGCTCTACCACTGAGCTAAATCCCCAGCCCCTTCTCAGACTCTTTATCTTCAGCCACTTAACATTATCTATATGAGGCCTCAATTATGTTAATACCCACAAGACCTTAGATTTGATCCTTAGTGTAGTGAACTGGGCTCCTACTGTGTCAGGCATCCACGTGATAGCTCCTTTAGTTTTAGACAATCCCAACCTGGCACTTACATCATTTTGCATTAGGAAACTGAAACCTAGAAATACTGAGGAGCTTAGCGCAAGGTCACAGCCCAGTTCATCTCTTGGTCAAGGGCAAAACTACTGTAGCAGAAAGGGATCTCTCTGGATGTCATGGAAAGTAAAATGAATTACACCATGGTGGTGAACAATTTACATCTCTTCAGCTAAAGAGAAACTATGCCTATGTAAAATAACCACTAGAGGGCGCTACACACAAACTTCGACAAGTGTTTTGCTAATGCCAAGTCCCACACTGGTACAAGATATATAATCAGCTACGGCTTCAAGCCAAAAAGGCTCTTCTCAAAAGAAGCACGATGCATTTTATGATAATTAAGATGTTGTGTTCTTATTCCTCCAACTAGGAAAGAGAAGAAAAACAACAACAAAAACCTTCAAGTCCCCCAAAGCCCGATGCTGTATGCCGGGCAATCAATAATCTGTCTTCTACGCGACAGTGTCTGCTGGTCAAGGTGCCTTGCACTTAGGTGTTTTCTTTGCTCTGCAGCATAGCTAGACAGTTAAGATCTCACCGTGGTCTCCGTACTCAAGGTGCGGTGCTGGGGAATACACATACTTTACTACTGAGCCCTAAGAACAAATCCTAAGAACTAAATAGAGACACATTTCATCTTTTATATTTTATTTTAGACAAGTAAAACACATACAATTTTTTAAAACAGAAGCAAACATGCATATCTAATTGAATTCTAGAGAAAACATCTCTACCCAGAATGCCTGCTTTCTGAATATTTTTATTCTTTGACTTATTGAGTGCCACCTTTCCTTTCCAACAAACAGAATACTCCTTTTATGTAAGCAACCAGATTTACAAAGTACATGTTATTCTTCTCCACTGCCACACAACATTCTCACCGAACATTAAGGTCAAAAATCGACAGGCCATGCAATTCAGCACCCTAACAGCTGCAGGGCATCAACACGGTAGTGAGTGCACACAAATACATACACTGGTACTTTTTTTTAGAGCAAAAACAGGATTATCTTGTGAATGTTACTTCAATGGCCTGCGACAGCCATCTTTCCACGTCATTATTTTTAAATGTCTGTCCTTGTACTGCTGCTAGCCCAGTGCCCCCGAGCCACATTTCCCTCTCTCCTGTTTCATTTCGTTTTGTATTTTTACTGTTAACATGGCTTACATAAATAGCACATCTTAAGTCTGTACTAGATGGACTCTTACATTATGTGCAGACACCAAGTGGCTTCGTCCCCATCAATAAGGCTTTAAACAAGGGTTAAAAATCTACTAATCCCGATCACAGACTGCATTTACATTTTACAGCTCATATATACATTTCCACTAAACGTTCTAATGTACAAAGAACTTCTGGTTCAATTGGTGTGAGGATCTGCCAGTGTTACTCCACTGTGTGAATTGTGGTTGTTGACTGTACTGCTCAGTCGTTATGGGCAACCGAGAACCAGCCTGAAGGGACCAGGGTTTGGTGTCCTGCAGATTTGCAGAAAGCAAGTGTAAACAAATCAAACACAAGGCTGAAATAAAGACGCTCCAGCTGTTCCCCAATATATATCAACTCAGTGGATTGGGGTACATCATGTTTGGGGTTATTTTTGGTTGAAGACAATAATCTACTGTTTAAATCGTCAGCATTGCCTCATAAGTTACCACAAACCCAGGCGGCTGCGACATTAGTGCACCTAAAAAGGCAAAAGCAACAACAACAAAACCCCAAACCACTTTGCTCTTGCTTTTGTCCCCTAATCTACACCTACTTCTAAACCAGCCAGTCAGACAATGAAGCAACATCCTAAACATACAAGGGCACATATGTGAAAACCTCTAACACCTAAAACCTACAATGTGCCTAAACTCGGTCTTTGTTTTTTCCTGTAAACTAAAATCATGGTAGAGCTACCGAACTTGGACCTTACAGTATATTTATTCACTATGGACCTGCAAAAAAGGTCACGTAAAAAAATAAATAAATAAAAAAGCATCCCTTAGAAACCAAAAGCCAGTAAAGTCTACTTTGGGTGGGTCCGCTATACTGAAGAACTGTCAAAACACATGCTGATGTGCTACAGCATGTCTCTCCGTACCTTTCCTCCTCATTTTTAGGTGGTGATACCCAGCAACGCATTACTCCCCCCACCCCCGTCCCTCCTTTATTCTGTTAGTTACTAGTGTATATCTGGTATGTTCGGACTCTGCATGCATTATATCATTTAATCCATCAATCTAATTTAAGTGAGAAAAGACTGGGCTAAAGAGATTAAATTATCTTTCAATCATTCACGAAGGCAATCAAGTAACAGGCCAGACCCACAACTGGGCCACAGCTTCTACCTCCCCAAACTAAGCATCATGAAACTAACCAGGCTTCATGTAATTCTGTAACCCAAGTCCTCAAAAGGATTGGGCCAAATGCAAGACCGCTTCAAAAAACAAAAAGTCATTTCCACTGGGCGCAGACTAACCACCATCAGCATTTCCGGAAGATGGCGACTGCACCTAGCTCGAAATGTAAGCGGAAAGCTCAGAAGACCGAGGAAAGCCGGAAGCTGCACTGCAGTCCTTTACAGCGAGGATTAAACAGAGAAGGAATAAGCTCCGGGGGCTGCAGCCTGCTCCGCTCCGCGAAGAAACCAGGGAAACGCCGCTCGGCTCACCGCGCCATGCACCGCAACAGCCCGCAGGCGCGGCTCCCGCAGCCGCTCTCCGGGCCGGAAGGGCAGCTGCTGTGACGCAGTCAGCGCCGGGGAAACGCCCTGCTCCAGGGTACAAGGGCTCAGTGATTGTGGGACTCAAGGCTTGAGGTCTAGAGCACAAGCCCACGCAATGCTCCGCCAAGAGTTTTTCCTCGGGTGTAAAATGGTTGGCAGCCACAACCGGGAAGCTTGGTTTTATCCATGGTTAGGACACGCCGGCTATAGATAGGTATTATAAAATTATATAGGTAAAAGTGCTATTGCTACAAAAGGTCAAAACTAAGCTACTGAACCTCTCACTTGTCAATCAAACCGTGTTCAAGAGAATGGCTCCTCATCACTTCTTACTAAAGCAAAATCCTTTCCTGCAGCTTTTCCCTCTGGTCACTTTTACTGGACTAGTTTCTAATGTCAGTTGAGGGAAGGGGTCACTCCATTGAAAGCTACAAGAACACTAAAAGCTAGAATAGCTGCGCGTGGTAGTGCATGCCTGTAATCTCAGCTAGAGACAGAAGAAATAGGTGTTGAAGGTTATCTTTGACAAAAACTGACTTATGAACCAAGCCTCGCCTTAAAAAAATAAAATCGCTTCGTCCCACCAGGGCACTATTAAGTCTACGCTTCCTTATTTGTCCGCCTTCTCTTAAGAGTCTCAACACCTTGCAAAGGATTTCTAGGCAGGAGTGTCCTGGGAGAATTTAACAGGATATGTGCACTATGCTATGTGCATTAACAGCATTCCGAGAAGGGAGCCACCTTTCAGAAGCACTAAAGATGGATTTCTGGTTAGGAACTCCTGCGGTGCTGAGTACTGCGGCAAGCCTGTAACCCTAGAGGAAGTGTTGAGTTGGTGGTCTCAGTCTGAGTCACCTGAGACCTTGTTTAAACTCTTGCCCACCCTTGTCTTCGAAGATCAACCGCATTTAGGTCATTTACGTTCACTTTCTGTGGACCATGGACTCAATCTTATTAGAAAAGCATAAACTATGTAAGAGCTAAGTCTCCAACTCCTTCCTTCCTGAAAGCCAGGGCCGCAGTGATTTCCCACCATGCCAACATTTTCTATTGGGACTGTTTTTCAATTATGGCTGGCTGCACAGAATGCTACCCTAACTTTTGCTGGGGATTGAATCCAGTGCTTTACCAGCACTATGCCTCAGCCCAACCCCTGCCCCTTCCTCAGTACTCAGAATCAAATTCATGCTGGGACTGATGAAGAATGCATTTAAACCCCTCACTCAAGGCAGATGATTTCCTATGTTCGAGGCCAGTCTGGTCTACCAGCCAGTGAGAACTTGTCCCCCGAACAAGCCAAACCCAGACCTGAAACAAGTACTCTACCAACAAGCTATAACCAAAGCCCTATACACTCTAACTGACCACTTACCCAGCACATCTGGTAATACTGAACGAAATCACTTAGATAGGCACTTTCTCTTCAGAAGTGTCAGTCTCTGACTTACAATGAGTTTACTTTAAAGCGTGCAGTTTTTCCACTCAGAGGTACATAGGAAGGAGACAATTAAACCTCAACTGTGATGTGGTTGTATGTGTTGCAGCAGCTCAGATCAGTAATGTCCACTACACAGGTCTCTAAAAGCCAGTGGCTGTTCAAAGATGCTCTGTATCAGTGTGTATCATGCTCTGCACTATTGTAATTGTGGTGTTTTCATAGGAAAATCTGTACTGCAAATGCTTTAAGACACTAAAGCTCTGAAACAATATACTCCCAAATCTATTAAATTCTCTACCACCAATTCATGATTAAAGCTTTTTTTTGAGACACAGTCTCAATATGGCTCTAGCTGTTTTGGAACTGAGTAGACCAGGCTGGTTTTCAAACTCAGAGACCTGCCAGCCTCTGCCTCCCAAATCCCACGGTTGAAGGCATGGGTCACTACGACCAGCTTAAAATTCAAAATTTAGTTTGGATAATACTGACTTGAGGGCTAGGTTGAGGTAACTTGCTAAAATCAGGAGGAAAGAAGGCAGGCAGGCAGGCAGACATTTCAGGATAAATGACTGGAATAAAGTGTGTGTCTGTCAGTAAAACTAGCTGGCTACATCTAGTGGGATGATCTGCAAATGTAACACTGATCCTTTCATGCAGCAGTGTCCCTCTCTGACACCTATGAAGCCTGAACTCACATGGTGGGACATCACATTTGCTGCTTCCGCATGCATACATTTGCTAAATTTGTATGCTGCTCTCAACTGGTAAAATGTTCTCCCTAAGGAAGGCTTTTTACTCAACCTTTCCTCCTTCCTCTCTCACACAGCACCTGTACAGAGGTAACAGACTGCGTGGAGAGGGTGTACTTATTTCCCAGGTCTCTGAAAAAGCAAGCACTTTTAACCACTAAGCCAGTCTCCAGGCCCATTTCTACAACTTAAACAATTGGCTCCTTTTGTGAAACAACCAGTAAAAGTAAAATGAAAAACCAACACATTGTTCTGACTCCCTTTGGAGGACCGCAATCAGACAGAAAGCCTTTGTCAGCGTCACCCCTAACTTTTCTTCCTATGTTAGTCCTGGCTGACCTGGGATTCACTATGTAGACCACGTGGGCCTTGAACTTGGGAGATCTACTTGTCTGTCTCCAGAGTGCTGGGATTAATATGGCCCGTACTACCAGGCCTGGCTGATAGAGTCTTTGTTTATAAAACTTCCATCATTGTCAAAGAACTGTGCAAGGAGAGACAATGCTTGTGGAATATGCACTTATGATCAAGTTTTAAGTTTAATATAGATGGCTTTTGCTAATTACTTTATAAAATGCTTATGTCACAGGGCCCACCATGTTATAGGAAATCTTTACCGTGCTTAACTCTATTAGTAGCCTGTCAGGTAACGAAGTATTTATGGTGATTAATAATTCTAGAACATTAACTTTGTAGTCTTATTTTTAAAGGTCAAATCTTCTTAGCGAGAAAGTAAACTGTTTTATATAAATGTCAGTTACCTAATTTACTAAGCCTATTTTAATTTCCATTTTTTCTAAAAAAAAAAAAAAGGATATTGGTAATAACCCCAGGAAATGTTGTACCACCCACTGTCTAGGTATGAGTTTAAACTAGACATGCTAAAGTTAACATGTCTGTATTATTCTCTAGTCACTACGATGGCATGTCTTTTCTTTACCCTTCCTCCTCTCTGTCAGCAAGATATGGGTATAAAGCCCCATATTGATAATATAGTTTAGACTTACTGGGTGGCTTGGGCTTGTTTTCAGAGACAATCTCACGTAGCTGAAGTTGGCCTTGAACTCCTGGTCCTCCTGCCTGCACTCAGGTACTGGTTACCCCACTTAACCTGATAAAACCTACTTTTGTGCATTGCTAAGAACTGAACCCAGGGTACCACACAAGATAGGCAATTGTTTTATCACTGAGCAAACAACAACCTTTTTTTTTTAAAAGATTTATTTATTTAATTTATGTATACAAGTACACTGTAGCTATCTTCAGACACACCAGATCCCATAGATGGTTGTAAGCCACCATGTGGTTGCTGGGAATTGAACTCAGGACCTCTGGAAGAGCAGTCGGTGCTCTTAACCACTGAGCCATCTCTCCAGCCCGCAAACAACAACCTTAATGATGACATGTTGCATCTAATGGCTGGGACATTATATGTATTATATACTCATTTTCTCCATACTAACAGATCCCTTGGCAGGGTTAGCAGGGGATTTGACTCATGGACAGTTTTTAGTTGTAGAAATCTTAAGTCCAAATAATTTAATCATTTATTTAAAAAAAAATTCACCCTCTTTTTCCTTATAGGGCTACATGGGAAATATTTTATAGATTGGAGGCCAGTCTCAGATATATTTATCATCCCACCCCTGCTTTTAAAAAAAAAAAAAATTAACTCGTAGTGTGCTTACTGTAGTTTTCTTATTATATTCCACTCCCTCAGAGAAGCCAAGCTCATGCACACATGAATGACTACTGGACTTTAGTAGTAATTGAACTTGGTCTTCACCACAAAGCTTTCTGGCATCTTAAACTTCTCTGCACTCTTTTGAATAGCCAATTGCTATAAGTACTAAAACATGCTCGCACTGTGACCTAGGAGAAGAGGAACTCAGTGGTTATAAGGCAAAAACAAATTCCAAACAAAAGAAAAACCAAAATACTTTATTGCAACAAGAACAAAAGAATCACATGCGTGACAAAAGCATCCATATAACATTATATTCCAAATAAAACATCTAAAGCTTGGCATTATAATTCCAGCAGCTAATATAAGTCACTATTTAAGAAACATTCCCAAAGAATTAAAAGTCAACACAAAAAAGGTTATCATTAAGTTTTCCAAACACCTTTAATTTAATTGGTTTTCTATAAAGTACACATGAAAGGAGTCACAAATCTAAAACTCCAAGGATCAGTTGCTACCCGGCTCATCCCTTTCTCAGTTTGTTTATGTTGAGGGACACAATCAATCTAGGGGAGTCTTTAAATTCAATCGAGGGGCCTAGAGAGAAAGAAGCAGCTGATCAAAATAACTGTTATAGTATAAAGATGCTATTTAAATAAAAGAGAGGAATTGGCTATACATCTTAAGAGGGCTTCAGGTTAATCTTAAACTCTGTGCCTCCCACTAGCATTTACTAAGCTTATGTTGAATGTAGCAAGACTAACATTTGTGATCATCTGCAGATACATCTTTCTTAAGATACAAACATTTGAGATAAAGTATCTTTAATTAGTGTGTGTGGGGAGCAGTCAGAGCACAACTGTGGGAGGGAGTAAGTCCTATCCTGTGGCTCCTCAGGATGAAGTACCTTTCTACCTGTGCACTGTCCGGAGGAGCTTTAACAAGGTGTTTTCTTCAGCTTATGTAATCGCCGGTCCTACCAACAGTGATACCTTACATGAGTCTCTAAGGACAACAGAAACATCAAACAAACCACAAAGAAGCAGGACATGGTGACTCATGCCAGTAATCCCAGCATCTATAAGGCAGAGGAAAGAAGATCATGAGTTTAAGGCTGGCCTGGACTACATGAGACCCTGTCTTGAAAAAAAAAAAAAATCAAATACCTCAAAACACAGTAATTCTATTACCTTTAATCAATTTTCTGCCCCTGGTGTTTATATATAGTACATTAATTTATTTACAGGTACTTAAAAGTTAGCCTCCACTGCTTCTTTGAAGGTGAATGATTATGTAGTGTCCTTAAGTATTAAAGCCCACACTTCACTCACCCCTTCAAGTCATGAATTAGCCTGAAGGATTTAACAGTCCTTTCAAAATTTCTCTTTGTAACCCACAATTTTTTTATCTATACATGTTTAAATACCATTAAATTCTTCTGCCTTTCAAGTTAAAAAATTCCATAGCTATGTGAAGTATGGTGGGAATAGTTTGAGGGTAGCCTGGCCTACACAGTGAGTTCCAAGCCAGACAAGGCCTCCACATAGTGATACCCTGTCTCAAAAACAAAAACAAAGGGCTGGAGAGAGCACACTGCTCTCCCAGAAGATAGTTGTAAGGCTTGATTCCCAGTACCCACAACAGGTGGCTCATACAACCTTTTAACTCCAAGTCCAGGGGATCCAATACCTTTTGCTTCCCTGGGCACCCGCACTCACAAGCACATAACACCCCTCATACACATGTGATTCCTATTGTCCCTACCTACAGAGACAATACAGTCCTTTGAAGGACTTCATAAGGTCCTGGGTAATGCTATGCATGCGTGCATACATGTATGTATATGAGATCCTTGGGCATGGTGGCATGTGCCCGTGATCTCTTCTGTCTCCTGAATACTGGCAATAAAGTGTGCACCACCACAGCCGGCTCCCATGATACTTTTTAAAGATTTTATTATCTCATGTGTATGAGTGTTTCACCTGTATGTCTGAAGGTAAGATGCCTGAGACTGGAGTTAAAGATGGTTATAAATTACCATGTGGGTGCCGTGAAATAAACCCAGGTCTTCTGCAAAGTGCTACTAACCAGTAAGCTATCTTCCTGCCCTCTTAGATGCTATTACTGAAAATTTCTACACATTCCTAGAGCTAATCCTACTTTTTATATTAAATGTCAGGACTCCTGGAAGTTGGGGGTGCAACCTAACTTTTCCTATTAACAGTCAATGTGAATGCGTGACTGTGCTGGAGAACTAACATTCCAGTGTTGGGGAGTATACTATCAGAGTCAGCATCAAAGGTAACTTGAATATTTTTAGGTTGGAAAAGTTAAACACACTAATACTCCCCAAAAAGAAATGGAAAAGGATGTGTCTCTGCATAGTATACCATGCACCTTTGGAAGCTAGAGGTTGACAGGCGTCTTTCTCACTCTTCGCCTTATGTATTGAGACAAGAGTTCCTTGAATGTAGAGTTCAACGACGGCTGGCCGGCCAGTGGGCTCTTAGCTCCTGTTCCTATCTTCTAGGGTTAGAATGCAGGCACACACTATTATGCCTAGCTTTTTAGGTGGGCACTGGGCTGTGAATTCATGTTTTTTAGTACTTTCTACCTAGTGTGCCAGCTCCTCAGCCCCTACCCAGGCATTTCAATACAACACTTAACCCCATTTATATGTCCTACTTGACACACAGTCTGGAGTTACCTTAACTGAGGGACTGCTCGGACACACTGGCCCTGGCCATGTCTGCAGAGGATCACTTGGTTACTCTGTACAGGAGGATCCTGTACATTCCCTGGGCAGGGCGGCCCTTCAGTGTGTGAAAGCTGGTTAAGCACGGGCCTCAAAGAATCAGCAGGCATCATCACTCCTCCATTGTTTCTGCTTCAAGTCCAGACTTCCCTCAATGGCGGTGTGTGACTGCTAATTGTAAGCTGAAACAAACCCTATTCCCTCCCCACCCCCAAGTTGCTGTTGGCTACTGTTTTATTATCAACAAAAGGCAATCTAGAACATAGTGTCTACATAGAAAAGACTCTATGAAGAGGATTTAACCATGTATTTTTTTACACATACAAAGGATCCAAGGAAAAACAAGACCTAAGCCTAAGAGTATGAAGTGAAAGGGTCTTGAATTTGGAAGGAACAAATCAAACTTGTTAAGAAATTATCAGGGTACTAACTACTACTACTAAGACAATTGTATAACTCAACAAAGTCTGTATATTATGATTATTAAGTACCCTGGTTCTTTTTTTTTGATTCTTTTTTTTTTTTTCGGAGCTGGGGACCGAACCCAGGGCCTTGCGCTTCCTAGGTAAGCGCTCTACCACTGAGCTAAATCCCCAGCCCCAAGTACCCTGGTTCTTATATAAGCAACTTTCCCCCAAGCAGCTTAAAGCTTTCTAATCTACAATACCTTCCTTGATTAGTATCAACTATCAAAAATAAACGAGACCAATTCTTCCTTAGTTGCCACAAAGTTCACAAAGTATGCCCTTGCAATATCAAAACTATCTAAAAACAAACAAGGAAGAGGGCTGGAGGGACATGATAATGTGGAGGGTTATGATGCCAGCAATGAGAACTTCACTCAATCAAAACTTTCCCTATTTGCTCTAAAGAAGACACCAGGGCAGGTGGAATTTAAGTGCCAAACCTCATGTTTGTGTAGCTGAGACTGGTACCTGATGATCCTCTGTCTTAGCTCCTAAGTGGTGAGAATGTACATTACACAGCATTCTAGGCTTAGGTTTTACTTTGAATCCCCCTCATGTACACCTATCAAGACAACTGTACTAGCAAATTAAATGCTTTCCTTTAAAAAAAAAAAACCAAACTTTAATTTCTTTTAGTCCTGAATAAAAGATTCGGAATGAAAGCTATAACCCAATACATAGACTGTCCCGTTTTCTATTTGGATGAGAACATTTTTTGAAGTCCAGGCATAGCTTTTCACTCATTACTCAAGACTGACGTTCTAGAGAGCCATTTTCCTATTGAAACTATGTAAAAGAAGAACAGTTTCTACTGTGTCACAATTGAGATTCCCTATAGTGAGGTGGAACTGGAGACTGGTGGTAGCGCACTTGCACTCAGATGTTCTTGGAGATGAGCCCCAGCAGGGAAAGACCAAAAGGCACTTCAATTCTTTTCACTCTCGTTTGCTTTTAAGACGGCCAAAGTGGGTACAGAGCCATAACTAAGAACACCTACTGGACAGTATGATCTATGTATGCAGAGACACTTAACATGGTTTCATACAACTCGGATTAATGATGTTTGATGCTGGTTTCTGAAGTGATTATAAATTTGTTATAGAATGAAAAACAAAACAAAAACTCCAACAAACTAATTTGATATTTCAAGTTTTTCTCATCTGATGAGCTCTACCCTAACCACAGCCCTAGTAATAAAGGCTAACCTTGAAGAACAGGTTCTTTCGTGACTTAAAAACAAAAAGCATGTCAGAAATACAGCAGGAGCTTGACATTTGACTATGTGTAGTATATATAATACATACATATATTATATAGGGGTAGAGTCCATAAAGAAAGCACTTTTCTGACCTAGCACCTAAGACTTCAAATTGTGCCTGGTGCCTGGAGAGGTCAAAAGGTACCCAATCCACGGGAACTAGTCTTACAGAAGGTTGTGACCCACAAGGGGGTACACAGAATTGAATCTAGGTCATCTGCAAGAGCAGTAAGTGTTCTTTAACCACTGAGCTATCTCTCCCCAGTTTTCTTCCTACTATCTTAAGGGCATTACGAGTCAGTTCATTGAAGTAAACTCTTTTCTGTTCTGAGCTCCAAGTCTTCAGACTGATGTTTAAACTCAGTGGTGAAGCACTTGCCCACTATTTGTGAAAAATAGTTCTGAACCTCAGCACTGCAAGAGGAAAAAAAAAAACATCCTAACTGCATAAAGAGGGGATAATAAACTGTGAGATCAGGAAGGCAGCCATTGAAATCCTTATCTGCCAGCTCGGGTAAGTAGACCATAGACTATATGCAGAAACAGGTCCCAGATCCCACCATTGGGAGACGGGTTAAGAGAAATCACAGTAGTTAAGATTTCTAAGCTGGTTTTTAAAAACAAAAGAATCATCAATAATCTGGGGTGGCTCACTTTGCTTAAAAAACAACAAAAACCCACAGAGGAACAATCAAGCAACCCCCAAATCTCATTACAAGATTTTACTTCAAATTTTCTTTCGCTTCATTCTTTATTGTTTGCACCACAGCAAACCACTGTCATAAAGAAACGCAAATGGCAGGAAAACTGAGCTATGGTGCAAATGTTTGGATAGGAAGGTTCCAAGTTCTCATTACTAAGTAGCTTAGCTTCCACTCAACCTAAGACGTCAGATAGGGACTAACCCATCTGTCAGCTGAGATCACAAGACAGTGCTGATTCCAGTGTCAATTCACACTGAGAGAAAAAAAGATCAAGACGCAAACATTTTAAATTACACAATATATAAACTTCATAATATTAATGGCAACACAAACATGGAAGGAAAAATGCCATAAAATACAAAACCAGAAACAATTCAACTACAAACTTAATAGGACAAATACTGACCAACTTGGTACATTTAGAAATTTTATTTTAAGTACTGCTCTTTCTTTAAGTAAGCAAAAGACCCCCAACAAGTATTCTTCCTCACTAGCTGCTTTAGGATATAAAGTTTACAGTTTATACTAGACATTAAAGGAATTGTCCTCCCTCTCTATTAACTGCCTATATAGTTAACTTACTACATAATGCTTAAAGAACACATATTTATGGAGGTATTAAACTTCAGAGTCACAGTAAGATATCAGTTTCCCTAAAATAACGTCAGAGAACTATGGGTATCTATGCTTTTGTTATGTTCTGATTTTGCTTCATTTAGTGAAAAGTGTGTAATACTGGTTTCTGCAGATGAAATTCCACTCTGAAAAATAGAATGGTCTAACCATTAAACAACACAGAGAGTAGGGAATTCACTTTCTGGCTAGCAGTATGCAGGAAACTTTCAAACTTGTTTTGTTGTTATTTGTCACTTTTTCTGTTTTAACTGTTTTTGAAGTAGGGTCTCATCTAGCCCAGGATGCTCATGAATCCCCACCCCCTTTATCCTCCCATCTCCATCTTTCTACTAGATTATATTTTCACTAAAAAAACAAAAACAAAAACAAAAAATTGCATTCAAGTTACCTACAGCCTATTTAGAATCTTCAGAGCCCTATCTACAAATGTGGAGCTGGGTGTTGTTATCATTAAAACACATTAGCCAGGAACAGGCATGTAACAGCAAATTCATTTCTTGAACAGACAATGTGCATATTTACTTGTAACTAAAATCGTTCAAGACAGGATCTCATGTAGCTCAAGCTGGCCTTGAACTTGTGATTCTTCTCACTGTACCCCCAAAATGTTAGAACTACAGGCACCTGCCACCAAGCCCAACAAACCATCTTCTTTGTCTATCAAATGATTTCAGTTCCATAATTTTCAGGTATGAATCTTTATATCCTTCTGCATTTTCAAGGACACTAAATGTCAGGGGCATGGGTGAAACAAATGGGAATTTCAAATCAAGACCACACATAAGTTAAAGTGGAACGTTGTCTCACTCAAATGTCTGTCTTATTTTGTAAATGTGTCAAATAGAGCAGTACAGGTATTATACACCCAAAGCTCTAGGAGCAGACAATGAGCAACCAGAATTCAGGCTTGATCAGATGAGTTTCCAGTCTCACATTATCTATCATGTTAATAAGCCCTGCTACCAGAAGGTCAATCTTCTGCTCACGAAAACCCACAGCCACTAGAAGCTGTCACATTGACAGAACTAAACAAGGTTACTACCAATTGAGTCTAATATTGGAGTAAACAGTGCTCTATACCTTGATAAGCTTCCAAACACATTAATGTATCATAAACCCATCCATTTAAACCACTGACTTTTATATACCACTGGTAAATTTGTAGATGAAATGGTCTTCTCTATTTAATAAGAACATCCAAAGACAGTTTTTCTTCCCAGCCTTCTGCAGAACCATCCCTGGCATGGTCATCAGCTGCTGCCAGCCCTGCTTGCCTACCACCATCTTGTCCTCTCATCTAAACTCTGATCTAAACAGCCTTCTGAAAAACTGGAGAGTCAGTTTTTTAGTTTACAAAGCATTATGACAATGTTTAATCTTATAATCTCTAAAGGAGCACATGTACACTCAAATTCTTATCAACTGCCTATCAGTTATTAATACCAACTGTGGCCCCAAGCATTAGAGTAGAGAAGTTTTAAGAGGCACAGAGGAGGTTAAAGCAGTGACATCTGGAAGTGGGAAGGGGTACTTCAGACTGTGGGACAAATGCACAGGTATTAGGAGATGGTATTTTAGCACCTCAGCAAACCTGTTGTGTAAAGTCCAGCTAAGATGACAAGCGAACAAGAGACAGTAATTTAAATAAGAAGAGAGGCTGTGTACCATTTGGTAATCATTTTGAGATTACTAGAAAAGAAAGTTCTTATGACTCAAGAAACAAGCTTGGGGCGTTCATGAATGTAGAAGTCCTAGTCCCTGCAGCTATAACCACCGATCTGGAGCCCTGGAGCTAGACCTCCAAGAGACCTGAGTATTACAGAATAGCCACAACTGAGAGAATTCTATGATGAAGGAGAATTCCAAGGCTGTGACAGGGTTTCATGCAGTCCAGGCTGACCCTGCAACTCACTGTGTAGAGAAGAATGGTCAGGAAGAATCTCATGATCCCCTGTCCCTCAAAAGCTAGGATTATGCTTGTGCTATCATGTCCAGCTCTTAAGAATTTGAAATGCCAGTTAAGAAAAAGTAAAAAAAAATTAAGAGTTTATGAATTTCAGGGAGTCAACAACTGGAAGGAATTTGGAAGCATACAAAGGATTCATTTCCATTCGACCAAAAAATGTCCTCTTTTCCTTAAGACAAACTGCTTCATATTTAGTTCTTTTTCTAAGGAAAAAAATGATGTAAGGATAAAGGAGCAAGGGAATTTACAGAGAAACAAAAAAGGTTATTCCACAGTTATACAAAATGTCCATTTTAATAGATAAGGAGCAAAAAGCTTTCAATTTGTTAATTATAAAACATAACTACATTAAAAATACTGTTTCTTTTAGCTCATTCACATTGTATAACAACAACAAAAAAAATCTACAAGGAATGCTACAAACCAATCTTGATTTCCAACTACAAAGGGCCTACCGCTAAAAAGAAACATAAATTAACATAACCATGACCCAGGTTAAAGAAGGTTCTAGGCCCAGCAGGCATTCATTTTCTCTCAGCACCAAATACAGTGTTTGGTGGAAATAGTACCCATGCAGTCTGTAATCCTAGCAATAGGAGGGTAGGCAGGAGTATGAGTTCCAAGCTAGCCTAGGTTATTAAGTAGCAAAACCCATTCAAACCCTCATTCCCATTCCTAAGTCCCACTAAAAATACATTTTGTGCTATTACAAATGTGCTTTAAAGACGCAGGCTTGAGAGCTTCAACGAATATTTACAAGAAAGCATTTGTAATTCTATCTTTTATTTTTAAAAGGACGACAAAATGCAATGTGAAGTATTGAGAATGACCTTTCACTTTCATACAGAAAACACCAGTAGCTGGTATTCTCCATTACTGAGCATACTTATATTTGAAAATACAACCCTCACCAATAAGATTAAACTCTCACGGGATGTACTGACAGGGAGGGTAATGAACACAAGAATGTAAGAAGAACGTTTAAAAGGGCCCTTACTTTCAGATTACGATAGTCCTTAACCACTTGTCTGTTCTAGGAAACTCAAGTGTTCCTGGGTGTTGTTCACTTGCTTTCAAACTCTGAGTATGCTGTATTCTTCTATTCAGACCCGAAAAACTTGGTGTTTTGTCTGAAATAGTCAACACTGCTAGCCCTGGTGCCTTCTGAGCCTAGCCTGTCCTCGTTACTCATACCAGTGACACTCAGGGCCTCCGAGTTGGCTTACAGAAGGGAACTGCCACCTTATGTAAGCACACTTTGCAAGGAGAAAGGCAGATAAGAAAATAGGGCGTCAAACCTTCTCCTCCACTAGCGGCTGGCACACCCCGAAAGGAGTGTCCTTTCGGGGGCTCCCCCACCCCCACCCCCGGCGCAGCTGTTCAGCTGCTGGGGGGAGGGGAAGCGCTTTCAAACAGTCATCTCTTCCTCTTCGGGCAGCCAACGCCGACCGCAACACCATCTCCTCCGCCCAAACCCGGTCCCCTCCCCCGCCCTGCCTGGGTCCCGGCCAAACCCCACAGGAATGCAGCCGGTCACATGCGCTGCGGCGGCGGTGGACGTGCCTCTCCCCCCGCGCCCCAAGGAGACCCAGCGCCATCTTGCCCTGACGCAGTTACAAAAGTCACTGGAGAAATTGCGCCTCCACGGCCGCACCAGCGCCCCAAAGTCTCGCAGAGGCCGAGCCAGGGCCCTCACCTCGCGCAGGAAAAGGAGCAAATGGTCGGGGAAGAGCCTTGAGACTTCCTTCGGCACTGCTTGGGTTCCATAGAAGCCGCGGCGACAACGATCACCGTCATCACTTCTCCCTCTCTGCCTTTGCAACAGTCTCCCCCGACGACTCTGGCCCCACCCGCTGCTGCAGCATGAGGTCATCGTCAGCCAATCCCTACGCGCCCGACAGAAATCACCGGGCGCCGATTGGCTGCCGCCACCGCCTCTGCCTCTCCCCACTCCTCTTACGGAGCACCCAAGGTCGTGTTGCGGGCCAAGAAGACGGAAACCGCCATTTCGGGGAAAGGCCCCAAAAGCCAGATCCGTAACCGTGTGACTTTAGTGGGGAAACCTGTTTTATTTCTTGGCCTCCCCTTTTTGCTTCGAGAAACCAGCTCCGCCCCTCCCTCGTTTAATCACCGCCACACAAACGAACTCCCGCTCCCCTCCCAGCACACTGTCCCGCGGCCGGGAATCCTTCCCCGGTGCTAAGAAGTATAGGAGGCGGCGGCAGCAACTGCACCGGCAACGGCAGCTTTTACCCCATACACGGTGGCAGGGAGGCGGCGCTGACGATGGCTGCAATTTTTTCTGCGGCTTCTCCCCCTGACCTCTTCCGTTTCTTGCTCCTCCATCGAGACGGCGCCGGACTCGCCCGCTCCGCTTTTATCCCGTGCCCGGAGCCTGCGCACTGGAGCCTCCTCAGCCACTAGTGGGCGTCGAGTGACAATCCGACCGGGTTCACCCAGCGCTGGCAGGCCAGGCCGGGGGGGAGGGGGCTGCCGGGACTGAGGCTGCTTGGGGTAGGAGCAAGTGCACCACCTTGGGAAGTGATGGGAGGGGGATCGTCCCCGTCCCTGCTGTCATCCTTCTACCCACTAGTGGCACCCTCAGGCTCACCAACATCCAGACTTGAGGGCTACTCGGGGACAGCGGGTAAAAAGCCAAGCCCACCGGCTAGCGAGACCTCCCCAACCGTCGGCGAATGGATGAATGCACCTGTTGTAAAAAAGACGGAGCGTCTGGCCAGCTCGCGGCCTCTAGCGTGACGTCTCCACGCCTCGGCGGAGAGGCCGCGTCGGGCCGCAGCCCATAACCAAGATGGCGGCGAGTAGCTTCGTCCCCTCCCCCCTGCCCCTGCGGAGCGGGGCGGGCGGGCCCCGTGCGCTTGCCGCCGCCGCCGCCGCCGCTGCCGCCGCCGCCGCCGCCGCCGTCGCCGCCATTTTCCCAGAGCGAGAAGCAGTGACACTGAGCGGGCGCAGGGGGCCGAGTCGGAGATCGAGCTTGAGTTCGGGAGCGGCAGCAGAGGGGGCATAGACACTCTGAGCAGCCTCGGCGTCTCCTCAGCATTCCTGACTGTGGCCCGCAGTGCCCGACTCCTGGGTTCTCACTGAAGACGCTGCGCGCTGCTGCTTGGGGAGGGGGTGTGGAGCCGGTTCTGCGACCGCAGTGGCTGTCGTCGGGGGTCGACCGAGCGCTGAGGTGTGGAGAGCCTCGCCCGGGGTCGAGCCGATAACAGGGTTCGGGTGTCTGGTGTGTGACCATCACAGGTCAGTGCCTGTCGTGTCTATGGGTGTCGTGGGGTCCGCGGTGGGGGGGACTTAGGGCTCCAGGGAGAGGGTCGCTGTCCTTCAGTAGCCGGGCGTCCACACTGAACCCCAGGAGCCTGTGCTGGGGCCAGACGTCGCTTGTGGAAATCGAATGTGTCCTTTCTCCTGCCTGTCCCTGGCACTGGGGCATTATGGCGGGTTTTGGGGTAGTGGAAGGGGAAACTGGCAGTTAAACCCCCTTGAGAGTGGGAGTTAGGGAGGGGGCGCCCTCCTCCCTGGTAGCGGGTTCAGGCCTCCGGGGTGAGGAAGGAAGCTTGTGACTGGTAGGGCTTGTGCCGGAGAGGTCCCGCGAGCTGCCAGCTCTCCCTCTCCCCTAGCTGCATCTTGTTCGGGTGCAGAGAGAAGACGTTTAGGCCCCATTTTCTTCCTCCTGCCCTTGTTCCCTGCCACTCGATGGCATATTCTCTTAAATGTGAAAGGGGTTAAAAGAACGCCTTGGGCATCTCTCTTTGTAGGAGAGAGACCGCTCCTCATCCTCTCCGGAGAGGGTAAACCCGCCCCTAAGGTGGTCACCCCAGTCAGTACCCAGCCTTCCCAGTCTCCTCCCCCGCTCTTCTTGCATTACTGCCGTCCTTTACTGTGCCAGAGCCTTAGAATCCACAATATGGCTCATTTCAGGAGAGCTTATTTTGACCGAGAGATTGGCACCGACGCGGTGGCAGTAGACAGAGATGTGAAACAAACGGTTCCCTGTGCTAAACGGGGGAGGAGGGAGAGAAAAAACAATCCTGGGTGCTTGCCTCACTGGCTTTAGTTCCGCCTAGATCCGCCCTATCTAGACTGTCTCTCAAGAATGATCAAATATAAAGTCAAAGAGAAACCACTGGAGTTAGTCCTAGAGTAATTTTCTGTTGCTTATTTTATTATTTTACTCTTTAGAGATGTGGATAATATATATGGGTTTGGAGTTCTGGAGACCTTGGAGAAGAACGAAGTGAGGTGCATTCAGCTCTAGGTCGAAGATAGCAATACCTAATTGGGAAACAGTCTCCTTTTCCCTTTAATTCCTGAGATGGAGAGTAAAAACTGTAATTTCCCTCTTTTGTCCTTTACAGATTCTAAAAATGGCGGCCCCAGGCTGATGTTGTGGTAATCTAATCAGCTCGGGTCCTCCACACCCCATGCAGTGCGTTTGTCTGCAGTGTATTACAAGCTCATTATGTTTACATGGAAAAGATTGGGCTCCCCCCTTCTCCAAGCCATTTACAAAAATTCGTCAGTTTTATTGCAAATTACAGTACTGTGTTTTAGTTGATTAATTTTATTGGTTTTTCCTAAGAGGCAAATAAAACAACACTTTTGAAAAAAAAATAGACATTTGGCCTTGAAAATTTCATGGTCAAGGGGCTTTTAAACATTAAAGATTTATTAACTCCAGATAATAGTTTATGTTGCCCTTAAATCGCCCATTTTAAAGTAATATGTCAAAGTAAAATGTTTTGTTTAGTAGCCCATTTTGCATGATTGGGAATTTTTGTCTTCAGTTAAACATTCCCCATAAAACTCTTAACTAATTTTGTATATTTTGGTTCTTAGAGTCTGTTTCAGAGTAAATTTAGGGAGCTGTACACACAGACCTAAAGCTGTTACTCACTGGATCTAAGGGTTCCTTTCTTCCCAATCCATGCTTGCCTCTGGTTTCTCCTGTGTTCTAAGCCTTCCTAATCTTCACTTGGTTGTGTGCTTGGAAAGTGACACTCCTGCTCTGCCGCCTCTTATTTGTTGTATTGCATACTATCATCGTTATGTAAGTTAAAGTAAGGCTTTGCTCTTCATTCATCCCCCATGCCCAGTTGCCTATTGGATTGGGCCATTTGTCTTAATAGACCTGAAATAAAAGCATTATCACAATAAGGTCTTGAATCCTTTTTATGCCATCATTAAAATCTTAAAAGTCTGAGATAGAAAATTAAATGTCAGGTGGCATTTGGCTGTACTTTTAAAAGTGTGATTGATTACAATTTATTTGCATTGTGGGAGGGATATCTTTTTTCAGGGTTGAAGTAAATAGCAAGGTATGAGTGGGTCATTAGTGGGGTTTAATGACCATTCTGATTGTGTAGCAACTGAACGATGAGTGCCTTTCAATCCAGAAGTGCTTAAAAAGGTTGGAGAGCACACATTGTTTCACAAGTCTTTCTCCACTGTATAAACCTCAGAGCAGGCTGTACTTTATATTGTGCTTATATGAACTAGCTGATGTTAAGGTGCACTCTACAAAATAATTGTGGAAATAATGAGATAGGTGATTTTACATGCCAGTGCGTTTCATCTTTGAAGGGTACTTGGGCATACAACTTTACTTAGGATCTTTGAAATATTATACAATGAATGTTGGTGGGTAGTGGGCGAGTTTGCATAGGAATTTGGAGTCACTTATTTACGTAACACTCTTGACTTGAATACGTGAGTCTAGACCCTAGATACAGTATATGGGCTTCATGGTTAAGATTTGTGATTTAGAACAAGGTTGGTACTTTTAACGACGTTTGGTATTTGAACTTCCTATCTAGTGCATGAAATTAGTGTTTTATAAATTTATGTAGCAAAAGAGGGAACGTCATCTATACATACTGTGGCTGTCTTGATATTGGTCAGGTCTGGACACAAAATAATTGGCTAACTTGGTTTCACATAAAAAACATCAAGTTAGAAATTTAAAAAGGGGGCTGGAGAGATGGCTCAGCCATTAAAGGCTAGGCTTACAACCAAAAATATAAGAAATTTAAAAAGGCCTCCTTTCGGTTTTTGTTGCTCTTTTGTTTTGAATCCTGTAAGATAAAGAGTAATTTTGTACCTTATTTTAAGTATAACTTTATAAACAACACACCTCCATTGTACAAGTTAGGGTGGAGGAGGCAAGTATATTAACAGGTTATGTGTGATTTCTGTTCCCAGAGAATTTTGAAGCATTTGAACTCTTGGAAGGAAACTAACAAATAGTCTTTGTTCCCAAGGATCGCTAAGTTTGAAGGACCACACGCTTATCTCTTTATGTTGATTTATAGAAAACCTGTGATTGGAGAGAGAAATTATTTTTAAAAAATTTATGTTTAGAGACTGCAATTTGATGATACTTGGTTTTTGTTGTCATTATAAAGCATCTTTTTGATCCCTGTTTGAATTGAGAACTTTTGTCCTTCTCTTTCCGTCAACTCTGTAGTCCGAGTGGCTGTAATAGCTGCTCCTGGTGGTTATGGTCAGCACTAATGCTTCTGTGATTCTAACTTATCCTCACTTCCTCTAGCCAGAGAAGCTCCACTTATATATCTTATTGATGAGGGCAGCTATTACTTCTTAAATTAGTATCTTAATTTAGAAGAGTATTGCATTAATTTTTGAGTATTAATTTCTTAAACCTATAGTTTTATTTTTAAAGATGTATGAGAAAGTTCTAATGGCTCTGGTATTCTGGAAACTGATATGGAAACAGATGTGTACCACCATGGTGATATTTAAATATAAAAAAGGTTTGTTTTTGCTTAGTTATGAAGTAGTTATACAAATTTACATTTATATAAACCATTTTCTATGTTAAATTTTACCTTTTAAAATTTTTATAGTTATGGAGTAATTATGCAAATTTACATTTATATAAAGCATTTTCTATGTTAAGTTTTACCTTCTTAAATTTTTATATATTCTTTTAAAGAGCAATGGAATTTGAAAGCTTATCAGAACTAATTAGAGAATATTAGCATGAGTAGTATGCAGTTTTTTGAAAAGATGATATTTTATTTAAAACATTTTAAAGTATAATAGCTTTTATTTCTAAAAGGTTTATTCTTGGCGGATGATAAATGCTCATCTATATGTTGAATTTAAAGCTTTTTAAAAAAGTGAATATGTACTTCAAAATGGGTTAATTGGGGACTGTTTCTGGTTATATCTCAGAACAAATGTTAAATACATGTGTTTTTTGAGAATTATTTTTACTTTATGTCAAAATACATTTTTTAGTTACTGCCTCAATAAAAGAAAGGCTCTGTCTACTTCAGATATTGCTTGTGTGAATATTATTAGCTTTGGGCAGAGTTCAAGAATCTGAGTGACTCTTTTGTTATGAAGAAATATCGGAAGGAGCCTTATTTCCTTAATGGCAAACTGATTGTTTTCATATTAATTAAATATTGAATATGAAAGAGCAGTATTTGTGGTAGAAATTGTTTTGCACTGTTAGAGGTAGATAATATTAACTAAGGATTTACCTAGTGCTGTTAAGCTATGTTATAGAGAACATATTATGAGGCAAAGAAATTGTTATTCTTTTAGCTAAGTGCTAAATTAAAAATCAAATGGTGGTGATCCAAATTGAGATCTTATTTGTATCATTAAGCATATGAAAATTTTTTAATAATGTTTAATGTCTATGATGCTTTTTAAATAAGCTAAGCATCAGAAAATCCTTGTTAAATTCACATGATACAAAATCAGTTGTTTTTCTCTCTTGGTTAATTTATTGTAGATCGTTTAAGAAAGCCATTTTTCTGTTGTTGGATTACAGCTTTATTAGAAATCTCATTTTGTTATTTATCCAGAGTGTTTAAAGTCTTAATTTTTGAGGCAGGGTACCATGTATCTCAGACTGGCTTGAACATGCTATGCGTAGGATGACCTTGAACTTGTGATGATTTGCCTCCACTATTAAATGATGGGGATTACAGGGATGCACCACCAGACCAGGTTGATCTGTTAGGGGTTGAATCTAGGGCTTCACATATGCTAAGCTCACTAAGCTACATCCTCAGGCCTAAGAGCTTTTAATTTGTAGATAATGACGTGTAATACATTGATTTAATTAGTAAATAATCAGATACTTATTTAACATTTTAAAATATCGTTTGTTTTCTTAGTTCTTAAAGTGAAGTGTGAGATCTGGGTGAAAGAAAATGGGAACCAAGGGATGGGGAAAGAGTAATTGAGTCCATGAAAACAGAATGGGAACTGTTGGAGGGAAAGAATGAGCCAGAAATGGACAGAAGTGCCGGGGAGAGTGCGAGGGTTAGAACAAGTGTCTTGAACACACGTATGAACGTGCACTGGAACACACTATGCTGGGTTTACATGTAAAGAGCTAATTAAAAATAATAAAGTAAAGAGGGCTGGGCTGTAGCTCATTGTCTCCCATCCGTGAGCTCTCAATCCCCAGTTCAATCCCCAGTTCTGCTCCATGCCCACCCCCTTCCAAAGAAACAGCCTCGCTCATTTTACAACTGGGGAAGAAAAGCAATTCCTAGTAACTCCTAGATTGCTTAATAAAGAATTAATCCAAAAGAAGGGGCACTTTCAGTCCTGAAGTTTATTATTGAGAAAGAATATTGGGTAATCAACCTGTATCATTGCCAGCATAGTTGTACTTAAGGTTTGAGCTTTAAGGACAGAAGGCTAAGATATGACAGTGGGAATTAGTGATTACAATTAGGGATAATTATAGAATAATTTTTTAAATTTATTTTTTAAAAATTTAAGGTGATTTTGTAAAGTTTTATTTTTGGTGTGTGTGTGTACACGCACACACATTCTATATGATTGAGGGCACGTGTATGCCTTAGCATGCTTGTGGAGGTCAAGGGACAACTTTTAGGAGCTGGTTCTCTCAGGACTCAAGCTTATGCAGTATTTTCCTGCAGAGCCTTCTATATCAATGGTTGTTGGCCCTGTACCCAACATTTCATTTTTTTTCTCTTTTTTTGAGACAGCATCTCTCTATTAGCCCTGGGTGTCATGAAACTTGCTATGTAGATCAGGTTAGCCTCTAACTCTGCCTTCTGAACCTGTAAGATACTTTTAAGTTCATAGAATTGTGTTGTTAAATGTTTTATCTGCAAACATTTAAAAAATTTTATGTTTCTGGATATTTTATTGTAATTTTAAAAAGTTAAATTGTTACTATTTTAAAATAGGGTCTCTCTACCTAGCCCTAGCTGTTCTGGAACTCACTATGTACACTAGGCTAGCCTTAGACTCACAGAGATCTATTTGCTTCTGCCTCCTGAATGTCGAGGTTAGAGCACCACCATACCTAGCTAATTATTTATTTCCTTTGGTCCAGGGTCCTGTTATGTAGCCCTTGTCAGCCTTGGAGCTGGTTATGTAGATCTTCTGTCCCACCTCTGCTCTGTTTCTGAGTGCTGAGATTATAGGCATATGCCACAATGCCCTTTTACAGCGTAAACGCTATTTAAAACTTAAAATTATGCTTATGAGTTATTTTAAACTTACTTGATTTAGGTTCAAAGGTTAAATATGTTTTCTGACTTCTTCCCACTGGTGTAAAATGAAATGAACAAATGCTATTTATGATAATAACCTCCACTGTTTGGGATAGTGTCATGAAATCAAAACACCTTTTTTTCTATTTCTTTTTATTGAAAATAGTTTTTTGTCATGCAGTGTATTCTGATACAGTTTTGATCACCCTCCCCCCGATAGGTTCATAGAAAAGGACAAGATATAAGGAAAATATCCTCTTATAGTTTTGTTTTCATTTTTTACACACTAGTAAAATGCAGCTTGCTTGTGAGTTTTCATAGGTATCTGAAATGGTACAAGATTTGAAGGGTCTTAGTATGACTGTCTTCAGTGACTAGAGCTATGCTTTAGTAGCCAGGAATTGATAAGGGTTTGAGGTTGGTCGAATACATAGATAATACTCATCCAGAAAATAGGATTATTTTATTTGAAATTATTCTCTGCTGCTGCTTTTAGAACCAAGATGCTTGATTGGTTGAATTGACACAACCTCTGTTGTGAAGCCTCCCCTAACATTGTTGAAGGCTAGACAGCAGATGAGTTTGAATAGCTCCTCTTTTCTTGGCACTAAGTATACAGAGAGAGGTAAGCTTGCTCTCCCTGGAGGAGCCACAGCTTATTTCTACTTCTCATTAAGTCTACTATTTTAGTTGTGACTTTGTTGCAAGGAACAGATACCAGCTAAAGCTAACTTACGTAAAGGACTTATTACATAGGGAACTCTTAGGATTTATTTATTTGAAATCTGGTTGATCTCACAGAGTAGCAAGGTGTCATGGAGCTGACACCAGTCTCCATCTTGCTCCTTGTTACTAGCTGTGCCTGGTTAAGGGGGTGGTGTCAGGGAAGAAGGTGCTTCTGATGTGGTGGGAGGAGAGCAACAGGAAGGTACCTATAATGTAACCCTAAATACTTGCTTTTCTTTTTTAATGTATACGAGCACACTGTCCCTGTCTTCAGACACACCGAAAGAGGGCATCGGATCCCATCACAGAGGGTTGTGAGCCACCATGTGGGTGCTGGGAATTGAACTCAGGACCTCTGCAAGAGCAGTCAGTGCTGCTAACTGCTGAGCCATCTCTCCAGCCCAATACTTGCTTTTCTTACTATAATTTTTAGTTAGAAAACAAAATCATAGGTCATCTCATATGTCCATGCGTATTTGTCGTTGTGCATGGCTCATCTGCTGCTCTCCATCCCCCATCTCAACGTGCTTTTTTCTTTTGGTGGGGGAGAGGGGCAGAGTTTAAAGGTACTTGGCAGCACCTCCAGAACTAAGTCACTGATACTTCAAACTGGTGGCTTTTTATTTAGAATATGAAAATTGCTCTGTACACATGTATGTTAGAGCACATACAAACTAGATTAACAAATATGCAAACATATACTTGTACCGCATGTGCACATATTGAGGAATGCTTACAAAGGCAAGTTTTTTTTATGAAGATGTCGATTATTTGTCTATTATTCTGAAAATGTAGATTATTAGTATACACAATTCCAGGATTCAATTCCAGGATTACATAAACCGGCTGTGGTTTAAAAAACAACACAACTTTTGTTGTTGTTTATTATTACACACTGCATTGCTATAAAGACCAGGCTGGCCTTCAGTTTGGAGTAGCTTTCCTGCTTCTGCTTGGGTTATAGGGGATGTTACTATACATGGGTTATAGGGGATGTCACTGTACATAGGTTATAGGGGATGTTACTGTCCATGCATTATAGGGGATGTCACTGTACATGCGTTATAGGGGATGTTACTGTACATGCGTTATAGGGGATGTTACTGTGCATAGGTTATAGGGGATGTCACTGTACATGGGTTATAGGGGATGTCACTGTACATGGGTTATAGGGGATGTCACTGTACATGGGTTATAGGGGATGTTACTGTACATAGGTTATAGGGGATGTTACTGTACATGGGTTACAGGGGATGTTACTGTGCATAGGTTATAGGGATGTCACTGTACACGGGTTATAGGGGATGTCACTGTACATGGGTTATAGGGGATGTCACTGTACATGGGTTATAGGGGATGTCACTGTACATGGGTTATAGGGGATGTCACTGTACACGGGTTATAGGGGATGTCACTGTACATGGGTTATAGGGGATGTCACTGTACACGGGTTATAGGGGATGTCACTGTACATAGGTGATAGCACTGCTTGGTTTGCTTTGCTTTTCTTTCCTCGAAACAGGGCTCTATGTAGTCTGGGCTGAGGATGAACTTGCTGTGTGATGAACGATGATCTTGAACTTCTGATCTTCCTGCCTATACCTCCCAAGTACTGGAGCTATAAGTATGTGATAGCACACACATGTGGTATTGGAGATCAAAACCCAGGGCTTTTTGTATGCTGGGCACTAACAACTGAGGTACATCCTAGGCTCTAATTTTATTACATTTTGAAATAATAATATTGTTGTCATAATCTGGGGAAGCATATGTGTAATACTAAGAATTTCTTCCATTCTTTAGAACAAGGCTTGTTGATTGTTGGAAATTATTTAGGTGATGGTGATGGATAACTATGAAGATTAAGGAAGAATTTTATTTTTTTGTAGTGTGGATTGAAGCCCAAGTGGTTCACACATTAGAGAGGCAGAAAAGGCTAAGTGACTCACTGTAATAGAAGACTGAAGAAAGAAGGATTATGGAGAACTGAGAGCATGGAATCCTGATTTTTAAAAATTGAATGAAGGAAAGAAAACAAAAACTAAAAAACAGAGCAAGTGTGGTGGCACACTTGATCTTGGCACTGGGAGCCAGAAGCAGGCAGTGTCTGTGGGTTTGAGCCCAGCCTGCTCTACATAGAGTTCCAGGACAGGGAGAACTACAAAGAGAGACCATGCCTCAAAAATAAGTAAATTAACAAATAATTACTCAAAGAATGGAAGGAAAGGTGTGTAAAAGGAAGTTGCACATTGAAGGTTTGGTTTGTAAAGTAATGATGGAATATACTCTAGAAGATTGGGGATAGAAAACCAGACAGATTAGATGGTTGTTGATTTTAAGGTTGAGATTAATAATGAAGTGAGTGATCTGAGCCTTCAGGGACAGCTACGTTAGCAGCATGTCTCTATGGCAGGTTTCGTATGTGTTAGCAGCAATGAGTTTATATTTGTCTAATGTTTGCAAGGACAAGAGAAGGAAGTTGTGGTTTACTTCACTTAATTGGATATTTTAGCCACCAAATTCCAGGCTTTGAGGGCAAATGTATAAATATCTCAGTTTTTTGGTTTTTGGTTTTTAGATATGAGGTTAAGTTAATGATCTAATTGTGAAAACTACATGTTTCATAGGTGTTTCAAAATAATGTGACAAAATATAAACTGGTCATTCAGAAATATAAGTAATATATTCTTTGGAGCTAAGAAAGTTGAGAAGATTGTATGGAACAGGTTTCATATATCTTCTGAAATAATATTGTTAGGCTTTTTTATGTGTATCATCAAGAAACGGCCCTCAGGAGGGCCCCCCTTGTGTTCCCCCCCAAGTAGTTTTGTGGCACACAGTTTTAAGTTTGAAAGTGGAGAAGGCTCAGATGTTCCTGCAAGTTTTGTACTCTCTTTATTGAGAGGGAAAGGAAAACTTAGGAAAATTTGCAGAATGATTGCCAACCGCCCCCCCCCCAAAACCCAGCCACAACAGCAAAAAAAAAAAAACAAAAACAAAAAACTAAAACAAAAAACCCCAAGAACCCCTCATATTCCCAAAGGATTTATATATTAGAATATTATTAGTAGTATTAATAGTATAGTGCCAGGGTAACCTGATAGATTATCAAGTAACTTGACTGAGCTCTGTGTGTGTGTGTGTGTGTGTGTGTGTGTGTGTGTGTATCTGTGTGTGTGTGTGTGTATTTGTGTGTGTGTGTCTGTCCCCAAGTGCCTGTGGAAGTCAGAAGAGACTGTTGTGTCCAATTGGCTGGATTTACAGGGAGTTGTGAGTTACTAGGGTGAACTCTAGGAATTGAACTTTAGTTCTCTGTAAGATGAGCAAGTCCAAGTTATCTGTTTAACCTCTTGTATTTTAATTGAGTTGGGAGGATGTGCAGAGATATCTGGACACTCTCCTACCATCCATTTTTAGCCACAGAGATAAGGAAACAAGGCACAGATGGTACTATTTGCATTAACAGACAGCAGTCTTTTTTTGTAGCCCAATCTGAGAACCGAGATAATAGGCATTTGCTACCCCTGTTTTATGTGATGCTGGGAATCAAACCTATGACCTTTGTGCTAGGCAAACCCTCTATTAAGCTACATACAGCCCCAGCTCTTTGATGAAACCAAAAATTTCCACTAAACTTTGCCCTTGACATGATCTTAAAAGCAGCTTCAGTCTTCAAGGTTTTTAAAAAAATTAATTAATAAACTATCTAACAACTCTTCAGGTTAAAACTGACAAACATGAGGAAAAGTATAGAGTAAAACCTTTTCATTTTAGAACCTAAACTTTTATTTATATTTCTGCCTCTCTTTCTCTGTTTTCTCTTGTGCATATGGCACATGCATGGGTGCCTGGTGGAGCTCAGAGAAGTGTTGGACCCCTGGTATATACTAAAGGCAGTTGTAAGGCGCCTGCTGTGGGTGCTGGGAGCTAAGGTTAGGGCCTCAGAAAGAGCACAGGCCTCGTAGCCACCGACTTCTCTCTCCAGCCCTCCTTTTTTTTAAACTAAAAATTTAATTTGCAGATGATTATAGATTCTTTAAGTAGTTGTAAAAAGGATATAGAGAGACTTCCTTTCCTCTTTAACAACATTGCTAACATTTTAACATCAGTGGTAACATCTTGCAAAATTATGAGTTCGACAACCAGAATACTGACCTTGACATAATATAGCCCATTGCAAAATGGTAATGAAGCCAGAATCCTGATGTAGATAGAGCACCCATTTTATTCAGGGTTCCCATTTCACTTGTACTCCTTTGTTGTGTGCATTTCTCACTACATCTGTGGGTACCTTTTCCCACCATGGCTGTTACAGAAAAATTCTATCTCAAGGATGCTTGGTATTTTCTTATGTAACTGTGCCCACTTCTCTCCTCCCCCTACGTATCTGTTCTCCATTTCTATAATTTATTATTTTAAGAATGTTATATAAATGAAATTTCACAGTATGTAATCTTTTGGAACTGAATTTTAAATTTTATTTTAAGATTTAATTATGTGTTGAGGGTGGGGCCTCATGTGTGTGGGTGACCAAAGAGACCAGAGATGTCAGATCCCCTGGGAGATCTTGTTATAGATAGTTGTGACATAGATGGTGAAGACTAGGGCCCTTATAACTATGTGCTTGTAACTGCTGACCCATGCAGCTCTTTACTGTGTTAGATAGGGTCCCATTATGTACTTAATGCTAACTTTGAATTCAAGAAAACCCTTTTGTCTCAACCTCCTGAGTGCCGAGTGACCGATCCTAGTTACTATGTCTAGGAATAAGACAGACGTTTTAAACACTTCGTATAATCCCCTTGAGATTCTTCCACATGATGCATGTGTGTTCCAACAGTTTACTGCTTTGTGTTGCTGAAAATGTCCAGCTTAATGTGCTCTTTACATTGGGAAGCTATGTCATAGACTCTTTCCCTAGCCCCCATGTCAGGGTCTTATGTATACCAGACTAACCTTGAACTCACTGTGTAGTCAAGGATGACCTTAAACTTCTGACCCTTTTGATTACAATACAGGAATGCTCCACCAGTCCTGGTTTAAGTGATGATGGAGGGCAAGCCTGGGACCACCTTTCTGCTAGGCAAGCAAGCGTTCTGCTTAGCTCGAGCCTCGGCCTCTGCCCTTTGGCATGACCTTAGCAGCCCCCTTTGTCTTGGCAGTTTTTCCAGTAGACTATTTTGTGGGTGTGTGCTTTTAGTTCTTATTTTGTTTTTGTTTATGAGTGATTTCCCAGTTTCTTTTCAGTTTATTTGGCATTTAATTATTACATTTGCTTGTGCTTATATTCATTTGTTTTTAAAAATAAGAATGAATTTATTTTGTAAGTTTTACTGCTTTTTTTGTTTGTGGGTAGCACTTTAGTCAGAAGTACCTAGAACATAGACATTTAACATTAGCTCAATACTCCTATGTTCACTTGGTTTCTAGGTCTATTCTGGATAGCAGGTTTTGTGAAGACATTTATTCTTTCTTGGACCTCAGATTTCCCAGACATCTCATGGTATTTCCTTTTATATTATTCTTTATTGGCTGCTATTTATTCTCCATGTATTTTGTACATATCTGGCTGGCCAGTTGGTGACACCAGGTTTTTTAACTTCCTACCTGGAAGTTTGGAGTGTTTGGATTGTGTTGAAATTATTTATTCCTCTTTTATTCCTATGATAAGATGATTTCTTACTACATTGATCTCCCTCCCTCATTCCCTCTCTTGTCTGTCTGTCTGTCTCTTTTCTCTGGCACTTTTGATTGATTCCAGAGCCTTACACAGGTTAGGCAGGTGGTCTCTCATTGAACCATACATTTCTGGCTTTTTATATCTCTACACAAAGTCTCCTTACTATGTAATTCAAGCAGATTTTAAATTCCCTATGTGGTCCAAACTGGCCTTAAATTTATGGTCCTCTTGTCCAAGCCTTCCCCTCTACTAAGATTACCATTACACTCCAGCGTGTGTGTGTGTGTGTGTGTGTGTGTGTGTGTGTGTGTGTGTGTGTGTGTGTGTGTGTGTCTTTATCACCCATTTTGGCCTAGAACCTGGAGTAGTCCTGCCTCAGCTTGCTGCATGTAAGACATTCCAAATTTTCATCCTGAAAAGATTGTTTTAGAGATAATGATTTGACCCTAATGAAGTTACATTTTTTTGTTATCAACTGATTTTTCAGATGTGTGAATTATCTGGCTAAACTTTTAGTGATAGAGATAGTAAAATACTTACATTTTGTAGTCTCATGCTAACGTGACTGAATTGTTGAGATCTTCCCTTTAGAATGAAGCTAAAGGTCTATACTTCTGTTTCCCATTTGTTCACATGCTTATATCCTGAACACGAGTGTTTCTAGAGACATGCGGGTCTAGGTATGTCACGTGGTTTTCGCAGCTCTTCAGTGTAGGATGCTGGTTCATTTGGTTCATGCGGCCAGAGCTGCAGTTTACCCAACCTTCCCTAATTCATTCGCCAGTCTGTAGACAGCAAGAGGAGCACAGATGGGGACCATTGCTTGAAAGAGGCTAATTACATAAAAGTTTTGTATTAGGATTTGTTTATTTTCATTGCTATTTAGAACAGATCAGATATATTTAGTGAAGATTGTATATTTATATTTAAAATAATATACTAAATTATAAATCAAATACATCATTTTAGATTAGAAATATTACTCCACTAAATTAAAATTATGCATAATGACTTGATTTCAGATTTCCACTTCTTGCCCCTGGTAAACAGTTGTATATTGCTTGCTCTTTTGCTTGTAAATGTATTGTCTAGTTAATAACCAGAGCATTGGGAGGTAGCTCTAGTAAGGTCTTAGGTATAGAAAGAAGGTCGGACAATGCTTTCTTCTGTTCAGTTGGCTTTCGTTGTTTTGAGGAGAGTCTTCAACTGTGAATCAAATGAGTAAACACAGGGCGACTTTATTTTCAAGGTTTTAGAAGATTCTTTAAATGGGAATGATGTTTGTCTATCCATCAGTGTTTGCTGACGGAATAAGAAGAGCAGTTCTTGTTTGTGGTCATCAGTTATCTCTTACCTGAAGTGCTTGTGACCAGAAATCTTTCACCGTTTGAATATTTTCAGATTTGCAATATTTACAAATTGAGCATCCTTAATCAACAACATTTGAAATTGTGAGTATATTTTACAGCATTTCAGATGTTTAAAGTTAGGAATGTATAGTCTGCACTACACACTATTCATTATGTCATCTTCTCCCCAGAACTCTGATTTTAAATTTCTATTTTGTAAACAAGGAATCTGATACTGGAGAGGCTAAATGACCCGCTTAGTCTCACACATCAGGGGACTGGGAGAGGCAGGTCCCAAAGTTTTTAATTTTAAGGTAATTGCCTATTTTGGATCTGTTATTGGTGTTGTTTTGTTTTAAGCTGGGCATCACTCTGTGTCCCAGGATAGTCTCTAACACTCCTAGGCGGTTCAGCCTTAGGCTCAAGTAGAGAGTCCTACAGCATGGACTGTGCTATGTCTTGTTATTTTTATATCAGTAGTTTGAAATCTGGTAGCTTTCTTCCAGTTACACATGATTTAAAAGTATGGACAAGTTTTTGTATAAAATTCAAACTACTCACTTTCATTCTCCTCAGAATTTACATCATCTGTGGCATGAAAATTAGAGTAGGTATGCTGAAGGTTCTTTGGAAAAATTAAAGGGAAATGTAGGAACTACTATCTGAGGACATACTCATCCTGTTTTTCAGGTCTAAGAACAAGGATGCAGAAACCTAACTGCTCTTCTATAGTATAGGGTTGTTTGCTTTGTTGTTAACTTGAATTATGTCAGTATTGGATAGACTTTGAGTAGATAGTTCATAAATAATACATATAACAAGTACAGAGGAGTGAAGTTAGATCAGAAAATTGACGTTGAAGCCCAGAATTTTTTACTTGTTCTTGTAAATTTGTAGTTTTTAAAGTCACTGTTTTTCTTTTTACTAGTAACCTAGTCTTCATAGGTTGTTTAGTTTTGTGCCTTACAGGTAAAATGAAGACACCTTTGGGGTTTGTTTTTTTTTTTGTTTTTTTTTGTTTTTTGTTTTTTTGAGACAGTTCTGTAAGTTATGTAACTCTGGCTGACCTAGAACTTCCTATATAGACCAGGCTGGCCTTGAACTCACAGAGATATGCCTGCCTCTGCTTCCTGAGTGCTGGGATTAAAAGTGTGTGCCATCATGCCCAAGCTTCCTTTGTTGGAATTTTGAAGATTAATAAACTACTCATATAGAAAGTTAATTTGGTGCATAATGCTCAATTTGTAAATATATTGTTAGATCACAACCAAAAAAACTTGTTTTTGGATACTTGTACTATAAGAAATTCCATTTTGACTTTGAAAATAAACAATGTTCGCCAGCCATTCACTAGCTAGTGTGCCGTAGTAACCCTTCTGACATTCTAGTTTCATTCCCTAAGATCGGTAGATTGAGAACATTCTTGTTTTCTTTCCTTCCTTAATGTGCTGGACTTGAACCCAGGCCCTCAAGCATACCAAGCATACATTCTGAGCTGAGCTGTACTTCTAGAAACTTCTCTTTTGATCACAAGCATGCAGCATGATTCCAGGAGGAAATAAACAGCTGCTCTGTGAGCACGTTTGCATTTGTATTAGGACCTTAAGAAAGAAGGCTTTCTTGCCTTATTTATTTACCATTGTTTCTGTATAACTGGTTGCTGCTGTGCCTTGCTGGTTAGATGCCTCTTAACTCTTTTGTTTCCATTTCTTTAAACAGGGTTTGTGGATGCACTTAGATGTTTGCAATGAGCACTGTGGCTGGCATGCCCCAGTATTTTGGATACCAATGCATAGGACTCCATAGTAATCGGATTTACCAGAGGCGAACGTCATGAGCATAGCGATCCCATTGGGGGTTGATACAACAGAAACATCCTACTTGGAAATGGCTGCAGGCTCAGAGTAAGTATTTAAAACAGGTATTTTAGATAGGGGAAGGCAAAGTATTTCATGCAGTCGTCACATCTAAATAGTGTTTATTTGCATATGTCGTTTTGCATTTTTGGCTAAGACATCAGAAATTAAAAGGGCAACATTCCTTTAAGATTGCTTTTAATAAATAACCTTTGTTCCAAAATTCTGTCTTTTGGGAATATGTTTTTTGTATTTTCCACTTGCAGAACTTCCCCATTTTCAAGAAAATAGTTTTTCTTTTGTGTTGCCTGAAAGTATATATCCTTAGGCATAATTTTCCCTGAGTAAAGAAACATAGTGGGGTTGGGGATTTAGCTCAGTGGCAGAGCCACTGGGTTCGGTCCCCAGCTCCGAAAAAAAAGAAAAGGAAAAAAAAACAACAAAAAAACCCCCAAAAACATAGTATAAATGGTATCTTTTTTCTTTTTTTTTTTTTTGAAAATCACCAGAATTTTTGTGGTTTACTTCAAACTTTTAAACTCTCCTTTTTTACATAAGACCTTGAGACTTGAAAAGACAGGTAACATTTATTTCCTGTTTCACAGAAGCATTTTTATATTGTTTTCCTAATTTGATATTTAAAAAAATAACTACCATGTTGCTGCCTTCATTTTCAATTCACTTTCAAAAGACCAAAGTATAACTGTGTAAGATGCTAGATGCTGGTGGGTAATGTGGATGCATGTCTGCAGCCCTAAGCTACTTGGTACTCAGAATAATTGCCTGGTCCAACCTGGGCTACATAGCTAAACATTGTCTCAGAAGAAAAAGCAAGGTCAAGGAAATGTGTTTGGGATTCTACTTTCCTGAACATGTGTTTAATAACTGCCTATGAACTGATTTTATTTTTACTTTTTTTTATTATACCCATGTAGTAGATATAGAATTTTAAATTATGTTTTATTTTAAGAAAGATTAGATTGCTAAAATACAATCCACTAATAAACTTAAATATAGAAAGTACTCACTGCTTAAAGAATTAATAATAGATCAAATTTTATGAGGCCAAAGGTTTGTTACATTAGGCATAGTTATTCTGCCAGTCAAATTCTGAAAATAAATGGTTTTATAAACTCTTGTATCTCCATTCCCTGTAACATCCCAAGATCTTTCAAACAAGTGTTATTCCATTAAGTTTTTTTTTGTTATGTATTTGTTATCCTGTCAACACTGTTCTTAGAAAAAAATTGTCATCTTTTTTTGTTTTTCTTGTATTTTACTTCTTATATTCTATTCCATTGCTTAAAAGTTGGCTCTTCTTCAGCCTTTGGACTAAATATAATTTTATAACACTTTAAGAATAATTGATTAGTCAGGATAGACTGTTGATCTATTAGAGATATCTACTACAATAAGATTTTGTTTGATGAGCTTGTTTTTAAAAAGTACTTATTTTGTGATCACATTTAAATAAAGTCATTTTTTTCATAAAGTCACTTAAAACCTGGGTATCGTGACACATGCCTGTTAGAACTCAGCACTCAGGAAGTTAGGGGTGAGAGTATTTCTATAAAGTCAAGGCCAACTTAATGTACATAGTTCCAGGCCAGTCAGGGTCCCATAGGGAGACACTAGCTCAAAAAAACAAAATCTAAAGAAACCAAAGTCCTACACCTTTTTGTAAAAATGATTTTATGTGTGTCTGCTTGTGTGCTTATATGACATCGTATGCTTGCATGAACCTTGGGATATCAGAAGTGGGGATAAGATTTTAAACTGGACTTAGAGGCTTCATGAACCTCCGTATGAATACTGTGAAACAAAACTTTGTCCAGTAAGTGCTTTTCACTGCTGAACCATTCTGTTCAGCTCCAGCATAACTTTTTACTGTACATAATACTGATATTAATGAAAGCAATACTTAGATTTTGGTGACTAGAAACAAAATTGAAGCCAGCTACTCGGGGCTTGTTAACAGTCACAGTGGACATAGTGACAGTCTTGGCTTTCTTGCTGTTTCTTGATATAACTCTTGATCCAGATTTTATAAATAGAAAAAGTAATACTGTATTTAAGGAAAAATGTAACTAGGTATAAGTAACAATTTTCAAAAACCTGATTAGCAATAATTTTTTAAACTAAGAAGCCGTGATTCCCACTTAGTTCTTTAACTAGCTGTATGCTTGTAAGTGCAGATAGGATAATTTTATAGAACTCAAGAGGCAGCGTAGACTCAATTATTACAAGTATCCCATGTATTCACAATCCGTGTGAAAAATTTTCTTAGAGACTGTGGTTACAAAGGTGAAATATAAAATGTAACCTATTGTTGAAAATATTCTGTTTTGTTGGGAAGTCACAACATCAGACCAGAACTGTTAAATAGAAACTTAATGTGAGTCACATGTATAACATCACTTTCTTTCTTAACTTTTTTAAAGATGTATTTATTCATTTTATGTAAATGAGTGCTCTATCTGTGTATACACCTGTGTGCCAGAAGAGGGCATCAGATCCCAGGATAGACAGTTGTGAGTCACCCTGTGGTAACTGGGACATCTGGAAGAGCAGAGCCATCTCTCTTAACCACTGAGCCATCTCTCCAGCCTGTTTTTTTGTTTTTTTTCCTTTCTTTGTTTGAGGCAAGGGTTTCTTCATGTAACTTTTGTTGTTCTGAGTACTTGCTATGTAGATAGACAAGGTGAGCGTTGAACTGAGTTCCTAGATCAAAGATATATACCAAATACCTGATAAGAATTCGTTGGCTTCTAAATATTCATATATTTGTTATATTTTTTCTTAATATATCTAAAATATTATTTTGACATGTAATGTAAAACTAGTATTGAGATATTCCTTTTATTATCCTGTTTTTGAGCTCTTATGGATTTTGTTCTTACAACACATCCCAATTCAAAAGAGCCATACTTCCCGTGCTCATTTGCACGTGTGTCTAGTGACTACTGTACTAATAAATAAATCAACTCTTAGACAAGTAAGATAGAGATATCGGAGGAGAAAAGAAGAGAAGAGGCTACTTAGGGAAGCTGTAATGGTCTATTCTAATCCTTTGTGCATGAAAGTTAAGATGGGAGATTAAAACCTTTTGTTACAGATTGAAGAAACCAAAGGCAGAGCAAACAAGTGGTGGCCGAAGCTCCTGGTGATGCACGTGTTTTTAGGCTTTTCGTGTCACAGCACTGTTAGTAATGGTAAAGCAGTGACTTATGTAATGTCGGTGTTGTGCTTTGAGATATGATGTGTGTATATAGGGCTTCTAAAGGGGCTTCTGTTCTAGCAGTGGTATATTTAGTGTAATAAATTACTGAATAGGGCTGGAGAGATGGCTCAGAGGCCCTGAGGTCAATTCCCAGCAACCACATGGTGGCTCACAACAGTCTGTAATGGGATCCGATGCCCTCTTCTCATGGGTCTGAAAATAGCTACAGTGTACTCATATACATAAATAAATCTTAAAAAAATTATGGAGTAGTTTTTTTGTCTTATAACAAGACAGAGAGTTGAACAAAATAGAGAAGTTTTCGGAGTTTTATTACAATTTCATTTTATTTGCTTGTTTTTGGTTTTGGGGGCAGGGTTCCCTCTGTGTAGCTCTGGCTTTCTGTGGACCAAGTTAGCTTCAAATTCAGAGATCCATCTGACTCTTCATCCCAAGGGCTGGGATTAAGGCCCAGGCCACCACTGCCCAGCATTTTATTTATTTTTAAAATATTTTTCTTCTAATTCTATGTAGGTGTTTGTGCTTGCATGTGGGTATTTGCACAGGATGGAACTTGCCTGTGGATAGCAAAAACATCTGAAGCTTTGGAGCAGGAGTTAGACATGATTTTGAATCACCTGACATGGGTGCTGGGAACTGAACTTGAGGCATCTAGAGAAACAGCAAGTGCTAGTAACTGCTAAGCCATCTCTCTAGCCCACTGTATTTTATAATAGGATGTCTTGTGTTCTTTCTATACTTATCTCTGTTACTCCAGCCATCTCAACCATGTATTCATTACATGAGCAAATAGATCAAAATAAAAGCGCAGAAAGGAAGTGCTCCTGGAGCTAGGATGTAGGAAGAGGTGCAAGTGGGAAGAAGAGTCCCATTGTTTCCCTCCTGGTGTTTACAAAAAGAAGAGCTACTGTTCCTCCAGAGACTGGAAACTTGGTGATTAATATTGTGTCTTCTAATTACTATTATTAATTTTTTTCTGTGCTGCTTGTTAGAACTCATAATAAGCTGTTACTTTTTTTTTCCCTAATGAAATGAAAGTTTGAAAAGATGACTTAGAAATGAAATACTGGGCTGGAGAGATGGCTTAGCAGTTACAAAGCACACTCTGTTCTTATAGAGAACTCGAGATTGGTCACCAGTAGCCACACCAGTGGTTCCCAACTGCTTGTAACACCAGTTCCAGGGGATCTGATACTTCTGGCCTGTAGAAAATCCTGTCACAAGACAGACAGACAGACAGACAGACAGACAGACACACACACACACACACACACACACACAATTAAAAATAATAAAAATAAATTTTATTTGAAAAGATTATACTGGAGGAGGATTCCTTATCCTGTGTCCAGTAATTCTGTCAAAACTGAATAATATGAGTAAGAACACTAAATCAGGCTGGCTGGGTTCTTCCTTCCTTTTCAGTCACCTAACACACAGTGGGCAGCTCTTACAGCCAGTAGTTACTTTATAAGTTGTCTCATTTGCAAAATAAAGAAGTTTGAAATTTGGGGAGGTAAAACTTTCTCCAAATTTGAGACTCAAATTTCTTTTTGTTTTTTGTTTTTTGTTTTGTTTGCTTGCTTTACTGTAGTCTGTGACATTTCAGTATCACTACAGCCACCTGCTGACAGAATGTATTAATTTGTTGGTGCCTGGATGCTCTGAGTTTAATATGTATAATTTAAGGTGCTTGTGCCTACACTCAAATGTTGACAGTAAATTTTATCCACTTTCCATCAGTACTTAACTGTTTTCTGATTCTTTACATTTTTTTCTTACACTTTCAAGTGTACACATGTATGGATACACACATGCCACAGCATTGGTATAGAGGTCAGATGATAACTTACAGGGACTAGTTCTCTTCTCTTATCCAACTTGAGCACAGAGTGTAGAAAAAAGTGCTTGCCGATCTTCTGGAGGACCAGAGTTTGGTTTCCAGCACCCACATCAGTTGGCTTAAAACTGATGGTAAACCTATTACTATTTAATAACTTAAGAGTACTTAAATTATTAATTATTACTTAAATCACTATATCATAGGTAGAATTAACACACTAGTAAATTTTATAGGAATGGTGGGAACAGTGTAGTTTAATGGGAAGAAATCTGGAACAATTTAAAAGATCTAGGCTGTTGTAATTTTTGTTATTAAATGTGTTGTGGCTGGAAGACAGCTTAGTAATTAAGAGCACCGGCTGCTCTTTCAGAGGACCTAACTTAGATACCTTCACTGATTTTACAGCTCACAACTTTAAATAACTCTAGTTCCAGGGGTCTCTTCTGGCCTCAGGTACCAGGCATGCTCGACACACAAACAGATGTAGTTAAATTACCCACACACGTTTAGGACATCCTTTTACAGATGTGAAAATTGAGACCCAAAGCTGTTATGTGGTATGATAACTAGTGCCTTAGTAGAAGGGTTACAACTTGAGAGTTTGTAACATTTAGAACAGATTACTTAATTTGTAAAGAGCTGATATGGGACTCTGGTCTTTAACTATCTCCTGGGTAGCATCTGAACAACACTAGGAACAGAGACAGGTCTAGTGTCACTACCCTCAGTCCATACCACTAGGACTCAGCACCTCATCTTCATGATAGCCTGGTGAAAGCATTGTAGCAGGAGTCCATTATCACCAGTTTTAGATCAAGACAGGGCTACTTTCAGTCTCTAAGCCATCTGAGAGAAAGGAAGCCACACCCTGAAACTCTTCTAAGGCCAGATGCAAACTGGCCTCACCACACACTGTTATATGTAACTTTGCTTACCAAAGTTTGACTTAGCAAAGTTTGTGCACCTTTTCCAGACCCCACTCCCATCTCAAGAGTCAGAGAGAGGTAAGCCTGTATGACTTAACTGTGTTAACCCTTGATTTTGTGTCATTTTTTTTTAGAGATTTTATATATATATATATATATATATATATATTAACTTGAGTATTTCTTATATACATTTCAAGTGTTATTCCCTTTCCTGGTTTCCGGGCAAACATCCTGATTTTGTGTCATTTTATTTATCTTTCATTTCTACAGTTCCTTGGTCACGTGTGCAAATGTAGATCTATACAAATTCTTGGAACCTTGCATATTTTCCATACAATTGGGCTTTTTCTTTTAACAGTGCCACTGTCACATTAAATCTACTGCCTAATCTTCTCATTTGGGGGAAGGAGGTGGGTTGACTCTAGGGCCTCACTTATGCCAACCATGTCATGTGTCACTGACCGGCAACCCCAGCCCTAGACTGCCTGGTCATGTGGCTAAGTTCTCCACTTTTGCCTTTATTTCCTATTATGATAAAAATAAAGTGTGTTTTTAAAAATCTACCTTTAGGTGTATAGTTTCAAGTGTCATTAAGTGCATTCAGAATATTGAGGAGCAGTCACCAATTTCTAAATGTTTTGCCTCTCCCTAAACAAAAACTTCATTAAATAATAATTTTTCTTCCCTTTATTTATTCCCAGCACCTTATAAATTCTATTTGGTGTCTGTCTCTGCCTATTCTAGGTCCTTCTTATAATCATAAAATGTTTATTTTTTTGTGCCTGGCTTATTTTACTCATGTGAGTTTTAAAACCATGGGTGCAGGGTTGTGTACTCATGAGTGCACTGCCCTGCTGAAGACAGAGGAGGGCATCAGGTCCCTCTCGAGCTAGAGTTAAAGGTGCTTTGAAGCCACCCGATGTGGGTGTTGGGAACCAAACTCTATTCTCTTGGAAGCAAGCACTCCCTCCCCCTTCAAGTTGGATAAATTAAATACTTTAAAAAACATTTTTTAATTTTTTTCTATTATAAAATAATTAGATCATTTGCCTTTTCCATTTTCACTTTCTACAGCCTCCCACATACCCCATCTCTTACTCTCTTGAATTCATGGCCTCTTTCTGTTAATAGATATTTGTGTAAACACACACACACACGCATGCACGCTTATTTTTAAGTATATAAATAGAACCCACTCAGTGTATATATAATGATATTTGTATATATATTTTTTCAGGGCTGACCTTTTGGCATTGAAAAATCAGTTGCTCTCAGCATTCCTTGGTTGCCTATAGTTGT